>NC_030813.1:45135969-45438085 GCF_001704415.2 Capra hircus
TTGAGCATTTCTTTACTAGCATGTGAGATGAGTGCAACTGTGCATTAGTTTGAGCATTCTTTGGCATTGCCTTTCTTTGGGATTGGAATGGAAATGGACCTTTTTCATTCCTGGGGCCATTTCTGAGTTTTCCAAATTTGCTGGCATATTGAGTGTAGCACTTTCACAGCATTATCTTTTAGGACTGAAACAGGTCAACTGGAATTCCATCACCTCCACTAGCTTTGTTCATAGTGATGCTTCCTAAGACCCATTTGACTTCACATTCCAGGATGTCTGGCTCTAGGTGAGTAATCACACCATCATGACTACCTGGGTCATGAAGATCTTTTTTATATAGTTCTTCTGTGTATTATTGCCACCTCTTCTTAATATCTTCTGCTTCTTTTAGTCTATACTATTTCTGTCCTTTATTGAGCCCATCTTTGGATGAAATGTTCCCTTGGTATCTTGAATTTTCTTGAAGAGATCTCTAGCCTTTTGCATTTTATTGTTTTCCTCTATTTCTTTGCACTGATCGCTAAGGAAAGCTTTCTTATCTCTCCTTGCTATTCTTTGGAACTCTGCATTCAAATGAGCATATCTTTGCTTTTTTCCTTTGCCTTTCACTTCTCTTCTTTTCACAGCTATTTGTAAGGCCTCCTCAGAGAGCCATTTTGCTTTCTTGCATTTCTATTTCTTGGGGATGGTCTTGAACACTGTCTCCTATTCAATGTCACGAACCTCTGTCCATAGTTCATCAGGCACTCTATCAGATTTAGTCCCTTAAATCTGTCTCTCGCTTCCACTGCATAATCATAAGGGATTTGATTTAGGTCATATTTGAATGGTCTAGTAGTTTTCCCTACTTTCTTCAATTTAAGTCTGAATTTGGCAACAAGGAGCTCATGACCTGAGCCACAGTCAGCTCCCGATCTTCTGCCCTAATTTCAGGTACTGGTTTTTTGCCTGAAATACTCTTCTCCATCATACACTTCAGGGAGTATACTCCCTCAAACTTCTTCAAGTCAACTCAGAAATCAGGTTCTCAATGAGGCCTGCACTAACCACTGTATTTTAAAAATCAGTTCTCACCATCTCCCCTGTCACATCAACCCTAACCCCCCTTATTTTACTCTGTTCTTTTCCACAGTGCTTTCACCTGTATAATTTATGTATTAAACAAACTTTATATTTTACGTTATTTGTTTATTGCTGGTATCCTTCATACAAAATGTAAGCTCCACAAGAGCAGGTATCTTTTGCCTATCTTATTGGTTACTATATCAATATTATAGGCTTGACACATAATATATGCTCAATAGATACTTAGTAAATTAGTTACTCAGTGAAACTTATCCTACAATCAAAGTTCTCCACTATTTATTTCTATTTCATAGAAACACTGGTCCATACTTTAGACCATGCTATTTTAAATGAGCTTGTCATTGTTCAGATTGGGGGAGGGGGTAGGTCAAGACGGCTTAACAGGGGTGGAAATGGATATGAGACACCATGAAATTGAAGAGATCATCTTAAAATTTTCAAACTTAAAAAATGCTTGATATAAATAACCCGTATGACTTGTGTTGGATTACTAAATTACAGGCCAATTCCCATGACTATAATACCCAAGGCCCAGAAAGCAGCTATTTCATTTTAAGAAATATTCTATAATTTTCAGAACTAGAAGTGGCCTGAGATGCTAGTTGTTTCTTTCACAAATAAGGGAATAAAATTTGTGAGTTCAAGTACCTTTACCATAGTGAAACAAGTAGGGATAGGAGAGCCATGATCCACTGGTGTCTGATACAACTAAACTTTAACATAAACAGGTGATGGTTTTCCTCAGTCAACAGTCTCCATCTGTCCTATGGGGACAGAGCCTTGAAACATTCTGCTGAGGTTTTCTCTCTCTACAACAAGATGATTATTTTTTGGAGTTCATTAAACTGGAGTTTTAGTCTAATCATCTAGAATTTCTTTTCAGGTCTATTGAGGCATAATTTACACATAGTAAAATTTCAGGTGTCCACTTCTGTGAATTTTGACAAACATACAGTCATGGAACTACTGCCACTATCAAGATACAAAACATTTCACTACCATTAATAGTCCCCTCCCCAACCCAGGCCTCTAGCATCCACTGGTCTCTTTTCTGTCCTGACATCTTTTTGCCTTTTACAAAAAAGATGGCATGTAAGTAAAACCATACAATATGTCACCTTTCAAGTCTAGCTTATTTCATTTAGCATAATGCATTTGAGAGTTATTATGCTGTTGCATATATCAGTAGTTGGTTCCTTTTTACTGCAGAGTGTGTATGTACCAGTTTGTTTATACCCCAGATGATGGACATTTGAGTTGTTTCTTGGTTTTGGCAATTATGAATAAAATCACCATGAGCATTCACATATAAGTTTTTGTACACATACAAATTTTCATTTCTCTTGACTAAACAGATAAGAGTGGGACACTAGTTTTTGTGGTAAGTATACAAAAAACTGCCAAAGTGTTATCAAAGTTGCGGATTAGTTTTTTATATTAGTTTTTGTTTTTTATATTAGTGATATCTCACTTTAATTTGTAGTTCCCTAAAGACTGAGGTTGACCATCTTTTCCTATATCATGTAAATCTTAAAAGATGTCCTAATAATAAAAAGTAAGCAATTACTTTCCTATGGGTTGAATTAGTGGGAAGAAAGGGACTAGCATAAAACAGAGCACAGAAGTTTTAAATTTCTGTTAGATATTCATAAGGCTGTTTGTTGAGAGGATCTATCAGATGATATACATGAAAATATTTTAAAATACGTAAATTAATATTATAAATCTTAGGGACTATAACTGCTACTAAGTATTAGAAAGTTATAGATATAAAAATGATACCAGGAACCTGTAGCCCTCCCAGATTGGAGATGAATAAAACATCTTAATCTGACCTGCCCTTTCAACACTGTCTCTGACTACAATTTTGAAGCTGCCCTGAATTAAGCTAGCTTTTAGTGTTGAAGACAAAGTCCAGTTTTCAAGCACAAACGTCACTTTCCATAATCAACATAATCAATGAGTTCAGCATTCCAATAATGGCAAGGGATGGACTTATTACTTAGAAAGAGAAGCTGGTCAACTTCTGACCTGTATTTTTCCTCCTGCAAATGACATGCCACATCTAAACAAGTCTTCCAAAACTAAAAAGAAAAAACTTGTCTGTCTTTCAAGAGCTTCTATTTACCTAGTGATAAATGAATTAAATTTTACCGAACTAATAGAATCCCTGATACAAGACTTTCTCAAAAAAACAAACACAAAAACAAAATCACTTTTCCAAGATTCCTCAGGATATCTAAATAGATGGGATAACAATGATTAATTGAAAACCAAATCAAAGTCAATCCCCTAGGACTGTACTAGGTATCTATATCCCAAAGTGGTAAACCAATAGATAGAAACACCAATACTCTGGATACTGTTTTAGTCAAGGATATTATTTTATACCTACAGGGAAACCTTACCTTTCTTTCTTTTAATAGCTTCTTGTAGCCATTTGATCCAAGTGATAATAAAGTAATAAGGACATCTAAAGAAGGTGAAGCTGAAGCTCTTCCTGAAATAAGGATATGTTACATTAGGGAGAAAAAGCTTTGTAAAGTAAGATTTATTACAGTAGCCTATATACAAATGGATTTTTGTTTGTTAGTTACTTTTTCTGAAGAGCAACTGATTTATTTACCTGGATACATCTTGCTGATTTCCTGAATGAAGGAATCATTAAAGCCAGCAATTATAGCACCACCTACTGGAACCATAAAATTTTTGTCCAAGCTCTGAACGAAAGCATCTACTCTACCAACACGAGCTCCCTAGAACAGAATAACATCCAATATTACATTATTAGTTTTCAGAAGAAAGGACAGCAATTGCTACTAATAAATGTCATTAAAACAATGCACGGAAATAAAAACACAGATCAAATATTTTTATTTTCTTTGTATAAACACCAGTAAAATATTTTTAAGTATTAAATGGAGTTTTTAAAGGCTGCTTCTTATAACTGGAGGGCTTCCCTCATAGCTCAGTTGATAAAGAATCCGCCTGCAATGCAGGAGACCCCAGTTCAATCCCTGGGTCAGGAAGATCCCCTGGAGAAGGGATAGAGTACCCACTCCAGTATTCTTGGGCTTCCCTAGTGGCTCAGCTGGTAAAGAACCCGCTTGTAATGTGGGAGACCTGGGTTCAATCCCTGGGTTGGGAAGATCCCCTGGGAAGGGAAAGGCTACCCACTCCAGTATTCTGGCCTGGAGAATTCCATGGACTGTGTATAGTCCAGGGGGTTGCAAAGAGTCGGACACAACTACGCAACTTTCACTTTCTGCTCCTACCACCACTTGGATAACAACAGAGAAAAGAAAGATTTTATTTTTAACATCAACTAACGGAATTTTGGGGGGGTATACTATTGGCAATGGTTCTACGTAACTTTTGTTTCCTAATGTCATAATCTTGGATGATCCAATTCCATTGCAAATGAACTTCAAGTGAAAATTTCATATTCTGGTAAAAAATGGAATACTTGCTAGAAATGTAAAACTAAGTTCTAGTCCCATGCAACACAGTCCATGACCTTCTGCTTAATGTGTTTCAATTTTCTCCTTTTAAAAACTGAGATACTATCTAAATTTCACCTAAGATAGTTTTTCTTCTTTATCTATAGCCACAGATTTTCAATCTGTATTCACAATCTACATTCCTATTAGTATTGTAACCACATTTGACCTTCATCTTCCCACTTTATATCCACATCTATATCTCTGGGAGAATAGAAGGAGCAGATAGGTAGCCTAATCTGAGAGACCAGATCCAGGCAATAGGGAGAAGCAGCGAAAGCAGAAAAAGGGCACAGACCACTCTGGAGGCTATCACGGGATTGTTTCAATCATAACCTTCCCCGTCATTCTCCTTTCTAATTTCCTCATAAACTATGATCAGAGAAAAAATCTCATCTTTCCACAGGAAAACAGAGAGAAGCATAGGAGACTAACTGAATAAATGACTGAAAACCATGCAAAGTCACTGAATAAATAACTGAAAACTATGAAAGTAGTAGCACATAAAAATAAAGTGGAATAGAGTCACCTTTTCATAAACATTTAAGTACTGCCCAAGATGTCCCAAGAGAAATCTGAACTTAAATTGGGAGCAGGAGTACTAAGAGGGCAATCCACAAGACTTTGCTGGAATCCCTTCACTACTAAAACACAGAAAGCATTCAAAGGGCAGCAAACTCTGTGGCAGGAAAACAAACAGGCTAGGAATGGTGTATAGATTTCATTCTTCACACTAAGGTCTGAGGCTATTACTGAGGAGGCAAGAAAAACACTACAAGGCTAGAAGGGCTTAAACAGAATAGGAAACACAGGAGCATGTCCTATGAAGTAAACAGTGGCCATTTATCAGTTCATGCACTCACTCATTTATTCAGAGGACAAATATTGGGGCACCTATATTATCATACACTGCTCCAGGTCCTGCACACAGCAGCAGTGAATAAAACAGATGACTGTTCATACAATAATTAAGGCTAGAATTTACAGAGAACTTACCATGCAGAAGGCATTGTTCTAAGCACTCTACATTCTTAACTCATTTAACCTTTGCAATACCCCTCTGGGCAGATGTCAAATAATAACTGTCTGACAGATGAGAAAATTAAGGCATAAAGAAATTAAAGTGATGTGCCCAAGGTCAGAAATATAGTTAACAGCACAGGAAGTTAAAGCATCTTACTGAAAGTCACCCGGGGCTTCCCAGGTAGCTCGGTGGTAAAGAATCCATCGGCCAATGCAGGAGTCACAGGAGACATGGGTTTGATCCCTGGATTGGGAAGATCCCCTGGAGAGGAAATGGCAACCCACTCCAGTGTTCTTGCCGGGAGAACCCCATGGAGAGGAGCCTGGTGGGCTACAGTCCATGGGGTCGCAGAGTCAGACTTGATTGAGCAACTGAGCACACGTGTACACACTGAAAGTCACCCTCGCAAAAACCTAGGTAAGTGCGATGAAGAACTCATGTTTAAAGAATTAAATAGTATCCTATAGCATTTTCATCTTTCCAGCAACTCACACCAGAAGTTTTGGAGACCCTGAATCCTCATTTCCTCATTTCTTGCATCTGATTCATCAATATATCCTATAAGATCAACTCTCAAAATACATCTGAATCCAACTGTTCCTTAAAACCTTAGCAGCTACCACCCTGGCCTAGGCCACCAACACACCTCACGTGGGCAGCTGCAACAACCTTCCATACTTGTCTTCCTGCAGGCCATTTCCCACAGCACAGACAAAACGATGGTTTAAAAAAGTAAGTCACAGGCTATTCTGCTCAAAACCTTCCACTGGCTGATGATCATACCAAGAATAAAATCTCAAACCTTTACCACATCTCAGAACCTCTTTACCCTCACTGCCGCCCTCATTTGCCCTGGCCCAGCTATACCGGCCTCCTTGCTCTTCTTCACCCATTCCCAGCACACCCTGGCCTCAGTGTTACTTCCTGCCTGGAATCTCTCCAGGGTTAGGGTTAGGGTACCACCCAACTCACTCTTTCATATCACTCAGGACTCTGCTCAAATGTTACTTCTCAGAGGATTCCCTGGATCACTCCATCTGACACCCCTCCTCTCAAACGCTAGAGCATTTATGAAGACCTGTCATCTTTACTGCTCACTGTCTGCTTCCACTCCATGAGGAGGAAGACTGTTACAATCACTACTGCATCCCCAATGCCTTCCCTGGTGCCTGGCACATCTGTGGGAACCCTGCAAATATGTGTTGAATGAATTGACAGGTCTATGAATAAGCAGGATAACACCTACTTCTCTCAAATTCTCAATAAAAACACTCACTGCTTCCCACACTTTGGGAGCTTAACAATCCATTCTAACTCTAAAATTTAAATTAATTCTATGTAATTTTGTGACTCTACTACAACCCTATCTAGTAATGTGTCCTCACACTCATATTCTATGAGTCTAAGGTGGTCAGTTAAATATGTATCAGAATTATACGTTTTGCAAAGTTAATTTCCTGGCCATATATGCAGATCAGAATGCACAGTATGCTCAGCATTAAGTCATTCTGCGGTACTGCCCTTAAAAAAATAAAAAGAATTTGGAAACATTTTCGTTATACCTCTTTCTTCCCTGATTGCTTGATTATTGCAATATTATCTTCTCAAGAAAGCTTTGCAGTTTTAGTACTTTGTTTTTTAGAGGAAAATAAGGGCCTTGGAGTCACATAGAACTAGACGGGCCATTTTGCAGCTTGGCTCCTTAGGCAAGTCACTTAATACCTCTGAGTGTGTTTTTTCATTTGCAGAACAGAAACAATAAGAAGTATACCTTAAATTGTTGGAATTAATTTAATAAACTTTAAAAGTCTAGCAGGATGCCTGACACATGTGTGAGTAAATGGCACGTACAATGAATAAAAACTACTGAAATAAAGTTAATTTTAATTTTTTAAATTGTCATGAAACAACTAGCACCAATAAGACCCAAATATTTATTTGGTTGAAAGCAACAGGGACACCACCTCTTTTTGTAAGGGTCAATGTTCACGTACGGTTCTTTGCTTTTTTAAAGAACTATCAGTTCTAGAAGGTAATACAGTATCTGCAACAATACAACAACTACCTCATAAAAATTCATTCACCATCTTATAATGTTATTTTCTGGTTAAAATTTTAGTAATATCACCTCACAAATGAAGAGAAGTGATGACAAAGTAGTCTATTCGTGATGTATAACCCCACAGGAAGCTTTCATAGTCTTAATTTCTTCAATTACACCATCAAATTTTCCAGTATTCAAAAATATGTCATCAACATTGCTGGGTTAAGTATGTAACATCTGGATAAATGTTCAGGAACCATTAAACTGATTATTATGAAACTTCATAGGCATGTGGAGAGTATAGAAATACAAAGTTAATATTTAAATTTAAAAATTAAATATTTTTACTAAATTTTAAAATGTTAATGCTAAGTATACATAACAGGTATAACCATGTATGTATTTTAAAAAAGAGAGAAAAGGGATACAGAAATTACTAAAGGTAACTGTTAGGGTAACAGGTTTATGAGTGATCTTCTACTCCTTCCTCATTTTTCTAAACTTTTAGGAATGCTGGTATATTTAACTTTTAAAAGAACCGAGGATGCTAAAAATTAAAGAGGAAGAGAGAGGAAAAGGGGGAAAGGGAGATGGAATAAAAATGAATCACTGAAATCATGTTTTTTTCAAGAGTTCCTCTGCCACTATTCAAATTAGATATAATCTAAAATTGTGATGAAGGCTTAAAGAGTTAAGGAGTTATGGAAAAGGATATCAAGGAAACAGTAAATGATTTTCCACAAAGGTTTTAAAAAACCTGGCATACCACTCCGCCTCTGGACCTCTTTTGTTATGCCAGCTAATCTATTTCTTTATTGACTACGCTAATTTGGGTTGGGTTTCCGTTACGTGCAGTCAATTACATCTTAACTGGTACAATCTTTGAGTAAAGAAATTAAGAAAACCGGCTAATACTATCATACAAACCATATTTTTATCAGAGATAATACTAGTACACTCAAAAGAATAAAAAAGAAGACAAAAAATTTATGAGATAGGACCTACAGAACTAAGAAGTATTCACCACCACGTGGGAGACCACAGATAATCTGTGAGCAACTCTTAACCACATAACACAAATTACATGTGTGTCAAAACTGAGTACTTGATTTACATCATTATGCACACAAATCACAAAACTCATTATCTATCGATATACTAATACAGCATGAATAATCACTGCAAGTAAATATAATTCAATTTGGAGTAATCACTTATTGAGTGCCAATTATGTACCAGGTTCTGTCCCAAGGACTGAGGATGTAACAGTGAACAGAGTCCTTTCCCTAACAGAAAACAGTCCTTTCCTATCTGCCAACTCCACAGATATATGCTAGAATAAATATTCAACATTTTGTGAATACTATAATCAAGTACATTAGAAAAATGAGAACACTGGTAATGGAACATTTTGAGAAAGTTAAATAAAATAATCTACTGAATTTTTTTTTTTCCAAGAAAAACAGATTTAAAAAAAAATTGAGGTATAGTTGCTTTACAATGTTGTATTCAGTTCAGTTCAGTTCAGTCACTCGGTCATGTCCGACTCATTGCGACCCATGGACTACAGCACGCCAGGCTTCCCTGCCCATCACCAAATCCCAGAGCCTACTCAAACTCATGTCCATTGAGCTGGTGATGCCATCCAACCATCTCATCCTCTGTCATTTTCTTCTGCTCCTGCCTTCAATCTTTCCCAGCATCAGGGTCTTCTCAAATGAGTCAGTTCTTCACATCAAGCAGCCAAAGTATTGGAGTTTCAGCTTTAGCATCAGTCCTTCCAATGAATACTCAGGACTGATCTCCTTTAGGACTGGTTGGATCTCCTTGAAGTCCAAGGGACTCCTGAGTCTTCTCCAACACCGCAGTTTAAAAGCATCAGTTCTTCGGCACTCAGCTTTCTTTATGGTCCAACTCTCACATCCATACGTGACTACTGGAAAAACCATAGCTTTGACTAGATGGACCCTTTGTTGGCAAAGTAACGTCTCTGCTTTTTAAAATGCTATCTAGGTTGGTCATAACTTTTCTTCCAAGGAGCAAGCATCTTTTAATTTCATGGCTGCAGTCACCATCTGCAGTGATTTTGGAGCTCCCAAAAATAAAGTCTGCCACTATTCCCCATCTATTTGCCATGAAGTGATGGGACCAGATGCCATGATCTTAGTTTTCTGAACGTTGAGCTGTAAGTCAACTTTTTCACTCTCCTCTTTCACTTTCATCAAGAGACTCTTTAGTTCTTCTTCACTTTCTGCAAAAGGGTAGTGTCATCTGCCTATATGAGGTTACTGATATTTCTCCTGGCAATCTTGATTCCAGCTTGTGCTTCATCCAGTCCAGCATTTTGCATGATGTACTCTGCATATAAGTTAAATAAGCAGGGTGACAATATACAGCCTTGATGTACTCCTTTCCCAATTTGGAACCAGTCTGTTCTTCCATGTCCAGTTCTAACTGTTGTTTCTTGACCTGCAAACAGATTTCTCAGGAGGCAGGTAAGGTAGTCTGGTATTCCCATCTCTTGAAGAATTTTCCACAGTTTGCTGTGATCCACACAGTCAAAGGCTTTGGCATAGTCAATAAAGCAGAAATAGATGTTTTTCTGGAACTCTCTTGCTTTTTCCATGATCCAGCAGATGTTGGCAATTTGATCTCTGGTTCCTCTGCCTTTCCTAAAACCAGCTTGAACATCAGGAAGTTCACTGTTCACATACTGTTGAAGCCTGGCTTGGAGAATTTTGAGCATTACTTCACTAGCATGTTGAGATGAGTACAATTGTGCAGTAGTTGGACCATTCTTTGACATTGCCTTTCTATGAGACTGGAATGAAAACTGACCCTTTCCAGTCCTGTGGCCACTGCTGAGACTTCCAAATTTGCTGGCATATTGAGTGCAACACTTTCACAGCATCATCTTTTAGGATCTGAAACAGCTCCACTGGAATCCCATCACCTCCACTAATTTTGTTCATAGTGAGGGTTCCTAAGGCCCACTTGACTTTGCATTCCAGGATGTCTGGCTCTAGGTGAGTGATCACACCATCGTGATTATCTGGGTCATGAAGATCTTTTTTGCATAGTTCTTCTGTGTATTTTTGCCACCTCTTCTTCGTATCTTCTGCTCCTATTAGGTCCATACCATTTCTGTCCTTTATTGAGCCCATCTTTGGGTGAAATGTTCCCTTGGTATCTTGAATTTTCTTGAAGAGATCTCTAGTCTTTCCCATTCTTTTGTTTTCCTCTATTTCTTTGCATTGATCACTGGGGAAGGCTTTCTTATCCCTCCTTGCTATTCTTTGGAACTCTGCATTCAAATGAGTATATCTTTGCTTTTTTCCTTTGCCTTTCACTTCTCTTCTTTTCACAGCTATTTGTAAGGCCTTCTCAGAGAGCCATTTTGCTTTCTTGCATTTCTATTTCTTGGGGATGGTCTTGAACACTGTCTCCTATTCAATGTCACGAACCTCTGTCCATAGTTCATCAGGCACTCAGATTTAGTCCCTTAAATCTGCCTCTCGCTTCCACTGCATAATCATAAGGGATTTGATTTAGGTCATACCTGAATGGTCTAGTGGTTTTCCCTACTTTCTTCAATTTAAGTCTGAATTTTGCAATAAGGAGTTCATGATCTGAGCCACAGTCAGCTCCCAGTCTTGTTTTTGCTGACTACATAGAACTTCTCCATCTTTTGACTACAAAGAATATAATCAATCTGATTTTGGTATTGACCATCTGGTGATGTCCGATGTTGTATTAGTTTCTGCTGTACAATGAAGTGTATTGACTACATACAGCCCCCCACCTTGGACCTCCCTCCTACCTCCCACCTTGGGTAGGATGAACTGAGAGACTAGGACGGATAAATACACACTACCAACTACCATGTGTAAAGTATTTAGCTACTGGGAACCTGTTCTATAGCATAGGGAGCTCAGCTCTGTGTTCTGTGGCGAAATACTTTTATATCCGTTCTGAGGATAGCTATAGTCCAATGCCACTAGCAACGAATAATGACTTTCACTAGTGACTACTGGATGCAAATTCCTAATGCTCATAAAAATGAAGATGCTAAACTAACTGTCTTTCTATATTAGGTTGCAAGAAAAACAAAGTAATAATCCCAAATATGTTAAAATATATTTTTTCTTGACGTATCTTTTGAAGCTCTCTTACCTGCTGAATGAGGTGCATGCACTTTGAAGATTGCACTCCATAAGCATTGTTGACTATATGTGGAATGCCATAATTAGCACAAATCACAGCCAGTTCTTCTAACCTATAAACATTCAACAGAAAGATGTATTCATACTCTGCCTTAATAAATTATAAAAAAAGTTTTAAAATTTAAGTTATCTGTATGGCAACCCACTCCAGTATTTTTCCCTGGGAAATCCCATGGACAGAGGTGCCTGGTGAGCTATAATTCATGGGGTCACAAAAGAGTCAGACACGACTTAGCGACTAAATAGCAAAAAAGCATACTAGGGGAAAAAATGACAAACTGAAAATTTTACAGCAGTATTTCAGCATATAATTTGGCACCTTTGAAATACATAGTAGGTAGTTACGGGTAAGCCTGGAAAAGCTTTTAAATTAATGTTACCAATAAAAATAAGAAAACAAGTGTTTAGAAAAATCTATATAGATGGTAGCTTTTAAATCACTTGAAAATTTTCTATATTAAAAAGCAAGAAGCAGATTATTTATAAAGTTCTTACAAGGTTGATATGCTCATTTTTAAATGCTTTCAGTTGCTTATCACTCCAAAGCTAATATCTGCAAAATAATTAGCATATCTTGAAATCCTAAGAAGTCTCATATGAAGCATCTCATAAAGTAAAAAATACATTTGTAACAGACTTTAATGTATTAAAAAATACAGAACATTAAACTACTTGAGTACCAAAATAACGTTTTCCAGCAACTTGGATACTAAAGAATCTTTTAAATAGCTGCCGGTTTAAAATTCACTCTTACTTTTTCATTTGACACTTCTCATATTAAGACAATCTGTGAGTCTAACTTTATGCAAAGTAAGGTAATAAATTTCAACTGGAGTGTAATAAATGATGCTCTTTTGTAAAACTAAATACTACTTGTGACTGAGGTCATCTCTAACAGAAATGTCTTCATGCTATGAAGCTAAAACAAAATCCTATGGCTTGATAAAATTATTAAAATATGCTCTCTACAATATAAAATCTGAAAGCAAAGCATGTTAAAAGAAAAAAAATTCTTCCCCATAAGAATGTATTACAAGTATATAATAGCTTAATTATCTATTTATCCACAGCATATTTTCCTTTTACAGTAGATGTACATTAATATGTTTTTAAACTA
The DNA here is from genome assembly GCF_001704415.2 of Capra hircus. Taxonomy (NCBI): domain Eukaryota; kingdom Metazoa; phylum Chordata; class Mammalia; order Artiodactyla; family Bovidae; genus Capra; species Capra hircus. Next base: position 45,148,964 of record NC_030813.1, read on the forward strand.
CAAATAGAAATAACATTATTCAACTGTCAGAAGCTTTCAATTTACTTCCCTAAAGTTTTAAGAATTAAAAACTAATCTTATCACTCATTTTCATAAACCTCACAAATCAAGGCAGAAAACTAATCAGATGTTGTTTTTAACAAAAATAGATCTTCTGGAATACACACAAGTATTTTCTTCATAAAAGACACTTTCACATGTTTGTGTTCTAATGAAAGTTTTTCTTAATAATGGAACAAACTTCTTTGAGAATAAAGCATTTCATAATAACAAAGTACTTAAAAAAAAGGACTTGTGAGTAGTTTTAAATATTCTGAATTGACCAAATTGCTAATATTTACAATGTGTATTAAGAAGGCAAGGAGAAACAAAAAAATATTTTTGACGTGAATCGGATTATATTCTAACTCAGAATCCAATTTAAGTTATCAATTTAAGAATGATACTTTAAAAAAATATTTTCTTTGATTTTGTCCCACAATACTGTCCAATTAATTAATAAAGATAACATATACATTCAAATTAAGACTATAAAGGAATTAAACTTAATATAAAGAAATAAAAATGTATTTTTAAATTTAATAAAATCAGAAATCCAAACACATTACTAATAGCGGAGCACCATCATGCTCCTGAAGTTCACTCTAGTCAGGAACATTCATTATATAACACCACTAAACAGTAGCATTCAACATAGAACAAACATGAGAATTCTGCCTGAAAAAAACCCTGATTCTTTCCTAAAGGATAATACACACAAAATGTACTTACCCTATACCAGGTAATAAAGTTATTCAAAATGATACAGATGGCCAACAGGCACATGAAAAGATGCTCAACATTGCTAATTATTATAGAGATGCAAATCAAAACTTCAAAGAGGTATCACCTCACACCACTCAGAATGGCATCATTAAAAAAATCTACAAATAATAAGTGCTGGAGAGGGTGTGGAGAAAAGGAAACCCTCCTACATTGTTTGCGGGAATGTAAACTGATGAAGCCACTATGGCAAAAAGAGAATGGCAATTCCTTAAAAAAAACTAAAAATAGAGTTGCCATAGGATCCAGCATTCTCAATTCTAGACATACATGCAGACAAAACTCTTAATTCAAACAAACACATGCATCCCTATATTCATAACGAGGGCTTCCCCAGGTGGCACCAGTGGTAAAAAAATCTCCCTGCCAACGCAGGAGACACAGGTTCAGTGTCTGAGGTGGGAAGATCCCCTGGAGTGTGAAATGACATCCACTCCAGTATTCTTGCTTGGATAATCCCATGGACAGAGGAGCCTGGCAGACTACACAGTCCATGGGGCCGCAAAGATTCAGACACGATTGAGTGGCTGAGCTATATTCATAATGGCACTATTTACAATAGCCAAAACATGGAAGCAACCTGAATGTTTACCTATAGGTGAATGGATAAAGATGTGGCCTCTATATATAATGGAATACTACTCAGCCATAAAAAAGAACAATATAACACCAATTACAGCAATATAGACTGACCTAGAGATTAGCATACTAAGTGAAGCAAGTCAGAGAAAGACAATTACAATTTGATGTCACTTATACGCAGAATTTAAAATATGATACAAATGAACAAACTTACAAAACAGAAACAACTCACAGACACAGAGAACAAATTTATGATTACCAAAAGGGAAAGGGGGTGGGAGAAGGATAAATCAGGAGTTTGGGATCAGCAGACACAAACTACTATATTTAAAACAGATAAACCACAAGGCCATACTGTATAGCACAGGGAGCTATATTCAATATCCTTTAATAAACCCTAATGGAAAGATATAAAAAAATGTATATTGTTTTTATATGTATATGTATAACTGAATCACTTTTTTGTACACCAGAAACTAGCACAACACTGCAAATCAACCATATGTCAATTTTAAAAAAAAGTCAAAATGAAACAAAAACAAATATATCCTCACAAAAATATCAAGGATAAATAATCTATAATACAAATATCCATATGCTGTTTTTAGAAATGTAATTTATTTCCATCACATTAAAATTTTTTTAGATAGCAAAAACATCAATGAAGAAACAAAGATGTTTATTTAATATTTCAATACAAATTTAAAATTTGATAATAAACAACTCAAGCATATGTAACATCTGAAAACAGAACTCAAGCTCATGAATGAAGCAAGTGTCTTTAAAAGTATCTTAAAATCTGCCTATAAAGAAAGCTAACATGTATTTATTACTGTCAAATCATGTGACTCCATGAAATAAAATCAAAGTATAACTTGATGCTATAAAAATAGTCCAAAGTCAATGTGGTTTTTATAAATTATTAGTACTTCTGTTCAAAATGTTAAAATGAAACAAACAGTTGCTGTCAAAACTAGAAATATATATTACTATACCTAAGCCTACTACATTTTCAGAGCAAAAGCTTGTGGCCGTCCTTTAGTAAAGGAAACAGTTGCCATTTTTAAACATTTGCATTTTCTCTAAATGCAAGGATAATTATATACCTAACTGTATACCTGGGTTAGTCTTCCAATTTAAAAAAGAAAAATCAAAGGACAATAAATAATTCTACAATTTTCTATTTAAAATCTGTTATTATAATACTGATAGTTCCTATATATGAAAACTAACTGTAAGATCAAATAAGTGGAGATGGCAATAAAAATAAATATGTAAATCCAAAATTTAGCTTAGAAACTTCTATTAAATAATGACAAAAAGGATGCTAGAAAGCCAGAAACAACGAAGAGCAAGAAAACAGAGATGCTCTGTGTCTATTCAGGTGTCTCCACTGGTACTAGTTGCTTTTCCTTCTTCTATATCATATTTTTATTTTCTGAAGCCATTATGTTGTTTCTTCAACAGTCCATTTAAGTAGTATTAACTGCTAAACGTTACTTAGACATCTCTCAGAATTAGTATAAGTGCATTTTCAAGACTGATGAACAGTGAAAGACAATGTTCACAAATCATTTACCTATCAGGCACTCTTGGAGCAAAACAGGACGTGGTAGAATGAACACATAGAACGTGATCAGGCCCAAGTTCTTGGACTTTAGCCTCCACTGCTTTCAGGTCTGTGCGCAGCTCATCACCTTCTAAAATGTTCTCTATCACCACAGGCTCAAAACCTAACCAAGTCAACCAGAAACCAAAATGTTAGAATAAGGGGGGATCCTGGACTCTAGGAAGCAGTTCTACTCTATACAGAACTCTTAAATATTTATTTTGGTCAATGGACCCTTCTCTAATATAAAGATCTGGTTTAATACTGGCATGAGGCAAAGGCAGGTCAAAACAATGTGAAGGACAATTAGGATCACAAATCTATTTAATATTTTGATATGACAAGAAAGACTAATTCTGGGAAGAAACGAAAACAACTGTTGAATAGATGCCTAGGAAAGTAATAACACAGTCATTGATGACAAAAGAGGTCACTGAGCCCTGTTCAATTTCAGTCCACTGAAAAGTAAATCTACTCAATCTCTGGCAACACAAGTTTTATTTTAAAGTTCACTTTATTTCAGAGATGAACAAAAATAATATAATTCAAGTACTGGAACAAATCACAATCATGCACTTAATGTTTTACCTCTGAAGAAAAATAAAACACATTTTAGAAGACCCATCTCATAGCTTATAACAGCCTTCTATAATTTAAATATAAAAATTGTTTTGGACATAAAGTTATTATGTACTCACATCTTTAAGTCTTCCCAAATACCAGATCTAGCACTAGGCTAGATTCATGGATTTAAAAGCTATAAGGGATTTAGAAACCATTTAACTCAACTTACTCATTTCAAAGATAAGGGAGCCAAAGTTTAGGAAGATTAAGTGGCTTTCCCAAGGTCACACAGCAATTTAAAGCAAAGTTAAGTGCAAGTAGTTTTCATTTCTGTTTTAGAATCCACAACAAGTTGTCTGCATTCTATCTACAGAAATATAAAACTTCAGCCACTATAAAATCATCAATTCACATACGCTGGTCCACAGAAGTCTAGATTTCATATCTAAGCAACTATTAAAAATTTACTTAAATAAATAACATCCTAAGGATAGCTAATTTTCTATTATCAAATTCTCTAGATTCAACCCTATTTTTGCTTTCAAACAACTACAATGCAAGTTTGTGTTGTTTTTCTATGAATACAACCATCTTGCTTCCTAAGAATATACTGTAGTCCAAATCATAACACCTGTTGGAAAGAGTTTCCAGTTTTTCAATATATCACTTTCATAAGTTTGGTTATCAGATTTTTGGTTAATAGTTTGCAAATTAACAGACTTGACAGACTTATGCCAGTTAAAAGTCTATTTCTGCTATATGACCTTATTATGAATCCCTTTACCCGAGTTTCTTTAGAATTATTTATGCAGTTTAATTACAGTCCAATACTGTTCATTTCATACAACAGACTGAGGTCATTCAAAAATAACTTTAAATTCTCAAATTCGACTTGACCCAATCGGCAAGCCAAATACTAAAATGCCAATTTAAAGTTTCTTCTCATCTATACTCAGTGATGTCTGTTTTCCTGTAACTTTGATTCATGGTAATTATTTATGGGTATTCCACTCATGTACACACAACAAACATTCCTGAAGCACTTTGTATGCTCCAGGGATTATTGCCGGCATTTCATATGTTATCCCATTTAATCCTGAAAACAATCTTCTGAAGTAGGTAATCATATCCCCATTTTAAAGAATGGGGGCATACAATGCAACACTTCCACTTCTTGAGTGTATACTGTAAAGAATTCACAGAGGGACTCAAACAGGATATGTACACCCATGTTCTTAGCACCATTATTCACCATAGCCAAAAGGTGGAAGCAACCCAAGTGTCCACCAGTAAATGAATTAATGAATAAACAAAATGTGAGATATATATATGTAATATGCATGCACATATGCGCACACACACACACAGTGGGAGTCTTAAAAGAAGGAAATTCTGGTACATGCGATAACATGGATGAACCTTAAAGATATTATGTTAAGTCAAATAAGCCAGTCACGAAAGGACAAACAGTTTATAATTCCACCTATATGAAGGACAAATTCATAGACAGAAAGTAGAATAGTGATTTCTATGAACCTGGGGTGGAGGGCAGGGGAGAGTTATTGTTTCATAGGTAAGAGTTTCGGTTTAAGAGGATGAAAAAGTTCTGTAGAGAGATGATAGTGATGGTTCAAACATGATGAATGTACTTAATGTCAAGAAACTATATATTTAAAATCAGTTAAAATAATAAATTTTGTTATGCTTGTTTTACCACAATTTAAAAAATGGAATAGGAACAGGTTTAGTTGGTAGCTCAGATGGTAAAGAGTCTGCCTGCAGTGCAGGAGATCCAGGTTCAATCCCTGGGTCAGGAAGATCCCCTGGAGAAGGAAACAGCAACCTACCCCAGTATTCTTCCCTGGAAAATCCCATGGATGGAGGAACCTGGCAGGCTACAGTCCATGGGGTCACAGAGACAGACATGACTGAGTGACTTCACTTTAGTTTCTTTTTCACTCATTTGCCTCTATATAAAATGTTTGAATTGTCTGTGATATTTAAGACATATATACTACTTCTCTTTTTTTTACCTGCAGTGATCATGGATTTAAAGCAAGACTTCTGGTCTATTCGTGGCCATATAATATACTTTGCCTTTGGTCTTCTGTGTCGCAATGTTAAGAAACACAGGGTTAGACTCATACCAGTTGCCATTGGAACTACAAAGCAGCTGGTCACTGTAGGGACACCTACAAATAAGAAAAACAGAAATTAGTTATTCCATTGAAAAACTAGCATCCTTCTTAAAGAAATTATATACTTCTATCAAATAAAAAGAGTTATAGACTTAATACTTCTATATTCCTGCTCAGGAAGCTCACTGCTAAATTCATCCTCCAGGCTTATGGCTCTTATTTTCCATCTTATTCTAAAGGTTTTATATATATCTTTTCAAAAGCCATTTATACTCCTTTTGGAAAGAAGCATTAATAAAAGAAATTAGGCAAAGGTTTGTGTGACTGGTCAGCCAAAAGTATTATGATTAACACAGTACATACCAGCCAATTTTATGATGTCCAGGACCAAAGAATTGGTAATTTTGTTCAAAAGGCTAGAACCTGCAGCTTTGGGTTGCACAGCAGAAATATCACCTGATCGTCCAATTCCATGAATGAACCTAAGCAAAAAATGGGCCAACAACTGGACAAAAATGTTCAGTATTAAGTAATCCACTGTATAAGCATACAAATACAAATAACCAAATAAACACTATATTTGACTATTAATAATGTGGAAATATCTAGTTAAATCAAAACAGATTCATCAATTATGCTGTGGTTGCTAGTCTTCAAAGATGGCCACTATCGATTCCTTTTCTCTCTATGCCCACATGCCACTGCCACACCAAGAGATGGAGTCTAATTCCCCAGATTGAATCTGGGCTGGCCTCAGTGATTTGTTTGGTCTGGAAGAATCAAGCAGACATGATGGTGTGGAACTTCTGAGCTAGGTCATAACAAGCCTTAAAGCTTCTACCTGGCCTCTTGAAGGGTTTGCTCAAGGGGAGGCTGGGGAGAGGAGGAGAGGGTTTCTCTCTTCAAATCCAGTTGCCATGCTGGTGGAAACCCAAGTCAAGCCACTTGGAGAGGCCACCTCAATTCCCAGCCATCTAAGTGACTGAACTTGGATAAACTGCCCAGTTGAACCTTCAGATGACTAAACTCTCAGCTGGACTGTATACGTGAGAGACCTGAAGCAATAATTACCCACTGAATCCAGGTAACCTATAGAACTGTGAGAGACAACAATAAGTGACTGCTTTAAGCCACTATGTTTTGAGGTGGTTTGTTATACAGCAATGGAAAACCAGAATATATGCAATATTAAATTATCTTCTTTCCATTTTCCTAATCAGAGCAGTGAGTTAAGTTCCAACACAGATGAACTGATGTTTCAAATACTGCCTTAAGTTTAGAAGAATTATATGCTCCTTGAAAATTAGTGCACAAACCATTCATTTTAAATTTGATTTATTTATCATTTATAGTTGCCTAGATTAGAAACTCTGCACATAGGAATTATCACAGAACACTAGTGTCATACTCCATTACCACTGCAACCTCAGGTACAAAGCTTTTTTTTAACATATATTATCAACCATGTTATCAGCTTATTTTTAACCATGAATTTTTCATCTAGCTCATACATTCGTTATCATTAGCTTTGACAACAGTTTGGGCTGAAATAAAATTCTACTATCCCAAGGAAAATTTCATCATGATTTAAAATCATGGAAGACATGAGTTTTAAAGAGTTTATCTATTTTTCAAGGAAAGGCTGAAGAACAGAGAAATAATCATATTTCGAACCACTGACAACTAAATCATTGTCAGAATTGAAGGAATAATGTTTTCTGAAATAATACAAAAGAAAAGAGTGATTTAATAACCTGAAATTAAATATACCTTTCCTACACCTGCTGCAACAAAGCAGGATACTCATATAATGGGATTCAATTTAGATGTGAGTGAATGATGGAAAGTTCTATCCATATAGCACTATTAAAAAAAATTGCAATGTTAGAAAAGAAACATGGAAAATTATAAACAACCCTAACACATTTTAAACTCTTATAACCAAATAGGTTAGGTTAAACACTGTTAACACAACATATAGCCAGTGTTTTTAACAACCCAGACGTGACAGGACAACCACCACATACTAGAACTTTTACCCTACTGTCTTAAAAAACACCTACTCAGATAAATTGTTTCCATCTCCCTGTTGCAGCTAGTTCACATGTCCATTTAAACAAGAAGTAGGTTACAAATGAACATTTTATAATTTAATATTATTAATACTGCCACCATGGTTTTTAACAAAGAAAAAAGAAATGCTTTGCACTTAAAAAAAACATACCTGTAATGTCGCCGAGCAACTAATGCAGATGCCACTCTTCCTTCCCTTTCTCCCACACCACAATTGCCCAGGAAATTGTTGCTGTCCATAATTGCAAGTTCATGTAAAAAGAGTTCAAGCGTACTTTCATCCCAACCATCCTCTGGACACTTGCCCTTAAGAAAGGAGGGAAAAAAAAGCTTATGACTATATTTAAGAAACCATCATTCCCTAGAACCCTACTTCAACGAACTTTAAAACTTTTCCATGCACATTCTGTTCTGCTTCTTGCTTTCTAAAATTCAGACATGAATTCAACACTATGAAGAAACTCCCAGGAGGCAAAACGTTTGTTACAATCCATTACAATTATCTACAGACTGGTGCAAGAAGTGATGATAAATGCATACAATGAGATTTACTCAGGTTTAAACTTTTACGTTTAAAGTAACTGAAGACAAATAAACCTTATCTTCAACTAGGATTTTTCAAACTAGGGTGTTAAAACTGGGGTTGCCAAACTGTACTGAGATTAAAATTCAGGATGCTGGCAAGAACCAGGAGACCTGTGAAGTTCCTCAGCAATATTTGCTGTGAGTTAGCATGTTGTTCAGTCACTAAGGGGTCCGACTCTTTTGAGACCCCAAGGACTGCAGCACCCCAGGCTCCTCTGTCCTCGACAATCTTCCAGACTTTGGTCAAATTCCTGTCCATCCCGTGGGTGCTACCTAACCATATCATCCTCTGCCGCCCCCTTCACCTTTTGCCTTCAATCTTTCCCAGCTTCGCGGTCTTTTCCAATGGGTCGGCTCCTTGCATCAGGTGGCCAAAGCATTGGGGCTTCAGCATCAGTCCTTTCAATGAATATTGTATTGATTTCCTTTAGGATTGACGGATTTTAAGTGCCTTGTTGTTTTGCCGCTAAGTCCTGTCTGCCTCTTTGAGACCCCATGGGCTGTAGCCCACCAGGCTCCTTTGTCCATGGAGCCTGGATTCTCCAGGCAAGAAAATTGGGAATGGGTTACCATTTCCTTCCCCAGGAGGTCTTCCCGACCCAGGAATGGAACCTACGTCTCCGGCATTGGCGGGCGGATTCTTTGCCACCAGGTAAGCCCTTCCAGTTAATAAACCTAAGTTTATATAAACATCACGTGTTTCCTGGGAGTAGTGAAAGTTGGAAGAGGCGAACTTTGCCCTACCCGCAAACAAAAAACTAAATCATGTGGTCCCTCCCCCTCGCTTCTCCAACCCGAAGTTAGGAAAAAAAAAAAAAGAAAGGGAGGGGGGCGAGGCGGGTGGCTCAAAATCCCGAACACCTCGTATCCCCTAATAACGCTCTCTGGGCTTTGCGGCACTGGCGAAGCTGAGAAGGACCTGAGCGGTGCAAGCCGACACAGGGCAATGCCAATCTGCGACAGGCTCTGGGGACAGGTTCAGACAGCAAATACGAGCGGGTGGGGCCTGTCCTGGAACTAACAGGGGCGCTGGGCGGAGCCGGAGCCTGGGGGGCGCGGCGGTTGGGGAGGGACCCCAGAGCCAGTACCTTCTCCAGAAGTAGCCGCATGAGGTGCTCGTGCGAGCGGCGGGCCTCACAGCCCTGCCGCACGTAAGCCGGCGACACCAGCCGCTCGCCCGCCGCGAAGAGCTCGCGGTTCATGTCCGTAGTGGCGACAGCTGTCGGAGACCGGAGCACAACTGACACACAAGTACACCCCGGAACCGGGAGGCGACCCACCTCCTGGACGGTACGGGAAGGCCTTGGGACAAAAACCTCCGTCTCGCTCTCGCACATGCGCGAACTGCTCCTAATAGTGTGCCTGAAAGCGGAGCATTTGCGCCTGCGCCAGCGTGTCTGGTCGTTTGGTAGGCTTCAACCAGCACCGAAAATTAGCCCTGCCCACGGACTTGAAGGAAGGACTTCGCACCTGAGAGGAGCGGCTGAGGAGAGTTAGGGCCAAGTGAGTGGCTTCCCTGAAGAAAAAATTTCCTAGGTTACGCTGTATCTCAGCCCTGTTGAATGGTGAAGTATCTGAGTCTGCTCTTCAGCCTTACTCAGGCAATGTTTCTCAGATTCCGGACCCCTTCATCCCTTCCTTCATAGATCTCAACATTGACAGTTGTCTGGAAAACCCCATTTGAAATAACAATGCTCCCACTCCTTTTCTCCTTTGCACCACAAAATTTTTGGCCATAACACTTATCATCCACCTCCTGATATGAGACGTTTATAACAAACATACACATACAGACACACCCAAAAGAATGTAAACCCTCTAAAGGGCAGGGCCTTGGTATTTGCTGTGAAAAGTGAAAGTGAAGCTGCTCAGTCATGTCCGACTCCTTGTGACCCCATGGACTGTAGCCCACCAGGGTCTTCCGTCCGTGGGATTCTCCAGGTAAGAATACTGGAGTGGGTTACCATTTCCTTCTCCAGGGGATCTTCCCAACCCAGGGATCGAACCCAGGTCTCCCACATTACAGGCAGATGTTTTAACCTCTGAGCCACCAGCTGGTATTTGCTGTGATACTCCCCAAATGCCTGGAAAAGTGCCGACAATATAGTAGGAGCTCAAATTTAAATATATATATATTGAATTAATGAGTTACTTTTGACTTTTCAACAACCTAGCACTAGGTGCTTGAGATGGAGATGAAAAGGCAGGATCCCTCCCATTGATTTCCTTGCAGTCTTCACTCTAGGTGAGCCTATAATAATTCTTGAAATTACTCTTTTCTAGTGGTATGCTGGGGCCCATTTACAATAGTTCATATTCTCTTTCAAGAGGTAATTGTTAAATGTTCAATAATTTTGTGAGTTGGTTTTTAAATACAGTGGCTCTTAATTGTAGGTTTACAATCCAGCCAATTGTCTTAAAAACAAAATATAGTAGACACTCAAACTCGTAATTTCCTAATTATTTTTCTACATTTTACTATTATCTGCGCTCTTGAGATTATTTGCATCTGCTGTACTGTATGGTGGAAACAGGATATAATGGCGCCTTACTTCATGTCTCTTTCCAACAACCTGTTTAGTGGCATCCTACTGGTAAATTAAAACTGGCCAGGGTGGGAGTATTTACACCATGGAAATCCACTGAAATCAGTAATCTTTACAGATCAGACCCTTCCCTCCCAATCCCCAACCCCCACCACACCCCGCTCCCCCGGGACTCATTGTTTAACAGGTAACCTGGTGGCTCAGACAGTAAAGAATCTTTCTGCAATGCAGGAGAGCTAGGTTTGATCCTTTGGTTGGAGAGATTCCCTGCAGAAGGAAATGGCAACTCACTCCACTGTTCTTGCCTGAAGAATTCTATAGACAGAGAAGCCTGGTGGACTATAGTCCATGGGGTCCCAAAGGACCTATCTGAATGACTAAAGCTTTCACACTCGACCACTGTTCCTACTGTGTGTTCACAGTAGGATAAATGACCATCCTGCCATTTATCAGCCATGATACTTGCCAAATTGCATTTCTGTTGATAATTTTCTGTCTTCCTCAACTAGAGTGTGAGCTCCTCATTGACGAGGGTTATGTTTGACATCTGTGTTCAAAGCACAGCACTGAGCATCTATATAATAGATGTTCAACAGCTTCCCCTTGCCAACAGTCTCCAATCAGAGCACACCTGAATGCTTCCCCTTTTCTAACATAAAGCTTTTCCACTCCCCTGCCTGCTTTTGAGTCTGCCAAATGCAAGTGATGATAACTAAATCTGTTACACTAGCAAGTTCTGAATTTGTTTTAGAACTTGCTAGTTCTGAAGTTTCTGTTATTTGGATGGTTTTCATTCATTTCCGTAGTTTTCCTGGAGACTCCACTGAGACACGGTCTGCTCTGTCCATCACCATGGACCCCAGCCTTCAGCCGGATGAGGTTCTCACAGATACCCTAATGCCCCCCTGCTTGTGGCTGTCAAGTCTGTCTCAACATGGTAAGTAAGTGCCAAATCTGGGCTCCACTGTTTTTGTGTTGAGTTCTTCAACTATTTATTCTAAGTTTGGTACCCAGGTTTTGTTATTGGTTCCCATATATTTGACATCCTTGGAATCAGACCATTCCTTTCCATGCTTTCTGGTTCTCTTTCATACTTCTATTTTGTATTGTGCTGTTTGAAAGTGTTGTCATAAGAAGAAGAATCATAACATAGAACACAGACACAGGTCCTCTAAACCTGTTGTTCGAACCAGTGTCCCACACTGATGAGTATGGATCTAATGAGGGCTGTTCTTACCAGACCAGCATCCATTTGGACAAACTTTGTTGTGAGTCACCAGTGAAACTGGATGAGCTTCGACTTTCCTCTTGATTTTTGTTCTGAGAGTTTGCCTTTGATCTAGAGGGAGTTCACTCAAATTCACTCACCTGCCAAGGGTGGAAAATTTGTTGGGTCTATGTTCAGAGTGGTCTTGAAACACAAAGAGAACAAACATCTCTTTTAACCAACTATTTCCAGCTCTCCTGAGGTTGTCTAAGCTTACAATCTCTTTTCCTCCAGGAAAAATGGCTGCTTATGTGCAGATGGTCAGCCTTATCAATTCCCGGTAGACAGGGATGCTACTATTACTAAATTAAACCCTGTCATTTTTGCTCAGCTATCTGTATTTATTCACGTCAAGTGTTCAAAGATAAGTCAGTATATTGAAAGTGTTTTCCTTTTTCAGAAAGGTTCTCTGAAAAAGGAAAAAAATTCTTCAATAGCTTCATTTACTGGTATTTCTAAATACAAAAATCCCTTTTGTCTATATGTTCATAAGTAATCTGGACAAACGTTTGGGGTTTTAATTCAACTTCATGGGAACCATCAAAAATCTATTGCCAGACTCTTGACCTCATTGCAAAGATTTATTCCCCATAATAGTAGCTGTTGCTTAAAAAAATAAGTAATTGTTGATGTTTTTACTGAACTAGCTCTAGGATCCTCATTTGACTTCATAGTTCCTCATATAGGACAGACATTAATGCTGGCTGAGAACATGCAACACTTTTCAGCCAGCTGATTCACCTCCTGTAACATTGTTACCCTCGTACTCTCACAGTACTAGCTAATCACCACTCCAACACTGAATTATGCCACTCTGCCAGAGGTGAACAGCACAATTGTCTTGCCTTTGTTAGAGGATGTTCTGTATGTGACTCAAATGTATTAGGGAATACCACTGAGAACTGTGGTCTAATATTATTTGTTGATGGCTCATACCTCAAAACTGAATCTGGAGGTTATCAAGCAGTATATACTATCACTAACTTATGCTCTCCTTTGGAAATCAGTCCTCTGCTAGAGGTAAAAATCAGCCCAAATGGCAGAACTTTATTGCACTTAATAGAGCTAGTCAGTTAACCGAGGACCAGAGAGTAAACATACTTAGAAAGATAGAATGTAAGCTTTTGGAGTAGTACCTAACTTTGAACACAGTGCTGGAAGTCTCATTTTGAAAATGGACAAGTTAGTAAACTTTAGATGCATTCCTACTTCTTAGAGGGGTGATTGTTATGCAAATTGAGGCTCATGCAGAAAGAAGGCATGTGTGTGTGCATGCTAAGTCACTTCAGTCCTGTCAGACTCTTTGCAACCTTATGGACTATAGACTGCCAGGCTCCTCTGCCCATGGGATTCTCCAGGCAAGAATACTGGAGTGGTTAACGATTCCCTTCTCCAGAGGATCTTCCCCCAACCAGGGATCCAACCCTTGTCTCCTGCATTGCAGGCAAATTCCTTATATATTTACTTAAAACTGCTTTGGTGATGTCTAGAATGGAACCTCCTGGAAGACAGAAACTATGATTATTTATTCACCTACTCTTCTAGCAGTTAGCGTGGTGTCTGGCACATGGTAAGCATTCACAGATTTGAATGAATAAATAATTAGAATGAGTCCCAGAGATTGCTTATCATTTGGTGGTTGCTGAATGAACCCAGATATGAAGAGAGGGGAGAGAGCCAGAGACAAATCAGTGACACCTCATGAGATGAGGGTATTTCAAATTAAGGAAATATTTTCCAAAGACAGATGCAAATACACAAATAATGACCACATCACTTTGTCGTTCCTTTCACATGTGTTCTAAATTTTCAGGGTAGGGGAAATGACAAGTCTCACAAAGCATGACAGGATATGGCTGTCGTCAACCGCATTAATGAGACCTCTTAAGCAATTTGAAGCAAAATACCTTTCACACCAATGTCAAGCTTCAAAGCGGAGTTGGAAGTAGGAAGTAAGGGAGTAACTAGAATCAGTAACTAGGTTTCTCAGAAAAGTCTCCTGTGATTAGAACAAGAAAAAAGAAATATAGTAATTGCATTTTGCTTAGACTCAGAATTCAGAGAGCCTGGTCTTGACTTCATCTGTATTTCAGATGGAGAGAGATGAAATAAAAGTAGATATGGATGTAGCAGAAGGGAAATGAAGACCTTCCTTGGGATGAGTAAAGCAATTCTTTTTCCAGAAGGAGGACAGGTGGGTAGAGAAAGCTTCTTCCAAGCAGGAAAACTGAGATTATTGCAATAACTTCAAAAGCAGGGACCAAGAGGAAAGCTGTGGGAGACTTCTCAAGAGTCTGTGAACTGGTCCAGAGCCTGAGGCTCACTGCACTTAACAGAGAGTGAAGAGAGTTTCAGAGGCCCTTGGCTCAGAGTGATGGTGGGTGGGGGAGCAGTGATAAAGACCTGGGTCGCTGGTGGTCAAGTAGCAGTAAGAAAGTAGCCTCTGGAATCAGGCAGACGGAACTCAGAGGCTGGCTCCTCCTCTTCCTCCAGCATGTGTGTGTTAGTCAGTCAGTTGTGTCCGACTCTTTGTGACCCCATGGACTGTAGTCCACCAGGCTTCTCTGTCCATGGGATTCTACAGGCAAAAATAACTAGAGTGGATTGCCGTTCCCTTCTCCAGAGGATCTTCCCCACCCAGGAATCGAACCCTGCTCTCCTGCATTGCAGGCAGATTCTTTACCATTTGAGCTATAGGGAAGTCAGCACCAGCATAAACTTGTGCCATTTACTGTCTCTCTAGAGAGACCCCAGCTCTCTCCTTTGTGAAAGGAACCTAATGATAGTGCAGGGAAGGAATGACAGGTGTAAAGAACTCAGCCCAGTACTTGCACTGATGGAGCACTCAGCAAGTGGGAGACCTTGGTTTCTGCTGTTGCAGCCATTTGTGGCCATGGCAGTGAGTGTGTCACTTGACCCTGAGTGTGGAGAGTGTGCACTGTTTCTCTCAGCCTCCTTCTCATGGGTCTTACTAGAAGTGAAAGTGTTAGTTGCTCAGCCTTGTCCAGTTCTTTGTAACCTCATGGACTGTAGCACGCCAGGCTCCTCTGTCCATGGAATTCTCCAGGCAAGAATACTGGAGTGGGTTGCCATTCATTTTTCTACTGTATCTTCCCAACCCAAGTCTCCTGCATTGCAGGCAGATTCTTTACTGTCTGAGCCACTAGGGAAGCCCCCTTACTAGAAACTGGACAATTATAAACTACATTCTCTGGACTCCCAACTAGCACTTTAGAAACAAATTAAGTTTAGCCAATTAGATGTACTTCCATGAGACTTAGAAGGTGGAAGACGTTTCCTGGCTTTTTTTTTGACTGTTGATTGTCACTGGCAAACAAGGCAGTAGAGACATGGAATTTTTTGTCCTGGGATCCAGAGGCAGTATGGCCTCCTGATACCAGGAACACAATCTCAGCTCTGGGTTCTTGACATCAGCAGCCCTAGCAGTAGCCCCAGAGGTGGTAGCTCCCCTGGTAGGTCAGTTCTGTAGTATTCTAGAATGCATTTCCAGAGGCCCAGTCTAGAGTCCATATCCCTTGACCCCTCAATGATTTTGTAAACACCTACATTAAGTCCTTTCAGAGTTAAATACCTAGAGCTATGTCCACTACCAGCATTCAATCCTGACTACTACACTAGGTGTTTGGATTTATTTCTTTCACAGTATCAGTTGTTGTCACATTTTTCACATGTGGGAAAAAAAGTGTTTTTAAAACATCATTCACTTTACCTGGTAACATTATCCTCCCTGAGTTATTCGCACCTCCTGGAAGATTGACCAATTACCCCTTCCCTATGTAACTAAGTCTGAGGCATTGTCATCTCCTGGTGACAGCTGCCCAAATTGCTACTGTGATGCTGGGGAGGAAGTAATCAGAGTCAGAAGAATCAGAATAGAGCAGACTTCACAATCCGAAACCAAGAAAGGGGAGCCCAATCAATACTGATGTCCTTATGGAATATTGAAAGTGGGGTCGTTGACAAAGAAGAATTTCCCCAGTACTGCTCAAAAGAGATGGAGTACTAATGACTCAATATGAGTCTTTCTGTCAGCTTGGCAGATTTAGCCTTTTCATCAAGAATGACTCACCATGCCTCATCAGTGACTGTTTTGCTTTAAAAAACCACTCCCTTTGCAATGGACTCAAATCCTCTTCAGAAGGAAGGAAGTAAATACACTCTGCAGCCTTTTCATCTTGGTTTCCCTGTTGATAAAAGACCATGCTACCCATCTGACACCTGTGCTGGTGTGGTTGTAACTTCTCTATCTCCCTAGACGATAATGAGTTAGCATTCTAGATTTTTTTCAGCTTTTTGTGAGTCTAGAATCATTTTATCAATGATTCAGTTTTCTAGAGTCTGAAAACTTTGTACAGAGAAGTGAGAATAGCTTGTGAACCTGCTGATCTGAATCAAAACTCTGAGCTCATCTCTATGAGAAGCCCTAAAAAGCGTGACTTGATTTCCAAAGTGGATAAACATACTGTCTTTGTTCAGTTCCTAATTACCTGCATATGGCATATTCAACACCATTTATTTTCATTCCATTAGGAAACTAATTGAAAAGGCTGCTGCTGCTGCTGCTAAGTTGCTTCAGTCGTGTCCGACTCTGTGCGACCCCATGGACAGCAGCCTACCAGGCTCCTCTGACCACAGAATTCTCTAGGCAAGAGTGCTGGAGTGGGTTGCCATTTCCTTCTCCAAATTAAAAAGGCTAGGCTCTTGAGTTCAAGAGAAATGGATTCAAATCCTGATCTTAGGCTTCCTGCCTCTGTAATCAAGTTACTTTACTTCTCTGTTTTTCATTTTACTAATGTGTAAAAAGAAGCAATAAGAATACCTACTTTTAATGCAGATGGCCAACAAGTGCATGAAAAGATGTTCAACATCACTAATCATTAGAGAAAGGCAAATCAACGCCACCATGCCATACCACCTAACACTTCTCAGGATGGCTATTGTCAAAAAGAATACAAATAAATAATGACAAGGATGTTGAGAGAAGGGAACCTTCCTGCATTGTTGGTAGGCATGTAAATTGACGCAGTCACTGTGGGGAAAATGCTGTGGAGGTTTCTCAAAAAAACTAAAAGTAGAACTATTGTGTGTGTATGTGTGTGTGTGTATTAGTCACTCAGTCATGTCTGACTCTTTGCAACCCCAGGGACTGTAGCCCACCAGACTCCTCTACCCATGAAATTCTCCAGGCAAGAATACTGGAGTGGGTAGCCGTTCTCTTCTCCAGGGATCTTCCCAACCCAGGGATCAAACCTAGGTCTCCCACATTGCAGGCAGATTCTTTACTGTCTGAGCCACCAGGGAAGCCAGAACTACTGTATGACCCAGCAAGTCCACTCCTAGGTGTATTTTTTTAAAAAAAGAAACACTAATAGAAAAGATACATGCACCTTAATATTCATAGCAGCATTATTTACAATTGCCAAGAATAGAAGCAACCTAAGTGTCCATCAACAGATTAATGAATAAAGAAAATGTGCTCTCTCTCTCTCTCTCTCTCTCTCTCTATGTATATATATATATACACACACACATACACACAATGGAATATTACCTCATCAGTTCAGTTCAGTCGCTCAGTCGTGTCCTACTCTTTGCGACCCCATGAATCCCAGCACGCCAGGCTTCCCTGTCCATCACCAACTCCCAGACTTCACCCAAACTCATGTGCATCAAGTTAGTGATGCCAGCCAGCCATCTCATCCTCTGTCGTCCCCTTCTCCTCCTGCCCCCAATCCCTCCCAGCATCAGGGTCTTTTCCAGTGAGTCAGCTCTTTGCATGAGGTGGCCAAAGTATTGGAGTTTCAGCCTCAGCATCAGTCCTTCCAATGAATACCCAGGACTGGTCTCCTTTAGGATGGACTGGTTGGATCTCCTTGCAGTCCAAGGGACTCTCAAGCATCTTCTCCAGCACCACAGTTGAAAAGCATCAGTTCTTCAGTGCTCAGCTTTCTTCACAGTCCAACTCTCACATCCATACATGACTACTGGAAAAACCATAGCCTTGACTAGACAGACCTTTGTTGGCAAAGTAATGTCTCTGCTTTTGAATATGCTATCTAGGTTGGTCATAACTTTTCTTCCAAGGAGTAAGCGTCTTTTAATTTCCTGGCTGTGATCACCATCTGCAGTGATTTTGGAGCCCCAATAAATAAAGTCAGCCACTGTTTCCTCATCTATTTCCCATGAAGTGATGGGATCAGATGCCATGATCTTATGCAGCATGATCAATGCAGGGAAATAGAGGAAAACAACAGAATGGGGAAGACTAGAGATCTCTTCAAGAAAATTAGAGATACCAAGGGAACATTTCATGCAAAGATGGGCTCGATAAAGGACATAAATGGTATGGACCTAACAGAAGCAGAAGATATTAAGAAGAGGTGGCCAGAATACACAGAAGAACTGTACAAAAAAGATCTTCACAACTCAGATAATCACGATGGTGTGATCACTCACCTAGAGCCAGACATCCTGGAATGTGAAGTCAAGTGGGCCTTAGAAAGCATCACTATGCACAAAGCTAGTGGAGGTGATGGAATTCCAGTTGAGCTATTTCAAGTCCTGAAAGATGATGCTGTGAAAGTGCCGTACTCAATATGCCAGCAAATTTGGAAAACTCAGCAATGGCCACAGGACTGGAAAAGGTCAGTTTTCATTCCAGTCCCAAAGAAAGGCAATGCCAAAGAATGCTCAAAAATTGCACTCATCTCACATGCTAGTAAAGTAATGCTCAAAATTCTCCAAGCCAGGCTTCAGCAATATATGAACCATGAACTTCCAGATGTTCAAGCTGGTTTTAGAAAAGGCAGAGGAACTAGAGATCAAATTGCCAACATCCACTGGATCGTGGAAAAAGCAAGAGAGTTCCAGAAAAACATCTATTTCTGATTTATTGACTATGCCAAAGCCTTTGACTGTGTGGATCACAATAAACTGTGGAAAATTCTGAAAGAGATGGGAATATCAGACCACCTGACCTGCCTCTTGAGAAACCTATATGCAGGTCAGGAAGCAACAGTTAGAACTGGACATGGACCAACAGACTGGTTCCAAATAGGAAAAGGAGTACGTCAAGGGTGTATATTGTCACCCTGCTTGTTTAATTTATAGGCAGAGTACATCATGAGAAATGCTGGGCTGGATGAAGCACAAGCTGGAGTCAAGATAGCTGGGAGAAATATCAATAACCTCAGATATGCCTATGACACCACCCTTATGGCAGAAATTGAAGAGGAACTAAAAAAGCCTCTTGATATTACCTCATACCTCTGCCATAAAAAAGAATGAAATTTTTCCATTCCCAGTGACATAAATGGACTTCAAATTTAAATTATTTGCTGAATGTCACAGGAATGCAAAGATGAGCAAGCCTTAATCAAAATCCTTTGGAAATATTTGATCTAATAAGGTTGGAGGCAACCTGTGTATAAGTAACAGTGAGTCTGAATGTCTGAATGAGCTGTGCTGTGTAATCAAGATCCCATCCAACTTAGACAACAAGCTTAAGTAGGACATACTTTTTGAAAGTGGACCGGGTCTCTGTCCAGTGACAGGTAGAAGGAGTGTTCCAGGAGGAGGGGAGTAGAAGAGTAATAGTATGCAGATAAAAATAAGCCTGATGGGACTTTTGAGTGGTAGGGAAGTGGACCTTAAAGGCCAACTTGAACTTGAACAGTCGGATTGCAAAAGCAACCACAGATGCTTCCCCATCCAGCATCCAGAACTTAGGTAATTCTGTCCCACACTGACGCTGGACTTGGTCATGCAGCTCTTTTTGACCAGTGGGATTGATGGCAGCAAATGTGATTCAGGTAGAGACATGCCACTGCTGCTGCTAAGTCGCTTCAATCGTGCCCGACTCTGTGCGACCCCACAGGCAGCAGCCCGCCAGGCTCCCCCATCCCTGGGATTCTCCAGGCAAAAACACTGGGGTGGGTTGCCAGTTCCTTCTCCAATGCACGAAAGTGAAAAGTGAAAGTGAAGCCGCTCAGTCGTGCCCTACTCTTAGCGACCCATGGACTGCAGCCTACCAGGCTCCTCAGTCCATGGGATTTTCCAGGCAAGAGCACTGGAGGTAGAGACGTGAGAAGAGCTGACATGTGTAGGCTGATCCACCCTACACGTGGAACCTTTCTGCTGCCACAGGAACAATCCTGCCCTAGCGAGTTGGCTGGTGATGAGAAACATGTGGTCTAGTACTCTCCATTGCCCAAGTCAACAGTCAGCCCTGCCAGGGGAACAGCAGTCGAGTTCCCTGCAGCTGGCCATAAATCAAGAGCAAGCTCAGTCAACACCAGCAAGGGAATCACCCAGTGGGGCCGACGCCAGGGAACTGTGAGCATGTTAATGGTTGTTGTTTTAAGCCAATGCATTTGGCGTGGCTTGTTAAACAGCAAAAGCCTGCTGATAATGAGAAAGAGATATTCAGAGGTGAGGGCAGGTGAGCAAATATGACATGCTATGCAGATAGATGTATGCTTTCGAAATTGTAGGCACATTGTAAATATTAGATTAAGCAAAATAATTGTTAATTTCAACAACATTCCCAGCTAATTCTTTGGCACTATTAAAGTTTGAGAAGCACTAATGTGTCCTAAAAATGCAAATTGAATCCACATTGACCACTAACCTAGTCTTTCCTTTCCTAGTCAGATAGTTTTACTTCTTTAGACGGTTGAGTATACCTTTCTTCCTGCCTGCTTCCTACTATAGCGTTAGTAAAAACAAAACACACACATCAACCCTCCCCCCTGCAAAACAACAACAAATAACCCACCATTATCCTTTGATATTATCAAGAAACTGTATGTATGTGTTTTATTTCCCCATCCAGGTTTTGAGCTAATTAAGAAATAAGACAAAGGGTAAAGCAGAAGGGAGATAAAATATTTTCTTTATCACTGATAAAGTCTAGGTTAAAGACATGCCAAATGGGCTTCCCTGGTGACTCTGACCGTAAAGAATCTACCTACAATGCAAAGGACGTGGATTCGGTCCCTGGGTTGGAAAGATCCTCTGGAGAAGGGAATGGCTACCCACTCAGTATTCTTGCCTGGGGAATTCCATGGACAGAGAAGCCTGGCAGGCTACAGTCCATGGGGTCCAAAGAGTTGGACCAGACGAGCTACTAACCCACACACAAACACAAATGGGATTCCCCTGCAGCATCCAGAATTAACCAGACTTAACCATAGTGAGTGCTGGCCCAGGGCAGTCTCCCCAAAGAGAAGGAAGAGGGAAGTTCTAGCTAGGGGAGGGGGAAGAGTTAGTGAAGTGCTGGAGAGAGCCAGAAGAGTTGCCTCTGCATAAAAGGAACTCTGGGAATGGGGACAGATATCAGTATGTGTGTGCTGGTGGTAAGAGAGATATGTTCTGTATAGTTGCCATGGGTTTCCCTTGTGGCTCAGCTGGTAAAGAATCTGCCTGTAATGCAGGAGACCTGGGTTTGATCCCTGGATTGGGAAGATCCCCTGGAGAATGGAAAGGCTACCCACTCCAGTATTCTGGCTTGGAGAATTCCATGGACTATAGTCCAGGGGGTCGCAAAGAGTTGGACACGACTGAGTGACTTTCACTTCCTGCTCCTACCACCACTTGGATAACAACAGAGGAAAAAAAGAAAAAAGAATGTTGTCATCCTAATTGCTTAGAAGTCTCTTAAGAGCCAAATTCTTTAGAAATGATGTGTAATGATGATTGATTGGTGGTGTAATCTTTTGCTAAAAGGAAATAATATTGTAATTTGTGATTTTAAAAAATTAGATGGAGCTTAGGCTGAATAGGAATGATAAAAAAGAACATGTTTGAAAGTATATGGACAGGATAATACCAAACTGAGGTGAATGAAAAGCAGTGTAGATTTGAGGGAAGCAAGAATTTATTTATGAAGATTGATATTTGGCCCAGGAATGGAAAGACCCATCAATGACTTCCATGTGCCTTCCAACCCTATGACTTTGAGTTGCCCTGAGACACTGTACTATTACTATTAATAATGATCATGGTAACAATAGTTAAGCTTTTTGAGCACTTACTGTGGGCCTGATACTGAACTATAAGAACAATATTTTATTTAAGTCTCATAACAAGACAATGAGGTCAGCATTTTTATTACCACTATTCTCCTTTTGTGGATGAGGAAATCAATACTTAGAAAGGTTAATGACTCATCTAAGGTCATATAACTAGTAAGTGATAGAGTGAGGATTCAAACCAGGGCACCAGTTTTATGGTCATCTATACTCATGATCTTCATTCTAACTAACTTTTTATTATTTCCATTTCAAGTGTAATACATTTTTGGTATATACCCCCCAAATTAGAAAATTCAGATTTTAGAGAAGAAAATAAAAATCACCTATAGTTTTCCAGAGAAAGATAACCATTTTTATTAAAATTGTTGTGTATACTCATCCAGTCTCTCTTCTGTGCACATGTCTGCTACTTCTGTTGTTGTTTTACAAAAGAGGAAATATGTTGTATATGTTTCATTACCAGCCTTTCATACTTTAACAATGCGTTATAAACATTTTCCATGTCCTTCTAAAGCATGTTTTCTTCTGTACTACCATTTTAAATATCATATTTTATAATGTTATGAATTCATTATAATGTATTTAACCAATCTTCTATTACAGGTTATTTAGATTGTTAAAATATTTTCACTGTTATAAACAATTCTGTGGTGAACATTTTTATAGTATCATCTTTGCATTCATCCTTATTTCAGAGGTTATTTTTGCCTACCCCAAAGCCATTTCTTCTTCTGGTGTTTCCTCCTAAGAAAACCTCAATTTTTAGAAGTTACAAGAGAGATGTCCTTTGAACTAGACAACTTTCCTCAACCCCTGTTGTGATTTAGTGTGGCCACATGACTGAGTTCACACATTCAACGGGGTATAAGTGAAAGCAATCAGGCCATTTCTAGTCAAATCTCAAAGAAGTAGCTGTGCTTCCCCCATTCTCTGTGTACCCACCCTCTGCTGCTGCTGCTAAGTCGCTTCAGTTGTGTCCAATTCTGTGCGACCCCATAGACGGCAGCCCACCAGACTCCCTCATCCCTGAGATTCTCCAGGCAAGAACACTGGAGTGGGTTGCCATTTCCTTCTCCAGTGCATGAAAGTGAAAAGTGAAAGTGAAGTCGCTCAGTCATGTCTGACTCTTAGAGACCCCATGGACTGCAGCCCACCAGGCTCCTCTGTCCATGGGATTTTCTAGGCAAGAGTACTGGAGTGGGTTGCCATTGCCTTCTCCACCCATCCTCTAGAGGGGTACAACTGCAGTTGTGCGTGGCCCCAGAGGGTAGCTGTGTTAGGCAGGGTTCGCTAGAGAAACAGAACTAATAGGATATATATAGACAGAGAGGGAGAGAGATTTACTATCAGGAATTGGCTTACATGGCTAGTGAGGCTGAAAATTCTAAGATCTGTAGATGGCAAACTGGAGATCCAGGAAAGCAAATAGTACAGTTCTAGTCCAAGTCCAAAGACCTAAGAACCAAAAGAGACAATGGTGTAAATTCCAATCCACATCTGAGTCCAAACACAGGAAAAGACCGATGGCCCAGCTCACAGACAGTCAGGCAGAAAGAAAGAATTCTTTCGTAATCAGCCTTTTATTTTGTTTAGGACTTTAATGGATTCGATAAGGCCTGACCACATTAGGGACGACAATCTGCTTTACTCAATGTACTGATTCAAATATAAATATAATCTCATCCAGAAACTCCCACGCAGATACACCCAGAAATAATGTTTAACCAACCTCTGGGCACCCTCGACCCAGTGCAGCTGACACATAAAATTAACCATCAAAGTGACAGAGTCAGGAGATGAAGAGAGTGTAAGTACTTGATTGCCAGTTGAAGGAGAAATGCTCACTGAACAGAAGATCTTCCTTGAACTCTTCTTTCGGTAAAAAATAAACTCTATTATGTTGGAGTCATTATACGAATATTTCTGCTCTCCCATAATAAACATTGCTGAAAAACCACACATTCAGCAAAATTGTACATTCAAAATAATGCTTTTAGGAATATTATATTTATAGTCAGACCACTAAAAATGTATGCAAGTTTATAACGAGGGCATGAACAAAAACAGTCATTGGTACCTTGGGAGACAACTTGGACAGTTCAGGCAGGAAGCTCAGCATGGTTGGAAGTTGCTCCAAGGCTATTAAAATGCTATTAAAAATAATTGTATGGATTTATAGAGATGGAGAACAGAATAGCTATTGCTCAGGGTTAGAGACGGTGGTGGACTTCCCAGGTGGCACAGTGGTAAAGAATCTGCCTACAAATGCAGGAGACCCAAGAGATGTGCTTTCAATCCATGGAGTAGGAAATGGCATCCCATTCCAGTATTCTTGCCTGAACAATTCCATGGACAGAAGAGCCTTGCGGGCTACAGTCCACGAGGTCACAAAGAGTCTAACACCAGTGAGTGACTGAGCATGTACACACACAGAGATGATGGGAGAGGAGGCTGGCTGTGGCTGTGAAGTAGTAGCACAAGGGAGCCTTGGGTGGTGGAAGAGTTATGTAGCTTAGTATCAGTAGTAGTTATGCTAATCTACACGTGTGATAAATTTGCATAGATCTGTGCACACACACACACACACACACACACACAGCACACACAGTATGGGGTAGAACTGGTCAAATTTGAAGAAACTCCGTAGATCATTACCAGCCACCAGTATCAGCTTCCTGGCTTTGATGCTATACTACAGTTGTGCAAGATATTACCCATGGGGAATCTGGGTACAGGGCATATGAAAGCTCCCTATACTTCTTCTTTTAAAAAAATTTCCAACAGACCTGTAATTATTTCATAATCAAAAGTTCATTTTTTAAAAAATGGGCAGAAATGTTCTCTGTGGTTGCAGAAACAATACAGAGGGAAAGGAAGTTCTGAGCCTGGGGAGCTGCATCTGGGTCACCAGAGGAGAAGTACAGACTGCCCTGAGCAGGGCGAAGAGAATACCTGTCTGGAAGGAAGCCCAAGATACTGTAGTTATTTTCATTTTCTTAACAAATACCTGAAGGAGTTCTTGCCTGTGTATCAGCCAAGGTGAGGGATTCTTCCATTCCCACCAAAGGTCATAATTCTACTCTTACTATTCAATGAGAGTAACTGATATGTAAATCAGTAACATATCAGAGTTACTGATATGTGAAATATGGTGCTGCTTCTTTCAAAATATGTTACTGTTTTGGATTTGGCTTGTTTTCTTTGTTCCAGATCTATTTAGCCATTTAGAAAGATATATACTTGATTGCACATGGGACATTTTCAAAATATAAGCCATAAAATATTTAAGAGACTGGGTTTTCTGGAAAGTTTTGAGTCATATGAACCGACCTGCCTTTTGTGAAGATGTCCAGATGTATTTCTGGAAATAGGCTTCTACAGACTGTTAATGTCCCAGCCCAGTGTGTAAAGGAATACATGATTCTCAACCAAACCATAGTTGGTAACTGTAAAAACCCTCAACTCAGAGGTCCTAACCATCAGTGCATAGACGTCACCAGGGGCATTTGCTTAACATGCTGGTTATCTGCTCTCCTATTCCCAGTTTCTGAATCCTTCCATCGAGAGATAAGGTCCAGGAATAGGCAATGTAACAAGCTCCCCAGGCAGTATGGCTGGTGCCTGTCTGAGGATCTCTCTTTGAAAAACAGACTTAAAAACCTCAACAAGAAGGAGGCTGGTCCACTAGCTTTTGAGTATTTAGCTGAGTTCCTGCTAAAATAGAGCAATTTGGCTGAACAGTGAGCTGTGGAAGAGACGAGTAGAGGCGATGCTTCAAAGACATGCTGAGCAAACTGAAAAGCAAGTTAAAGTGCCATGACATTGCTTCCAATAGCCTGGGATTGACAGCAGCTGACAGTTGTGCTGGTACCAGCGTCACCTCTGAATACAAAGAACATTGGGTATTTTGACTTATTTCAGCAGGGATAAAATGTTAGGGAGGAAAATATTCCCTTAACTAGTTTCCTCCTCTGAAGCGTCAGTGTAGAATAATAATGTCTTATATTCATGCATCAGCTTTCCAATCACTGACTTATTTGAAGCCATCACAAGAGAGATCTTTTAAATTATCTGCCCTTAGGCAAATGGTACATTTCTCAAAATTCCTTGACTGGTAAAAAGAAAAAAAAAAAAAAAAGAAATGTACTTTTGAAAAACACATCCCCAGTTCCTTATAGCTTAGAAATATTTCCTTCTTGGGATTTTAGGAGATGTCCAGTCGAAGTAGAAGTGAATATAAACAGAGGCAGAGTTCTGGTTAACAGTTGGTTAAGACAACAAGGACAATTCTCTGCCCATGGGACACTGAGTTGCATTTGAATTTATAAAAATTATGAGATCAGTTTTTGCCAAACACTGTCTTAAACATTCGTTGAAGTAAAATTTATTGCATAAAATTGAGAAAACTATAATTATATCAATAAGTGCCAGCAAAACTGACCAGAGACCCCAAACTGTATTTGCTGTACCCTGATTTTGAAGCTTATTTCAGTTCAGTTCCATTCAGTTGCTCAGTCATGTCCGACTCTTTGTGACTCCATGGACTGCAGCACACCAGGCTTCCCTATTCATCACCAACTCGCAGAGTTTACTCACACTCCTGGTCCATCAAGTCAGTGATGCCATCCAACCATCTCATCCTCTGTTGTCCCCTTTTCCTCCCACCTTTAATCTTTCCCAGCATCAGAGTCTTTTCCAATGAGTCGGTTCTTCACATTAGGTGGCCAAAGTATTGGAGTTTCAGCTTCAGCATCAGTCCTTCCAATGAATATTCAGGACTGATTTCCTTTAGGATTGACTGGTTTGATCTCCTTGCAGTCCACGGGACTCTCAAGAGCCACCAGGGAAGATGAAGCTTATTTATCATACCTAATTCTGTTCGGGGCTTCCCTGGTGGCTTGGTCAGTAAAGAATCCACCTGCAATGTGGGAGATCTGGGTTCAATCCCTGGGTTGGGAAGATCCCCTGGAGGAGGGGATGGAAACCCACTCCAGCGTTCTTGCCTGGAGAATCCTCATGGACAGAAGAGGAGCATGGCGGGCTGCAGTCCTTGGGGGTCGCAAAGAGTCGGACACGACTGAACGACTAACACAGCACATTCTGTTCTACAAGTGAGATGACAGTTCTCCTGGTGATAATAAAAGCAGAATGCCTCTGACTGCAGCCTCACTCACTCTCTCTTTCCCACCAGGAATATTTCTTTTAAGACAATAAGTACATATTTGTTTTAATTTAAATGCTATCTCCTCTAGTTTCTTCATCATACGTCTTCTCAGACATGCAGTGAAGGATTCTCCTGCAAATACAAATTGCCATATGGGCCCTCTGACTTGTGCACAAAAGAGGGAGAATGTGTATTTCAGTAAAGACATCACCATTCATCCATGTACTCAGGCCAAGATGTCAGTGAGCTACCCTGATTCTCTTCCCACCCCTAGCCCCAAATCTGACACATCAGTCTCTTAGCTCTCCCTATCGTAACAATATACCACAGAGAGGGTGGCTTAAACAACAGAAATTTATTTTTCACAATCTGGAGGAGGGAAATAAAAGATCCTGGTACCAGCCTGGTTGGTTAGGGTGATAACCCTCTTCCAGGCTTGCTGGAGGCTCAGTTCTTGCGGCTTTCTTACAGGGTGGTGAGAGGAAGTTCTTATAAGGGTACCGATCCCAACATGGAGGCTGTACCCTCGTAACCTCATCTAATTCTAATTACCTCTCAAAGGCACCACCTTCTAATACCATCACGCTGGGTGGTGGGGATTAGGGCTTCAACATATGAACCTTGCAGGGAGGGGGACAGAACCATTCAGTCCGTAACAATCAGCAAGTCTTAGAGCTCCACCTTCAAAATACACCCCCAGATCCAGCTACCTCTTACCACTCTCACACTTGTCTAAGTCACCATCATCCCTCTTCTAAATTATTGCAGGGCCTCTTCACTGGTCCCCAGCTTCCACTCTTCCCCTGACTGCAGTCAGAGTGATCTTTTTAAAACGTAAGTCATGTTCTGTTGCCTTTCCGCTTAAAACATTTTAAGGCTTCCCCTTGTGCTCAGACACCCTTCTGGGCCTCTGATCTCTCCAGCTCACTACTTGTCACCTTGCTCACTCCACTCTGCCATCCTGGTCTTCCTGCTGTTTCTCAAAACCCAGCACTCATTCCCACCTTGGGCCTTTGCTTTTTAGGTGACGCTGCTCAGAGTGCTCATCTCCCAAATCTTTGCACTACTGACTTCCTTTGGTTCTCTGCTTTATGTCAGCACATCAGAAAGGCCTTCTCTGAACCATCTTAAGGCAGTTCCTCCCACCCCAAAACTCCAACCTTTCACCCTGCTCTATTTTTCTTCAAGTGCGCATCTCTGCCTAACATATTAAATTGTTATTTGTTTTTGTCTGCCTCCCACACTAGACAGTTCTCCAGAAAGCAGACACTTTTCCTATTCACTGCTCTGTTCTTAATGTCTAGGAAGGACTTGGCTCATATTAGGTGCTCAATAAATCACTGTTGGATGACTAAGTGGAGAGTTCTCCACTGTTGTTTCCATAATGACAATTCCCAATCCCTAAGGTTAGGGTCTCGAATTTTGAGGCTTGAGTGGTATCACAGGTTAGATTTCCCAGGAAGCAGACTCTGAGATGGAGATGAGCATACAGGTTGTTTATTAGAACCTGTGGGAGGAAAGGAAGAGAGCAGGACTGGGCAGTGGGAGAAGTTGAGCTATGGCACAGTCCTGGTAGGAGCTTCAGCCAACCTTACGAGGAATTCTGAAGCCAGATGGACCCTCAGAAGCTGTTCCAAGGGGACAAGGGAGCCCTCTTAGCTGATGCTGTCTTAACAGCTGGGGATTTAGTCCTCCTCTCCCAAGTGTCACAGCAAAGCATCTTCCACAAATGGGCGGACATGTAGTTTAATCATGGTCATGCCAAGGAAGCCTGTGGCTCTTTACCTAGAGGCCTCATAATATGGCATCTGGTTCCTCAACAGTGTTCCAACACTCCAGGGACTGGTTCATGGTCTTCCAAATCCACAACTCTGGTGGTATGAGAACAGAGAATATGGACCGGTCTCAGAGGTAGACTCGCATTAATTCTGGTTCACAGACAGCAGTGCAGACAACTGGATGGCAGTTTATTTTATGAGTGACTAAATTTCACCTAAACTGCAGGTGTCAGCAAGGCTTGTCCATTCTTTTCAGAGCCACCTACATATAGCTTCCCAGGCTGTGCATTGCAGAACCTGAGGGCTGCCATTCATGTGGACTGCAGTGAGAATGGTATAACCCCCACCCATACTGTGCAGTGCATCAGCCCTGAATAACTAATAGGTTGGTTGGAACCAGGTGAGGAGAGTCAGGTAGAGAGACTTCAGAAGTTGGTCCCCAGATGACAAGGCTTGAGACAGTTCTCCTCACTGCCAAGATAGTCTTACCAACAGAATCACAATATTATATGAAGCCTGTTGGCCAAGGTTCCATCCCATGTGTAGCTTTTGAATGAGCTCTCTCTTTAATCGTGTTTATCACCAAGAGAAGAGGGTGCACTTCACAAGTGAATGCATTGCCCCTCTGCATATAATATAGTTTAAATAGCTAAATACTAGCTGCTAAATAACTAAAGCCAAAGTTTATTTCAGAATATTGTTTCAATAGGTTTAAAAAACACTTTTGTATTTTTCAAAAAGCAACAAAAAATATATGTCATTATATACTATATTTCTTATGGTCTTTGAACTTTTCTGTGCTAATTTAGATAATTAGAAGATACAAAAAGTTTGCATTTAATTTATGAATGAAAAATCTAATTCAGTAATCAAACAGAACAGTTTATTCCCACCTGTGTCACTTAGCAGCTCTGTGATCTGGGGCAAGTCACTTGGTCCTCTATGCCTCAGTTTCCTCATCTATAAGATGTCAGTAGTAACAGCCAATTCAGAGTGTCCCCTTGAACATGAAGTAAAATTACATGAAACAGTGCATATAGAACAACACAACATCTAGTGCTGCTGCGGCTGCTTAATCACTTTACTCATGTCTGACTCTGTGCGACCCTATTGACTTCAGCTTGCTAGGCTTCTCTGTCCATGGGATTCTCTAGGCAAGCGTACTGGAGTGGGTTGCCATGCCCTCCTCCAGGCATCTTCCCAGCTCAGGGATTGAACCTGCATCTCGTATGTCTCCCGCATTGGCAGGCGAGTTATTTACCACTAGCGCCACCTCAGTTCAGTTCAGTTCAGTTCAATTCAGTCTCTCAGTCGTGTCTGACTCTTTGCGACCCCATGAATCACAGCACGCCAGGCCTCCCTGTCCATCACCATCTCCCAGAGTTCACTCAGACTCGCGTCCATCGAGTCAGTGATGCCATCCAGCCATCTCATCCTCTGTCGTCCCCTTTTCCTCCTGCCTTCAATCCCTCCCAGCATCAGAGTCTTTTCCAATGAGTCAACTCTTCGCATGAGGTGGCCAAAGTACTGGAGTTTCAGCTTTAGCATCATTCCCTCCAAAGAAATCCCAGGGTTGATCTCTTTCAGAATGGACTGGTTGGATCTCCTTGCAGTCCAAGGGACTCTCAAGAGTCTTCTCCAACCCCACAGTTCAAAAGCATCAATTCTTCAGTGCTCAGCCTTCTTCACAGTCCAACTCTCACATCCATACAACCTGGGAAGCCCAAATTAACACAGCATGGGAACACACCTTGGGAACTGTGGCTATTAATATGTTAAGTGTACTTTCATATTGTACTTTCATAATAGTCACATATGATATGTGGCTATTAGTGCGTTAAGTGTACTTTCCCCCTCCCATTATCTAGAAGGATGGTTAGAATTTGCATGAGGTGGGCAATAGCATATAGTCACAGTTCTGCTCTGAATTTTTAAGGTTTCCATGTATTCATTGCCTCGACACCACGTCTCTCGGATTCACTGTCCTGTCCTGTGGTAGTTGGGCTTGCTAACAGTTGCTAAGTCATATCTGACTTGCAACCCCATGGACTGTAGCAACCAGACTCCTCTGTCCTTGGGATTTCCCAGGCAAGAATACTGAAGTGAGTTGCATTTCCTTCTCCAGGGGATTTTCCTAGTCCAGGGATTGACCTCGTGTCTCCTACATTGCAGGCAGATTCCTTACCACTGAGCCACTGGAGAATGTATAACATAATAAATGTAATTAAAACTGCTCTACATTATATATGAAAGTTTTATTTTAAGAGTATAAATCTAAGGATTCTTGTCTTGAGGAAAAATATTTTTTCAGTTTCTTTAAGGTATCTATATGAGATGATGGATGTTCTACTATGATAATCATTTCATAATGTATATAAGTCAAATTATTATGTTGTACACCTTAAACTTATTCAGTGCTGTATGTTAACTATATCTAAATAAAACTGGAAGAAGATGAAAAAAAACAGCCACAAATAACATACAATGAATGGGCATGGCTATATTCCAATAAAATTTTAGTTACAAAAACAGGCAGTGGACTAGATTTGGCCTAAGAGCCTAGCTTGCCAACCCCTGAACTGGATAAACTGATTGATTTCATGGCACGATAGTAATATATATGCACTACTTTTCCTATCCCCTTTCTTGTAGACTCTTGAATTGATACTCAGTGATTCCAAAAAAATCTGCCTCTCCTTGCTTCTTTCTTAATGAGCATGAAATATCATCAGCTCCAAGTGGAGAAATGCTTCTAACCCTGCCCATTCAACTCAGGGCTTCAAAGCCCAAGAGAAAAATAGACTTGCTGATTGTCCTTACTGATCCCAACACATCCAATGTATTTGAATAGCCATTTGACATTTTCAAGAATGCTAACAGATACCACGTAATTAAGTGTATTATCTGTGCTATCACATGTTACTCTGCATTTTTGTGTTGTTACTTCCAAGCTCTACCAGTTGTGGATATTAGCCACCAGTAGGTGGCATCTCCATTTAATATTAATGAATACTCACCTAGTCGCAGCCCCTTACTTCAGGAAATAAGACCCCTTTCAAACATTTCAAAATAGTTATTTGTAATTTATAATTACAAAATAATCTTTTAGCCTCCTAGAATTCCATCCAGATGGCATTTATAAATGTTTTTAAATTAGCCTATAGTGGATTGAATTATGCACCCCCTGCAACAAAGTTATGTCCACACCCTAATTTCTGAAACCTGTGAATGTGACCCTATTTGGAAAAACGGTCTTTGCTGGTATAAGTTAAGTATCACAAGATGAGATCATCATGGATTACCTGGGGAATTACCTAAAGTCAATGGCAAGTGTCCTTGGAAGAGACAGAAGAGGAGAAGACACTGGCCATGTACAGATGGAGGCCAAGGCGCGAGTGATGTCGCCCTGTGCCAAGGAAGGGAGGTGGAAGAGGCAGGGAAGAATCCTCCCCTAGAGCCTTCAGAGGAGGCAGCTTGCCAACATGTGGATTTTGGACTTCTGGCCTCCAGAACTACGAGAGAATACATTTTTGTTGTTTTGAGTCACCAAGTTAGTGGTGGCTTGTTATGGTATCCCTAGGAAACTAACAGACAGTCCAAAAAAATAAATAAATAAAACGGAGTGAAAATCAAAGCAGATCACTTAACAAAATTATGACAAATCAAACTCAGTTGCTTAACTAAAATGTTTGTGGCTCAGATGGTAAAGCATCTGCCTACAAAGCAGGAGACCTGGGTTCGATCCCTGGGTTGGGAAGATCCCCTGGAGAAGGAAATGGCAACCCACTCCAGTACTCCTACCTGGAAAATTCCATGGATGGAGGAGCCTGGTAGGAGGATGGAGGAGCCTACAGTCCATGGGATTGCAAAGAGCTGGACACAACTGGGCAACTTCACTGGTTCACTCAACTGTAGATCTTCTATGACTGATGCCGAAGCTGAATACTCTAGTACTTGGGCCACCTGATGCAAAGAGCTGACTCATTGGAAAAGACCCTGATGCTGGCAAAGACTGAGGGCAGGAGGAGAAGGGGGCAGCAGAAGATGGGATGGTTAGATAGCATCACCAACTGGATAGACATGAGTTTGAGCAAAGTCTGGGAGATAGTGGAGGACAGAGGAGCCTGGCTTGCTGCAGTCCTTGGGGTTGCAAAGAGTTGGACACAATTTAGCAACTAAATAACAACAACAAATGCACATATCACTGTGAACATGAATGTTCCTATCATTTGTGAGACAGAATTGTATTGAAACCTGTATTTTGATTTCCAAGGATAACAGACCTTGTCTCTTTTCCAACATCATACCCCTCCCATACATCATTCAAGAACAATGAGGCATTCAACTGTCCATGACAGCTTTACCAAGTGCAATATTGGAAACAAAGCAGGAACCACATAGAGAAATAAGCACAATATAGCATCTCTGAATAAGCCGTTCTGGTCTTATTTATTATGACCTCATACAGGACTCATTGAAATCCATTCAGCAAGCACTTACTATGCACCTAGCGAACACCAGACTCACTGCTAGGTGCTGAGCAGTCAGAGATGAGTCAAATATAGTTCTTGTGGTTTAGTTGAAAAAGTCAAAGTTGCCTGGAGAGACAAATAAGGAGTCAGCTGTGGTGCATGTGAAAAGTGAGAGAGCAGAGTGGCGATGGGAGCACAAATAGAGGCATCCCTGACCTATGTGAACAGAAGGAGGAGGAGGAGATGGAATCTGGGCTGAATCTCGAAAGCGTGATTGAATGGATTTCAGGCTGGGGCACCTACCATCTGGGACCAGCGAGTGAGAGCATGAAGACTGGGAAACTGGGTTGGTATATGTGGATTAGAGAATTATATTACAGAAAAGCTGAAGATGCATATTAAAAAGCAGAGACATTACTTTGTCAACAATGGTCTGTCTAGTCAAGGCTATGGTTTTCCAGTAGTCATGTATGGATGTGAGAGTTGGACTGTAAAGAAGGCTGAGCGCCAAAGAATTGATGCTTTTGAACTGTGGTGTTGGAGAAGACTCTTGAGAGTCCCTTGGACTGCAAGGAGATCCAAGCAGTCCATCCTAAAGGAGGTCAGTTCTGGGTGTTCGTTGGAAGGACTGATGTTGAAGCTGAGACTCCAATACTTTGGCTACCTGATGCAAAGAACCGACTCATTTGAAAAGACCCTGATGCTGAGAAAGATTGAGGGCAGGAGGAGAAGGGGATGACAGAGATGGTTGGATGGCATCACCGACTCAATAGACATGAGTTTGGGTAAACTCCAGGAGTTGGTGATGGACAGGGAGGCCTGGCATGCTGCAGTTCATGGGGTCACAAAGAGTCGGACACAACTGAATGATTCAGCTGAACTGAACTGAAGATGCAAACAGACCTGTGATGGTGAAGGGCCTTGGTAAGGGGTTCAGATTTCATCCTTAAAAACATTTGAGTGCCATTAAAGAGTTTTTCATCCATGACTAAGTGAAATTTGATCAGCTTGGGCTTTCCTGGTGGCTCTGATAGTAAAGAATCCGCCTGCAATGCAGGAGACCCAGGTTCGATCCTTGGGTCAGGAAGATCCTCTGGAGAAGGGAATGGCTAACCACTCCAGTATTCTTGCCTGGAGAATTCTGTGGACAGAGGAGCCTGGCAGACTACAGTCCATGGGTCTCAAAGAGTTGGTCACCACTGAATGACTGATACTTTTATTGCTTTTACATGATCAAATTGCTCTCTGGAAATGTTCATGTGCTGCTGCATGGATGGGGCAGAAGTAGTCAAGGAAATCATGTTGAGAGTCTGTTGCATCCATTTATCCAGGCTTTTGGAAAACCTGCAGTAGTGGTGATGAGGAGCAGAAAGTCTGGAGAGGGTATTAAGGGGCTAGTTCTTAGGACTAGCTATGGGGTCAGAGAAGAGGGAATAGTAGATTTTTAAAATTACTCTCTCTCTCAATTTTGAACCCCAGAAGGATTAAGTACTGTCTTTTTATTCATCTCTGTACCAGCCCAGCCACTTGTACAAAAATAAGTGTTCCTTTTGTTAGTAGTTGAATCAGTTTCCTAGGTTTCTATTAGAAGCTGAGGTTCCAGGTACTTTCCACAGTGTTCTCAGAATACCCTTCACTTTCAAGTATATAAAGCTGTTGTAAGAGATAATTTACAGCTCTCAGAAGGGCTTCCTGTTTTTGTTCGTCTGCCCATTTAGCAGCTTCTTACTGGATTAATGGCCTGGTACATGAATCATGGTGACAGCTTGCTCAGAATAATGTGCTACCAGGAGATTTCGGGAGAGCCATCTCTGCCTGGATGCTGCCTGGAGCCCCATGCAAAGTTCGGCCATGGTTGAGGCCCCCTACTCAACCCACCCCCACCCCCAAGTCTCCCTGGCAACTGTAGCATGCATGTGTCTACTCATTCTGTAGAAAGGCCCACTGTTCGTGTCTCCTTAGCTACAATCCCTAAAGAAATCCCTGCAGCACTGCGTATAGAAGCCTTTTTCAATCATTTTTGGACTGACTGAGCAAGCAAACCACTGTGCTTCAGAAGTGGTGGATACAACTGAATAGCAGACTGGCTTCCTAAAGGCAGAGTACCTCCAATGCACTCCAGTACATTGGCTTTTACATCAAGAAGAGAAGAAAACTAGAAAATGTAAAACTAAAGACTATTCAGGAGCAGCAGTGGTAGCAAGGAGTCAAGAGGGAGAGGTGACTTGGGGCTGGGTTGGACAGAGAAAGCCTTGAGGAGATGACTTGAGTTGGGTCTTTAAAGATGGGATTTAGCCAAAGTTTTGGAGGCAGTGCTATTGGCAGTTTGGGGCTGAATGACTCATTCATGCTTCATGCATGACATAGTGCTTGGCACTCCTGACTCCTGCCCACTAAGTACCAGGCATTTAAAATGTTCCCTGACACTCACATTCCCAAATACCCCCTGGAGGGCTATATTTTACTGGGTATGAACCACTGATGGATAGCAAAGGGGGGTGTGAGAAGGCGATGCAGATGGAGGAGACCAAGGGGTGGAGGACACCCGAGACATTCTCAGATCACTGCTAGAGCACTGTGATGTGGTAGAGGATGGGAGAGGAAAAAACATTTAAAACAAGCTAAACATGAGATTTATCGTTAAATTATATTCATGACATGTCCAAATGGCCCCCCAAAATCATGTTAAACGCTAATGTCAGATTCAGTTAAGAAACCAAAGGCATGTAGTAGCTGGAATATGAGCTCTGAACTCAGACCTAATTTGAATCCCAGCCTCACCAGTTACTAGCTATTTTCCCTGGGCGGGTTACTCATGTTCTCTCAGTCTACTTTAACAACTTGAAGATACTCCCTCAAAGCAATGTTGGAATCATATCATGTTGGAGGAGGTCATTGAGAGGACGTGACCCCAGTTGACCCCCAAGCTGGACCCAAGCGGTCGAGGCTCCTTGCCCCCTGCTCCTCCGTCCTTGGAATGTACATTTTCCCCACTGTACCTGCACTAGGAGCAACTTTAAGGACACAGCCTTGAGAAAGCAATGTGTTATTGAGACCATCTAGACAGTATCAGACTTCCCAGGTGGCTTAGTGGGTAAAGAATCTGCCTGCCAATGCAGGAGATGTGGGTTTGATCCCTGGGTTGGAAAGATCCCCTAGAGGAAGAAATGGCAGCCCATTCCAGTATTCTTGCCTGGAGAATTCCATGGACAGAGGAACTTGGTGGGCTACAGTCCATAGGGTCACAAAGAGTTGGACATGACTGAAGCAACTGAGCATGCCTGCAGACAGTATACATAACTGAACCTCATTAAGGCTTCTACACAAACTCTTAAAATTCTGGTGGGTAGTTTGGGAGATCTACTTAGTGTTGTTACCAAACAAGACAAACCTTATATGTAAGGCCCTTTGCTTATTAAAACTGCCACCTACCAAATCTGCAATGATTTGCCTCTTTCTTTCCATATTCTCCAAGTAAGGGGAGAATAATATTTTTTTGAGATGTATCCACATTGTTGTCTATATTAACATTTCCTTCCTTTTTATTGCTGAGCAATAAATATTTGAATAATATTTTCGAATAATAGTTTTTGAGATATATCCACATTGTTGTCTATATTAACATTTCCTTCCTTTTTATTGCTGAGTAGTTTTCCATGGTATGGATATACCACACTTGGTGTATCCACTCACTTAAAGACAATGGACGTTTGAAGTGTTTCCAGTTTGGGACTATTATGCTGCTACAACCGTTCATATACATGTTTCGTCCAGACATATATTTTCATTTCTCCTGGGTGAATACCCAGAGGTAGAATTCCTACTTGTATGATGTAGATGTATGGTAATGACTCTTTACCTTTTTAAGGTAATGCCACACTGTTTGCCAAAGTGACTGTATTCCCACCAGCAGTGTCTGAAAGCTCCAGTTACACCACATCCTTGCCAATACTTATAGGGTCACTCTTTCTCCCTTTCTCCATTCTAGTGTATAGTGGTATCTCATTGTGACTTTAACTGATATTTCTCTGATGGCCGATAGAGTTGGACATCTTTTTGTGTGCTTATGAAAATGTTTAATCAAAATATTTATCAAATGAAATGCCAAAATGCTGTTATTAGAAGCAAGGTTTGCAAACAGGAAGACTTGAAATCTGTCCTTTCATGAACACAGGAACTACTGAACAAATTAAACAGTGAGCCTCCAAATGGTATACAATATTAATATTAAAATTCTGTAATTGCATTTTGGGATATCTCAGCTTGCAGAATGAATCATTTGCTGAAGCACCTATTTTTAATTGGATAAATTTATGTTCTGTACTGGAATAAAATGAAATTTAGGAGGCCTGTAATTATGCACAATCATAAGTAGAGACAACTTATTTGATGAGGTTTTTCTTATGAAATATTTGTTGAAGAAAGGCACTCTGAATGAAAGCAAAAAAAAAAAAAAGACAGCATCTGTGAAAATATTTGGGCTGAAATATTTACACATTTCACCATGCAAAAACTTAAAATTATGAATATCCTTGTTTTAGTTTGCTAGGGCTGCCATAACGAAATTCCACAGACAGAGTGGCTAAACAGTAATTTATTTTCTCTCAGCTCTGGAAGCTGGAAGTCTAAGAGCAAGGCGTCGACAGGTCTGTTTTTTCTTGAGGCTTTCCTCTTGGCTTGCAGCTGGCTGATTGCTCGCTGCATCCTCACCTGGTCTTTTCTCTGTGCTTGTGCCTTCCTGGTGTCTCTCTGTGTGTAATTTCTTTTTCTTATAAGGACCCCAGTAAGGTTAGATTAGGGCCCATTCTAATGAACTCATCTTAATGTAATCACTCTTCAAAGACCCTATGTCCATGATACAAATGAACTTACTTTCAAAAAAGAAACTGACTCACAGAGAACAAACTTATGGTTGGGGTGTGAGGGAAGGTTAGGGGGAAAGGATGGTTGGGGAGTTTGGGATGGACAGGTACACACTGCTGTTTAAAATGGATGGCCCTCAAGGACCTGTTGTCTAGCACAGGGAACTCTATTCAATATTATGTGGCAGCCTGGATGGGCAATGGGTTTGGGGCAGTGGATATATATATATGTATGGTTGGATCCCTTTGCTGTCCACTTGAGGTTATCACAACATTGTTAATCAGCTATACTTCAATACAAAATGAAAAGTAAAAAAAATAAAGACCTTATGTGTTCACAATCTGAGGTGCTAGGGATTCGGGCTTTAATATAGGAATTTTAGGGGCATAGAATTCAGCCTACCACACTCTTCCATTAAGCAGACTAGTTCTGACATCCCTTTTACTTCCACATAACTCAGGAAGAAACATGACCCCTGGCATCTAGTACGGGGTATAAATGGGTCAGAAAGTAAATGCCCTCTGCCCAACAATCTGCAATTGACCTGTTTCTCTGAGCTTTCCATGTGTCTGCATGGACCTGCCAGGCTCCAAAGTCTACCTGATTAGACCAATAATATCTACCTGGCTTTCTCACTTTGGCATATTTTTCTTAAAAATACTTGTGTTTCTTGTTTATAAAAGTAATATATGCTCATGGGGATGTGGCGGGCATCAAACACTAGTGAGTACATAGAAGAAAATAAGATCCTTCTAAAAAAAACCACCTGGGCATAGCCACCATTACTACATTGGTCATATGTGCGTCAAAAACATTTTGTCAATGAAAGAGCTTCAGTCAGTTCAGTCGCTCAGTTGTATCCGACTCTTTGTGACCCCATGAACTGCAGCACACCAGGCCTCCCTGTCCATTACCAACTCCCAGAGTCCACCCAAACCCATGTCCATTAAATATGAAACAGCTTATATGCTTTTTAATATAAAAAGTATAAATCACAACATATATCATTTTTTAGCTTTGTTTTTTTCCATGCCATGTAGGGCCACCCACGACAGACGGGTCATGGTAGAGAGTTCTGACAAAATGTGGTCCGCTGGAGAAGGGAATGGCAAACCACTTCAGCATTCTTGCCTTGAGAACCCCATGAACAGTATGAAAAGGTCCCAAATAGACACATGGAAAGCAATTCAGCACAACCTCCAACAAAGAGGAACGACTGCAAAGGAATTCACAAGTATCACACGCTCTCCTCCTTTGCTTCAGAAATACACAGTCCGTCTTCTGGGAACAGGTTCTGGCAGTGTATAAGAAATATAGGTGTTTATCCTGGTCTGTTCATTCCATTTCCACAAGAAATAAAAAATTATAGATTAAGAGAGTCATCAGCCCAGCAACATAATAGCATGTGAAACAAGTGCTAGGTATTCCACTGCCTAATAGAAATTATATCAGAACTCATTTCCTACTGATAGTTATTTTTGGTTATCTCCAAATTTATTAAGCAATACTTTAATGAACATCTAAGATATGCATTTTGCACTCTTGGCTTAATATATTAATATTTCCTTGGAATATATTTTTAGTGGTTGCATGTATGGGTTGAGGGTATGTATTTTTAAAGTTGTGATAACTATTTCTAATCTGTTCTCTAGAAATGTTATAGCAGTTTATATCATTTCTATTAGTTTGGGTATATGTGTGCTCAGTGATGGCTGACTCTTTGCAACCCCATGGGCCAAGCTCCTTGGTCCATGAAATTTTCCAGGCAAGAATAATGGATCCGGTTGCCATTCCCTGCTCCAGGGGATCTTCCCAACACAGGGATCGAACCGAATTCTCTTGAGTCTCCTGCATTGGCTTGCAGGTTCTTTACCTCTGTGCCACCTGAATATTCCTTGCAGTGAAACTGAGTCTCACTTGGTAAACTTCCCTGGTGGCTCAGATGTTAAAGAATCTACCTGCAGGCGGGAGACCTGGGTTCAATCCCTGGGTTGGGAAGATCCCCTTAAGGAGGGCATGGCCAACCACTCCAGTATTCTTGCCTGGAAAATCCCCATGGACAGAGGAGCCTGTTGGGCTACAGTCCATGTGGTTGCAAAGAGACAGACGCAACTGAGCACGCGTACACACACACACACACACACTTAGCTTTTAGAGTAACTGTCAGATGGTTTTCCAAAGAAACTGCACCATTTTATATTCCAGCAGCAATGTATGAGGATCCCAATTTCTCCATACCCTCAGCAAATTTGTTATTGTCTTTTACTATAGCTATACTATATGTGACGTAGTATCTCGTTGTGGTTTTGATTTGCATTTCTTTGGTGACTAACGCTGTGAATATCTTCTCATGTGTTTATTGGCCATTTTGTATATCTTCTTTTAAGAAATGTCCAGTCAAATCCTGTGCCAATTTTTAAATGGGTGATTTTTCTTTTTACTGTTGAGTTGTAAGTGTTCCTTATCTGGATAGTACTAATCCCTTATCAGATGTATGACTTGAAAATATTTTCTCCAATTGTATGTCCTTTCACCTTAATAGTGCCCTTTGAAGCACCAAAGTTGTAAGATTTGAAGAAACCTATTTAATCTATTTTTTCATTTCTTGCTGTGCTTTAGGTTTCATATCTAGGAAACCATTGCTTAATTTAAGGTCAAGAACATTTGCCTCTATGAGTGTTGTAGTTTAAATTCTTACACTTAGGTCTCTGGTTCATTTTGAGTTATTTTTTATATATGGTATGAGGCAGGATCCAACTTTATTCTTTTGTATATGGATATTCAGTTGTCCTAGCACTAACCTTTCTACCACTGGATTGTTCTTGGCACCTTAATTAATTGACTATAAATTGGTTTATTCTCAATTCTGTTTTATTGATCTATATTATATCCTCCAGCCAGTAGCTTTATTTTTCACACAGTCTTAATTTAAATAATTTTGTAATAATTTTCGAAATGAGAAAGGATAAGTTTCTCCTCCTGCCCTCAATCTTTCCCAGCATTGGTATCTTTTCAAATGAGTCAACTCTTCGCATCAGGTGGCCAAAGTATTGGAGTTTCAGCTTCAACATCAGTCCTTCCAATGAACACTCAGGACTGATCTCCTTTAGGATAGACTGGTTGGACCTCCTTGCAGTCCAAGGGACTCTCAAGAGTCTTCTCCAACATCACAGTTCAAAAGCATCAATTCTTCTGCGCTCAGTTTTCTTTATAGTCCAACTCTCACATCCGTACATGACTACTGGAAAAACCATAGTCTTGACTAGACAGACCTTTGTTGACAAAGTAATGTCTCTGCTTTTTAATATGCTGTCTAGGTTGGTCATAGCTTTTCTTCAAAGGAGCAAGTGTCTTTTAATTTCATGACTGCAGTCACCATCTGCAGGATTTTGAAGACCAAAAAATAAAGTCTGCCACTGTTCCCACTGTTTCCCCATCTATTTGCCCTGAAGTGATGGGATCAGATGCCATGATCTTAGTTTTCTGAATGTTGAGCTTTAAGCCAACTTTTCCACTCTCCTCTTTCACTTTCATCAAGAGGCTCTTTAGTACTTCTTCACTTTCTGCCATGAGGGTGGTGTCATCTGCCTGTCTGAGGTTATTGATATTTCTCCTAGCAATCTTGATTCCAACTTGTGCTTTATCCAGCCCAGCATTTCTCATGATGTATATATGTGTGTGTGTGTATACACATATATATGTGTGTATATCCAAAATAATCAAAATCGGAGTCTCAAAGAAGTGTTTGTATACTCATGTTCTTAGTAGTATTCTACACAGTAGTCTAAAGGTGGAAGCAATTATGATATCCATTGACAGATAAATGTATAAACAACATGTTATGTGATTAGGTAGAAAGTCATTCATCCTTAAAAAGGAGGGAAATTCCAACACATTCTACAACATCGATGAGCCTTAGGACATTATGCTAAGTCACATTAAGCCAGTCACAAAAAGACAAATAGTATTTGATTCCATTTATATGAGGTATCTCAGGCTTCCCTGGTGGCTCAGTGGTAAAGAATCCACCTGCAGTGCAGAAGATGCATTCGATCCCTGGGTCGGGAAGATCCCCTGGAGAAGGAAATGGCAACTCACTCCAGTATTCTTGCCTGGGAAATCCCATGGACAGAGAAGCCTGGTAGGTTACAGTCCATAGGGTCTCAAGAGTTAGACAGAACATAACAACTAAACAACAAAGAATATGAGGTATCTAGAGTGGTCAAATTCTTAGAAACAGTAGAACAGTGGTTGCCAGGACTTGGGTTAAGGGGAAATGAGGAATTGTTCAATGAACATAAAGGTTCAGTTTTGCACAATGAAAAGATTCTGCACAACAGTGTGAATATGCTGTCCTAAACACTTAAAAGTTAGATCGTATGTTTTATTCTGTATATGTTATTACAATTAAAAAAAAAACTGCTCTAGATATTTTCTTGGGTGGAGGTTGGGGGTTTAGGATTTTAGGAAAATACCTACTATGCTGGAAACACTATATCCTCAGCAGTTCCAAAGACCAGTTGTCTTCATTGTGTGAAGTATAATACTTAAGGGGAATTTTTTGTTTACAGAACACTGTTTGGAAATAGGACTTTTTTAGCTCCCAAGATATAAAGGGCAGACACTATTGGT
Organism: Capra hircus; assembly: GCF_001704415.2. Taxonomy (NCBI): domain Eukaryota; kingdom Metazoa; phylum Chordata; class Mammalia; order Artiodactyla; family Bovidae; genus Capra; species Capra hircus. The sequence goes on from NC_030813.1 coordinate 45,192,114, forward strand.
AAATTATCTTATGATTTATAGATAATCTGTATATATAGGCACTCGTATTACCGAAGTGTATATGTTATAGTACTAATTTGGTAGCTAATATTTATTGAGTGTTTACTTACTATGTGCCAGGCCCTGTGGCATGTTACGTTAGTTGAGATGGGTTAGGTTTCACTGTGCCTACAAACAATCCCCAAATCAGTGGAATTTTATTTAAAATAAATTAAAGTTTATTTCTTACTCAGACTACACAGCTTGGCTGGGGACTCTGTTTCGGCATATCATCGGCATATCAGAAGCCTTTCTGTGTCACATTTCTTGTTTTTAGGGAATAGACTCCAGCTTCCATGACTTTCCATGGGTTCCAAAGGGCATATTTGCACAGTTATTGATCAGGGGATGGAGGAGATGCAGAGACATTGGAGAAGCAGCCAATAAATTATTATTGCAGCCTTGGGTAGGGTCCTGGTTCTGCCTCAAAGGATACATATAGCAATATCTTTGAGCTCTTCTGCAGAACTGAAACCCCAACAAATGGCAGATGTTAACTATTTGATGAAGCGTTCTTCACTCCAAAGAAGTTCACAGTGTGATGACTAAAGGAGAAAAAATCCTATAGCTTCTTCAAGATTTTTCTTCTATATTCAGATAATACTTGAGGAATACTTGTGAAGTACCTCAGGCACTGGACTAAGATGTGCTGGAAACATAATGGTGAGTGAGACATTACATAATTGCCTTAGTGCAGCTGAAGTTTTTCCTACTTTCTTCTTAGACAAAAGGATTTGTGGTGGAAAATAGGACCTGGAATAACCAGGCCCCATTCCTCCAAGTCACAGTCACCACGACTACAATTACACCACACTCATTCCCCCAGCCCAAGATCAAATCTTACCCACTCACTTCTTGAGACTGGAGGAGCAAAGAAAAGTCAGGAAAAATGAAGACAAAAATGGTTAAAATGAAATAAAAGCTACTAAAAGCCCAAAGATGACTCTGCCACTTCTCCTTGCTTCAAAGTAGTGAGCAGCAGGTATAGCATAAGCACTGCCCAATCTGATGGCAAAGGTAAACTGTTGAACAGCCCTGTCCTTCTCCCTCATCCTCTTGGAACTACTGAAGAAAGAATATGCTTTTTTTTTCTTTTGGGTTTGAGAGAAGACAAAATATTAGCAGCTATCTTGTCAACACTAGAGATCAGCCTGTCTGAGAATGGAGCCACTATGAGGAAAGCAGGCAAGACCCAAGACATGCAAATTAATCCTTTGACAGCATTTGAGCTCCTGGATCCAGCCATGCCTGAAGTCAGTACAGCCTAGACTTTTCAGTTTTGTGAGCCAATTTATTCCCTTTTTGTGGCAAAGAAGTTGGGTTTCTGCTATTGAAGTCCAAGAGTCTTATTACTCCTATATACTCTTCCTCTTTTTAAAGTTCCAGTGCCAAAGAAGCCATCATGTGCCCAGCACAAGAAGGGGAGAAGGTTTGTATTTGAGAAATGAAAATAAACCTGAGGAAAGCTGATTCTGAAAGCTCAGCTTCTCTGCACCAGTGTCAAGCCAAATCTTGGAGACAGAGTTTTTGATGAAGAAGAAAAGAATAACTTTATTGCTCTGCCAGGCAAAGGTAGACACAGCAGGCTTCTGCCCTTGAAAACTATGTGTTCTAGCACATGAGGATTTGGTGAAGAGGGTCTGTATTCCCTTAATCTTGTCTCAGGTGGTAGGTGTCCTGATCCTGATGAGTTTCTCTGGTCCCTTTAATTTTGCCTCAGGGAGATCCATGGCTGCTCCTCTCTTGATTAGCCACTGTTCAAATCTGCTCCTTGGAACCTAGGGAAAGTCATGGAGGCTGGAGTCTTGCCTACAGGAAATGGGGGACAAAAACGCTTTTGGACCCTGGAGCCCTATAGGGTCCTTCATGGTTTCAAGGCAAATGAAGCTCATGGTGGATGATACCAATTTCCTAGGTACCAGCTGCTGAAATTATCACCCATTCTACGGAAACGTATAGCCCTAAACTTTTAGAAAAGCATGAATAGCAGCAGAAGGAGGAATTGGCCACCAGGATGCATGGAGAGACTCCAACAAACTGAGTATCTTATCTCCACTAAAAGATTTAGTACTACAAAGCTGCAGTGAAGTCTCATATCGCTAAAATTCATTACAGCTGTAAAAAACACCACCATATTTTCATGAGCTATTAAAACAACAGTTAAAAATAAAGCCCATTTGGTATCCAATATCCTTCACATGATCATATTTTTTCAAGTATTTGTGAAGCAACAAAATTTGGTTAACTGCAATACATCTCGTTGTAACTGATCCAGATTTCCACATTCTCTTTTGTATCCTAAAGTAATAAGCTACAATTTCTCTCACCATATAATTTAAAATTACATAGAAGTATCACAACAAGAAATATATGCTCTTTGTTTCTTCTATCTCAACTAGTTTTTCATTTAAACCGTGTTTGATGAAGTCTCTATAAACATTGAAAGGCATGGGCATAAGAATAGTATAAAGGGAAGGCATTGCCATTTATTTGGAGCCTATTATGTGCCCATCTCATCATGTTATTTTATTCCATTAAATGCTAACCCTAGCCTTTAAATCAGGTGTCATTGCTCCCATTTTTCTGATGGGAAAGCCTCAAAGAAGGGAAGTCATTTACTCAAGTTTAAATACCTATAAAAGACGCTGTTGATTGCTTGTGCGTAAATATTTCCTTCTTCTTCTTTGCTGTTTGAACATACTTCTCCTTAAAGAAGTTGAAAATGCTGAATACACTTTATCCCAGACTTCTTTGCTAATAGGGCCTGAGCTTTGATACAACCTAGGCAACAGGGCCTGAAGGAAAGTCTGCTGGGGATTTAGCGGAAGTTTTGTCCCTGATTAAAAAAATAAGATACATACACACAAGAAGAACCCTCTTTCTCCCTATTTTTTTTAATTTTATTTTTAATTAGAGGATAATTACAATATTTTGACAGTTTCTGCCATACATCAACAAGAATCGGCCATAGGTTTACATATGTCTCCTCCCTCTTGAACCTCCCTCCCCATCCCTTCCCTCTAGCTTGTAACAAAGCACTGGGCAGCAAAAGAGATGCAGATCTAAAGAAGAGACATTTGGACACAGTGGGAGGAGGAAAGGGTGGGCTGATTTGAGAGAGTAGCATTGGAATATATGTATTACCAGATGTAAAATAGATCACCAGTGGGAATTTGCTCTATGACACAGGGCACTCCCTACTTTTTGTTTTAGGATAAGGTCCTATAATGTGATTCCTGGAGTAGTCACAGCCTTCTTGAGACTATGAGGACACAAGCCTGAGGATGAAGTTAAATACTCTAAAACATTCTAAGATGGTGAAAATGTAGAATGATCCTTAATGACATCTTTGAACTTCTCATTTAACTAACTCTGGAATCCCTGTAGCTCCAGACTTAGAACAGCCCCTGGTGCATATTAGGCAGTTCAGTTCAGTTCAGTTCAGTCGGTCAGTCATGTCTGACTCTTTGCAACCCAATGGACCACAGCATGCCAGTCCTCCCTGTCCATCACCAAATCCCAGAGCTTACCCAAACTCATCTCCATCGAATTGGTGATGCCATCCAACAATCTCATCCTCTGTCATCCCCTTCTTCTCCTGCCCTCAATCTTTCCCAGCATCAGAGTCTTTTCAAATGCATCAGCTCTTCGCATCAGGTGGTGAAAGTATGAGAGTTTCACCTTCAACATCAGTCCTTCCAATGAACACTCAGGACTGATCTCCTTTAGGATGGACTGGTTGGATCTCCTTGCAGTCCAAGGGACTCTCAAGAGTCTTCAACAACACAGTTCAAAAGCATCAATTCTTCTGCGCTCAGCTTTGTTTATAGTCCAACTCTCACATTCATACATGACTACTAGAAAAACCATAGCCTTGACTAGATGGACCTTTGTTGGCAAAGTAATGTCTCTGCTTTTTAATATGCTGTCTACATTGGTCATAACTTTCCTTCCAAGGAGTATGCATCTTTTAATTTCATGGCTGAAGTCACCATCTGCAGGGATTTTGGAGACCAAAAAAATAAAGTCTAACACTGTAAAGCTGAAACTCTAGTACTTTGGCCACCTCATGCAAAGAGTTGACTTATTGGAAAAGACTTTGATGCTGGGAGGGATTGGGGGCAGGAGGAGAAGGGGATGATAGATGATGAGATGGCTGGATGGCATCACTGACTCGATGGACGTGAATCTGAGTGAATTCTGGGAGTTGGTGATGGACAGGGAGGCCTGGAGTGCTGCGATTCATGGGGTCGCAAAGAGTTGGACACGACTGAGCGACTGAACTGAACTGAACTGAACACTGTTTCCACTGTTTCCCCATCTACTTCCCATGAAGTGATGGGACCGAATGCCATGATCTTAGTTTTCTGATGTTGAGCTTTAAACCAACTTTTTCACTCTCCTCTTTCACTTTCATCCAGAGGCTCTATAGTACTTCTTCACTTTCTGCCATAAGAATGTTGTCATCTGCATGTCTGAGGTTATTGAATTTTCACCAGCAATCTTGATTCCAGCTTGTGCTTCTTCCACCCCAGCATTTCTCATGATGTACTCTGCAGAGAAGTTAAATAAACAGGGTGACAATATACAGCCTTGACATACTCCTTTCCCAATTTGGAACCAGTCTGTTCTTCCATGTCCAGTTCTAACTCTTGCTTCCTGACCTGCATACAGATTTCTCAAGAGGCAGGTCAGGTGGTCTGGTATTCCCATCTCTTTCAGAATTTTCCACAGTTTATTGTGATCCACACAGTCAAAGGCTTTGGCATAGTCAATAAATCAGAAATAGATGTTTTTCTGGAACTCTCTTGCTTTTTCCATGATCCAGTGGATGTTGGCAATTTGATATCTGGTTCCTCTGCCTTTTCTAAAACCAGCTTGAACATCTGGAAGTTCATGGTTCATGTATTGCTGAAGCCTGGCTTGGAAAATTTTGAGCATTACTTTGCTAGCGTGTGAGAGGAATCTAGTTGTGCAGTAGTTTGAGCATTCTTTGGCATTGCCTTTCTTAGGGATTGGAATCAAAACTGACCTTTCCCAGTCCCGTGGCCACTGCTGAGTTTTCCAAATTTGCTGGCATATTGAGTGCAGCACTTTCACAGCATCATCTTTCAGGACTTGAAATAGCTCAACTGAAATTCCATCACCTCCACTAACTTTGTGCATAGTGATACTTCCTTAGGCCCACTTGACTTCACATTCCAGGATGTCTGGCTCTAGGTGAGTGATCACACCATCGTGATTATCTAGGTTGTGAAGATTTTTTTGGTATAGTTCTTCTGTATATTCTTGCCACCTATTCTTAATATCTTCTTCTTCTGTTAGGTCCATACGATTTCTGTCCTTTATTGAGTCCATCTTTGCATGAAATGTTCCCTTGGTATCTTGAATTTTCTTGAAGAGATCTCTAGTCTTTCCCATTCTATTACTTTCCTCTATTTCTTTGCATTGATCACTGAGGAAGGCTTTTTTTTCTCTCCTTGCTATTCCTTGGAGATCTGCATTCAAATGGGTGTATCTTTCCTTCTCTCCTTTGCTTTTCACTTCTCTTCTTTTCACAGCTATTTGTAAGGCCTCCTCAGACCGCCATTTTGCTTTTTTGCATTTCCTTTTCTTGGGGATGGTCTTGATCCCTGACTCCTGTACAATGTCACAAATCTCCATCCTTAGTTCATCAGGCACTCTTGTCAATCAGATCTAGTCCCTTAAATCTGTTTCTCACTTCCACTGTATAAGGGATTTGATGTAGGTCATACATGAATGGTCTAGTGGTTTTCCCTACTCTCTTCAATTGAAGTCTGAATTTGGCAATAAGTAGTTCATAATCTGAACCACAGTCAGCTCCCAGTCTTGTTTTTGCTGACTGTATAGAACTTCCCCATCTTTGGCTGCAAAGAATATAATCAGTCTGATGTTGGTGTTGGCCATCTGGTGATGTCCATGTGTAGAGTCTTTTCTTTTGTTGTCGGAAGAGGGTGTTTGCTACGACCAGTGTGTTTTCTTGGGAAAACCCTATTAGCCATTGCCCTGCTTCATTCTGTACTCCAAGGCCAAATTTGCCTATTACCCCAGGTATTTCTTGATTTCCTACTTTTGCATTCAAGTCCCCTATAATGAAAAGTACATCTTTTTTGCATGTTAGTTCTAAAAGGTCTTGTAGATCTTCATAGAACCATTCAAATTCAGCTTCTTCAGCATTACTGGTTGGGGCATAGACTTGGATTACTGTGATATTGAATCGTTTGCCTTGGAAAAGAACAGAGATCATTCTGTCATTTTTGAGACTGCATCCAAGTTGGAAAAGGTCAGTTTTCATTCCAGTCCCAAAGAAAGGCAATGCCAAAGAATGCTCAAACTACCACACAATTGCACTCATCTCACACGCTAGTAAAGTAATGCTCAAAATTCTCCAAGCCAGGATTCAGCAATACGTGAACTGTGAGCTTCCAGATGTTCAAGCTGGTTTTAGAAAAGGCAGAGGAACCAGAGATCAAATTGCCAATATCTGCTGGATCATGGAAAAAGCAACAGAGTTCCAGAAAAACATCTATTTCGTCTTTATTGACTATGCCAAAGCCTTTGACTGTGTGGATCGCAATAAACTGTAGAAAATTCTGAAAGAGATGGGAATACCAGACCACCTGCCCTGCCTCTTGAGAAACCTATATGCAGATCAGGAAGCAAGAGTTAGAACTGGACATGGAAGAACAGACTGGTTCCAAATAGGAAAAGGAGTATGTCAAGGCTGTATATTGTCACCCTGCTTATTTAACTTCTATGCAGAGTACATCATGAGAAATGCTGGGGTAGAAGAAGCACAAGCTGGAATCAAGATTGCCAGGAGAAATATCAATCACCTCAGATATGCCTATGACACCACCCTTATGGCAGAAAGTGAAGAGGAATTAAAAAGCCTCTGGATGAAAGTGAAAGAGGAGAGTGAAAAAGTTGGTTTAAAGCTCAACATTCAGAAAATGAAGATCATGGCATCTGGTCCCGTCACTTCATGGGAAATAGATGGGGAAACAAGTGTCAGACCTTATTTTTGCGGGCTCCAAAATCACTGCAGATGTGGATTGCAGCCATGAAATTAAAGACACTTACTTCTTGGAAGGAAAGTTATGACCAACCTAGATAGCATATTGAAAAGCAGAGACATTACTTTGCCAACAATGGTCCGTCTAGTCAAGGCTATGGTTTTTCCAGTGGTCATGTATGGATGTGAGAGTTGGACTGTGAAGAAGGCTGAGCACCAAAGAATTGATGCTTTTGAACTGTGGTGTTAGAGAAGACTCTTGAGAGTCCCTTGGACTGCAAGGAGATCCAACCAGTCCATTCTAAAGGAGATCAGCCCTGGGTGTTCTTTGGAGGGAATGATGCTAAAGCTGAAACTCCAGTACTTTGGCCACCTCATGTGAAGAGTTGACTCATTTGAAAAGACTCTGATGCTGAGAGGGATTGGGGACAGGAGGAGAAGGGGATGACCGAGGATGAGATAGCTGGATGGCATCACCGACTCGATGGACGTGAATTTGAGTGAACTCCGGGAGATGGTGATGGACAGGGAGGCCTGGCGTGCTGCAATTCATGGGGTTGCAAAGAGTCGGACATGACTGAGCGACTGAACTGAACTGCATTTCGGACTCTTCTGTTAACTGTGATGGCTACTCCATTTCTTCTAAGGGATTCCTGCCCACAGCAGTAGATATAATGGTCATCTGAGTTAAATTCACCCATTCCAATCCATCTTAGTTCACTGATCCCTAGAATGTCGACGTTCATTCTTGCCTCCTATTTGACCACTTCCAATTTGCCTTGATTCATGGACCTAACATTCCAGGTTCCTATGCAATATTGCTCTTTACAGCATTGGACCTTGCTTCTATCACCAGTCACATCCACAGCTTGGTGTTGTTTTTGCTTTGGCTCCATCCCTTCATTCTTTCTGGAGTTATTTCTCCACTGATGTCCAGTAGCATATTGGCAACCTACCCACCTGGGGAGTTCATCTTTCATTGTCCTATCTGTTTGCCTTTTCATACTGTTCATGGAGTTTTCAAGGCAAGAATACTGAAGTGGTTTGCCATTCCCTTCTCCAGTGGACCACGTTTTGTCAGAACTCTCCCCCAAGACCTGACCGTCTTGGGTGGCCCTGTACAGCATGGCTTAGTTTCATTTAGTTAGACAAGACTGTGGTCCATGTGATTAGATTGGCTAGTTTTCTGTGATTGTGGTTTCAGTCTGTGTACCCTCTGATGCCCTCTTTCAGCACCTACCATCTTAGTGGGGTTTCTCTTACCTTGGACGTGGGGCATCTCCTCTCAGCTGCTCCAGCGCCACGCAGCCCTATTAGGCATTTTACCAACATCTATTGAATGAATAAATGAATGTTTTAACTATTCAAAATTTGTCCATAAAAGTTAAAAGAAATATCTACCAAAGCTACGGCTTCCCCTATGGCTCGCGGGGTGAAGAATCCACCTCTACTTCAGGAGTTGCAGGAGACACACGTTTGATCCCTGGGTTGGGAAGATCCGCTGGAGGAGGAAATGGCAACCCACTCCACTATTTTTGCCTGGAAAATCCCATAGACAGAGGAGTCTGGCGGGCTACAGTACAAAGGGTCTCAAAGAGTCGGACACAACTGAACAATTAAGCATGCAACATCAAAACTTAGTCTTCATCTACCCTCTGACCTAGTGATTCCACTGCTAGAAAGTGAAGTCATTTAGTTGTGTCCGACTCTTTGCGACCCCATGAACTGTAGCCCGCCAGCCTCCTCCATCCATTGAATTTTCCAGGCAAGAGTACTGGAGTGGATTGCCATTTCCTTCTGCAGGGGATCTTTCTGACCCAGGGATCAAACCTGGATCTCCCACACTACAGCAGACCCTTTACCATCTCAGTCATCGCTGTTTCCCTTCTCCAGAGTATCTTCCCAACCCAGGAATCAAACTGGGGTCTCCTGCATTGCAGGTGGATTCTTTACCAACTGAGCTATCAGGGAAGCCTCTCCACTGCTAGTTATATATACAAAAGTGCCATGTGTCTACAATAGACCTATGAAAAAGTGTTCCTAGTAGCTCCAAACTGGAAACAACTCAAATGTTCAACAGAACAGACAAATAAATGTTACAATGTTCACGCTTTGGGATGCTATACAACAACATAAAAGAACAAACTATTAATATTCACAGTAGCATGGTTGAATCCCACGGACATAATATTGAGGAAAACAGTATACACACAAGTACATACTGTTTGCTTTCATTAAATAAAGCTCAAAAACAGAAACAACTAATTAGAAACAACTAATCCATGATGATAGAAATCAGTTACCTCTGGGAAGGGGAGATAAATGTTGAGGAGTAGGGACATGAGAGAATCTCTTGAGGTGAAAGAAATGTTCTACATCTTGATCTGAATTATGGTCATATTGGTTTATACACGTAAAAAATTAAGCTGTATACTTGAAATGTGTGTACCTTACTATATATATGTTATACTTCAATTTTTTTAAAGAGCAGATAAGTTTTTTTCTTTTAAAGGATATACATGGAATATTTTTTACTCAGTCTTCATTTCAGGAAGGTATTACCTTAAGTGCCTTACAAAATAACCTTCATAATCACACTATCAAGTGGGCAGTGCTATCTTGCAGATATGAGACTCAGAGAGATCAAGTTATTTTCCAAGGTCGCACAGCTAATCAGTGTCAAAGCTGAGATTTGAATACAAATTTATCGGATTCCAAAGCTCATGATTCTTTCTCTGTGTTACCATAAAATAGGCAGGCACTTGCATAGCCAACTTCCCAAAGTCATAGAAAAAATTATCACTGTGACCCAGTGATAATCTACACTGGGTAGATTTTCCTATAGAAATTGCCTAAGTAGAACAGAAAAGGCTTTATGTACGAAGATAGTCATTGTAGGATTTATAATAGTAAAAAAAAACAACAACTGGAAACAACCTAATTATTCAACAGCATATAATTAAGCAAATTATAATGTATATATTCAATAAAAAATTATGCAGCCATTAAAAATTATGCCCAAGAAAGCTTATGATATAATGTTTAATGGGGTAAAACGGAATAGAAATTGCATTTACTTTAAGAATACAGCCATGAAAAACCAAAAAATTTAAACTTATGTCCGTAGAGCAAAAAGCCTGAGAGTGTTTGCATGTGAAGAACACTAACAACGTCTGCCTCTAAAGAATATGATTTGGCAAGGTGGTGGTAGGAGTTGGGGTGGGTGAGGGGTTAGGGAGAGGACAGCAACTTTCATTTTTTGCTTTACAAACCCTGTATTTTATTTTTATGATGAAGATGCATTTTATGATGAGATTTTAATTGATTAAAAACAACCAGAAGGGAATTTGTAAAATATTAACAATGGGTTGTCTTTGGGTAATGGGATTTGGGAGATTTTGTTAAAGTCTTCTTTCACCTTTCTGTACTTTTTTGAGATTCCTATGATGAGCATATGTTCCTTTACACCGGAAAAAAAGATAAACATTTCAATGAGATGATGCATTTGAAAGCACTCTGTAATCTGTGAAGCAATTCAATTATAGAAGCGCTTTCATTACTACTGTAAAACATATTAAATGCTGTACATGCCATTTGTAAAGTCAGAGGGCAGATCCGCTAACCAGCTGCCCAAGCACTCAAGTCTGTGCAGCTGCCACCTTCCAGAGGTGGGAGGGAGGCTGGGCAAACCACCACTGCCCACTCAGAACAATTATAATGCTTTAGAATTTCTCTGGCAAAACCGCAGGTGTTAAATTAGAAAAGCATTTCTTGGGGCTGTGGTTCTCAGCCCAGGAGGCACATTAGAATTACCTGAGTGAATTTTTTAATACCCTACCCCCAGAGATAAGAAATCTATTGTTTAGGGTGAGGCCCAGGTGTGGGCACTTTTAAGATGTTTCCCAGTTAATGCTAATAAGCAGAGAGAAGAGTGATGCCTTTGGGAGATACTGTAGATAAATTCTCCATGCAAGTGCTAGAATGGCTTCCTTGGATTTTCAGGTAGTAAAGAATCTGCCTGCTATGCAGGAAACCGTGCTATGCAGGGTTTGATCCCTGGGTCTGGAAGTTTCCCCTGGAGAAGGGAATGGCTACCTACTCCAGTATTCTTTCCTGGAGAATTTCATGGACAGAGGAGCCTTCCAGGCTCCAATCCATGGGGTCACAAAGAGTCAGACACAACTGAGCAACTAACACACAACACACATGTGCTGGAAAGAGTTCTAAAACCACTCTGGGAATGATTAACTCTCTCACCAAAACACTAGAAAAATTTTGCTTTCTTCAAGCCAACCTGAGGTTTTTTATTCTTTTTATGTTAGAATTTTAGTTACTATTTCTGTCTTTACAATTTACAAGGGTCATCATGGAAATAATCTTATTTGATAATCTCATTGAATTATGATAATATATGTTAAGTACTAACAGGTGTAACTGTCTGAGACTGTTCTGGGAAGTAAGTGAGGCAAAAACCATTGTTTACATTTTACCTGGGAGGGAATTGAGAGAGTTCAGAAATTTCCCAAGATCAATTAACAGCAGAGTTGAACCCAAGTACCTTTCCCAACTACAACATGTTGGTTTCAAGAATTGGTTCCTATCTTTGAGTTTCCAGTGAAATTTGTTGTTGTTTAGTCTGTTTAGTTGCTAAGTCATGTCAGACTCTTTGTGACCCCATGGACTGTAGCCTGCCAGGCTCCTCTGTCCATGGGATATCCCAGGCAAGAATACTGGAGTGGGTTGCCATTGCCTTTTCCAGCTGATCTTCCAAATGCAAGGATCAAACCAGCGTCTCCTGCATTGGCAGGCGGATTCTTTACCACTGAACCACCAGGGAAACCAGCCAATGACATGATACTAGAACAAAAGATTCAAAGAAGCTTTGTGTTCCTCCTTTCCCACTGCATTCCCAGGACCTGGAAAGCAAAGTAAAAATATAGCTGACTCTTGATATCCATGGGAGACTGGTTCCAAGACTCACACAGATACCAAAATCCAAGAATGCTCGAGTCCTTTTTATAAAATGATGCAGTATTTGTTTTTAACCTAAGCACATCCTCCCAAATACTTTAGTTCATCTCTAGATTACTTATAATACCTAATACAATGTAAATGCTATATAAATAGTTGCCTTTGAGCAGCAAATTCAAATGTTTAGGGGAACTTCCTGGATTTCCCCCCCAAGCATTTTCAATCCACAGTTGGTTGAATCTAAGGATTCAAAGCCCACAAATTCAAAGGGTCACCTGTGTTATATGAATATATTTTACATGAAATTATGACACCAATAGCACTGCTGAGAGCAGGGCCTGGACACATGAGTGTGTATTGAATGAAAGAATGAATGACTATATCCTCCAAGATAACATTACCCCCATTTGTCTTAGTCCTTTCAGGCTGCTATAACAAAATGCCATAGACTGGCTGGCTTATAAACAACAAGCATTTATTTCTCAGAGTTCTGGAGGCTGGGAGGTCTAAGATTAAGGCACTGGTATGTTCAGAGACTGGTGAAGTCTCCCTTTGTGGTTCGTAGATGGCAGTCTTCTCGATGTAACCTCACATGGCAGACAAGGTGAGGGGGCTCTTAGGGCTATCATTTGTAAGGGCACTGTTCCCATTTGTGAGGGCTCTACCCTCATGACCTAATCACCTTCCAAAGGCCCCAACTCCTAATTCTGTCATCTTGGTGGTTAAGATTTAACATATGTATGAAGGGAAGGCCATAAACATTCAGATGTATAGATAGAACCATTTTACAAAGGAGGTAACCAAGACTCCAAGAGAGAAGATAACATGCCTGAAGTAAGAGAATTATGCCAGACAGAACTGAAAGGAACGAGAAATCAGAACAGCCAACCTTCTATTTTTATCCATGATACTAAACTACTGACTTTTATAGCATTTAGAGACTAACCCCCAAGGATAAGTCCTTAGAGATAATTTATGTAGCAACTCTTCTCTAGATATTAAACAAAGATACTATAATTGGATGAATATTGAATAGGAGTTGGCAGCAGTGATTTGCTATTATAGTGTTTCATTGAAAACAATTCATTTTACTTAAGACTTACTTCCAAAATCCTTAGTCTGATTAATGACAACCTTCTGAAATGATTTAAAAAAAAAATAAAAAAGATTTTGCTTCCTGAAAAATTCGCATAATATAGTGTGTGACAGATCACCATAGTCATATATTTAGATCCACAATTACTAGGCACAAATAAAAGAGAGCTGGAGAGAAGACATCATACATGGTTTTAATCAGGAAAGACAAAGAGCTTTCCAATCAATGTCTTGCAAAATCATTAACCAAAGTCCTAAACTGAAGCTCAAATAATTGAAAAATGAAAATGATCCATCTACTCATGACAGGGAGATTGCAGTCTAATAAAAAAGTTGGATGCATATATGGATGAAAAGGATTGACACTACCATTTGGTAATTGGCTAAATAACCATCATAAATAAATGGAAGAAATAACCAAGTTAAAAGCAAAACTCAGAATCTTCCCCATCATCTTTAAGAGGTCACAACACATTGATCTGGAATTTAGATGCTCAAATCATTGGTTATATGTAATGGAACTGACAATGGTAAAAGGCTTTTCAGTTCATCCATCCATTATCATTCCTCCATCCATCATCTATCTGTCCATTCATTCATCCAGTCATCCATCCACTCATCGATCCATCCACTATGTTTAACAAACATGAAATTACCATTATTTGATCATTTTGACTTCAGAGAAAGGCAGCTTCATGTGGCTCAATAAAAAATATTCAGTAAATACTTATTTGAACATGCTAACCATGTTCAAGTCTTGGGGAGTAACAGTTAGATAAGAAATACTCCCCATCGCTTCTCAGCCTTTTGGCTAAGATCAAGAAATACTCCCCATCTCTGCAGATCTTCACTGGGAGAAACACACACCAGCTACCATTTGCAAGAGAGTTGCAAAGTACTATGGGATTGTATTAATGACTGAATATGCATAGAAAGAACATACCGCAAATTGTCAATGATTGGTGGGAATTTATAAAATTATTTTTCCTTTTGTTTATTTCTACATTTAAACTTTTCATTCAGTGAACATGCATTATTTTCATAATTAAAATTTTGTTGAAAATGTACCATAAAAGCTGCTGAATTAATGGATATTAATAGGTATGTGTAAGTTAAAGGATTTAAAACTTAAAATAGGTTAAGTAATTTAGGGAAAATATAAGTGAGAGATTGAATATACAAACAGAGAATTGTCAGACCAGATATTAAAACAGAGCTCTGACCCACAAACTGTAGAAACCAGCCTGGGAAACCAATCAATTGATATTATTTATAGTAACCAGACCGGAAAGCCAGTCTTCTGTGTAAATCAGACCACTATCTCTATCAACTGGCCTAGGAAGCTACATTGATGTTTTTGAACTGAGAAGACTCTTGAGAGTCCCTTGGACTGCAAGAATATGCAACCAGTCCATCCTAAAGGAAATCAGTCCTGAATATTCTTTGGAAGGGCTGATGCTGAAGTTGAACCTCCAATACTTTGGCCACCTGATGCGAAGAGCTGACTCATTTGAAAAGACCTTGATGCTGGGAAAGATTGAGGGCAGGAGGAGAAGGGGACGACAGAGGATGAGATGGCTGGATGGCATCACCGACACAATGGACACTGGTTTGGGTGGACTCCGGGAGTTGGTGATAGACAGGGAGGCCTGACATGCTGCAGTTCATGGAGTCGCAAAGAGTTGGACATGACTGAGAGACTGAACAGAACAGAACAGAACAGGAAGCTACATAATAATCTCCACAGCAACTGCCCCCAAATCAGGCCAGGACTTGATTATTAACTGAACTTCCCTAATATTTGTCCTCACTTTGAACCTGGGACCAATCAGACACAGCCTGATATACACCCTTACCAATATACACCCTTACACCATATAGGATGTCCTATTTCTAGTTAGCCCAGGCTTCTCCAAGCCCAACAGACTCCAATCGGTCCATACCTGAAGCTTTCTCTTTGTTTTACTATAAAACTTTCCCACTCCTTTGCCTGCCTTTCAGTCTCTGCCAAAAGGCAAGTAATGGTGGGTTATTCCTTTGCTATAGCAAACTCTAAATAAAAATATCTTGCCTGTTCTCATTTGGTTAGTCTTCATTTATTTCCATAGGAGACAAAGAGAAATGAACTTGGGAATGAGCACAGCACACAGAGTGCAAACGACAAAGGCATATACATGTATGAGAAATAAGCATTATAGCAGCTCTCCATACCCCACTGATCACAGGGTCTAGCTGGATTCTGATTAAGCTCCAAGAAGATGAAGTTGTTTTAATTCTTTGCTTTTCCCTCTCCACTCCTTCATTCAGCATGCTTTATCCCCAGTTACTTAACCTGAAAAGGAAACTCTAGAGCCACCATATGCCTCTGCTTCGGTTTGACCTTTGAAGACACAGTTCAAATCAGGAAGACCTTAGGAACCAGGTTTTATCACATAGAATATCAACTCCATGAGGGAAGGAAATGTGTGTTCAGCCCATCTCCACGTGTCCAGCTAAATGACTGAAATAAACACGCGGATGCATCCAGGGTATAAGCACAACTCAAATGACCAAGATCATGTTGAAGACCTGTTTTAGTTCCCTGAAGTTCTTAAACCAAAGCACATTCAGGTGCTATGTTCCAACATACCGGATATGGTCCAAATAGCCGAGCCACCCAGGAGCCGAAGATTGGGGTCATCACTCCCTGTAATGTGTCCTGTGTTGCTGAGTGCTTAGTTGGACACAGCTGCATTTCTAACTCCCTCTTTGTTTTGTGTTCACTGGATAGTAAACATGAATCGCTATTAATAATAATTTTCCACTGCACGTCCAGAACAATCCATCCAGAGAAAATTGGAACTTCTTCTTTGCTGAGGTCCAGTCCCATCAATTTGATGCTCATTTTATAGAAAGGCCATTGAGCAAAATTAATGTACCCAAACAAATAGAGTTTGTCCTTGTAACAGATTCCAAGTATGACAGGAAACAAAAGGGCTGCCTTAATGGCCTCCTCTGGGAAATTTATTTTCAGAACATTGAGTTATTTTCTTCTACTTGACCAGATTAGATTAAAATCTTTTTAAAAAAAAAAGGAAGAAAAATAAAACTTAGTTGTCTGTTTTCATGGAAATCACTTTGAGATCTAGCTTCATTTAAATTCACTTGTTATTGTCCAAGTCAAATAATGTTATAATCTTAGGGTTATTTTACTTTTTTCCATTTGACACTTTTTTTTCCATTTTTTTTCATACTGTCCCCAGTATGTTTTACTCCCAACCTCAACGTGAAAAAGAAAGTCTAGAGCCACCATATGCCAGAAATGAGGGAGACAGAGCCTCTTTAAAATACCACTATACCTTGCCAGGAGATAACACTGTGGACTATTATCCAAACATGCTGGTCATCCTTTTTCTCCTGTATTGGACGGATCAGTTTGGATACTTGCCTTTTGGTCACTGTAGGAAAAGAAGGCCTCCACCACAGCCTCTGAAATGTTCTTTTCCATGTGATCTGCCTGCCTCCTCATCTTCTCCATCACAAAGCAATTAGACCAATTGGAAAGCTCTATCCAAACAGGAAGGATAATAAGAAAAGAAGCCAACCAGGGTACTCTGGTTAGAAATTAGATCTAGAAAATATGAAGAAAGAATCAGCTAGGTTCAAGAAGAGACTCTGAAAACATGCAAAGAAAAGGCATGAGTAACCGCATGTTACTCACAAACAGCTGCCACAAGGTCAGGAAGACATAAAAAGATGGAAAGGTTAACAAGTGGTGCTGGGAAAACTGGTCAACCATTTGTAAAAGAATGAAACTAGATCACTTTCTAACACCACACACAAAAATAAACTCAAAATGGATTAAAGATCTAAATGTAAGACCAGAAACTATAAAACTCCTAGAGGAGAACATAGGCAAAACACTCTCCGACATAAATCACAGCAGGATCCTCTATGATCCACCTCCCAGAATTCTGGAAATAAAAGGAAAAATAAACAAATGGGATCTAATTAAAATTAAAAGCTTCTGCACAACAAAGGAAAATATAATCAAGGTGAAAAGACAGCCTTCTGAATGGGAGAAAATAATAGCAAATGAAGCAACTGACAAACAACTAATCTCAAAAATATACAAGCAACTTAATCAGCTCAATTCCAGAAAAATAAACGACCCAATCAAAAAATGGGCCAAAGAACTAAATAGACATTTCTCCAAAGAAGACATACGGATGGCTAACAAACACATGAAAAGATGCTCAACTTCACTCATTATTAGAGAAATGCAAATCAAAACCACAATGAGGTACCACTTCACACCAGTCAGAATGGCTGCGATCCAAAAGTCTGCAAGCAATAAATGCTGGAGAGGGTGTGGAGAAAAGGGAACCCTCCTACACTGTTGGTGGGAATGCAAACTAGTACAGCCACTATGGAGAACAGTGTGGAGATTCCTTTAAAAATTGCAGATAGAACTGCCTTATGACCCAGCAATCCCACTGCTGGGCATACACACCGAGGAAATCAGAATTGAAAGAGACACATGTACCCCAATGTTCATCTCAGCACTATTTATAATAGCCAGGACATGGAAACAACCTAGATGTCCATCAGCAGATGAATGGATAAGAAAGCTGTGGTACATATACACAGTGGAGTATTACTCAGCCATTAAAAAGAATACATTTGAATCAGTTCTAATGAGATGGATGAAACTGGAGCCGATTATACAGAAGAAAGTAAGCCAGAAAGAAAAACACCAATACAGTATACTAATACATATATATGGAATTTAGAAAGATGGCAATGATGACCCTGTATGCAAGACAGCAAAAGAGACACAGATGTGTAGAGCGGACTTTTGGACTCAGGGAGAGGGAGAGGATGGGATGATTTGGGAGAATGGCATTGAAATATGTATACTATCATGTAAGAAACGAATCGCCAGTCTAGGTTTGATGCAGGATACAGCATGCTTGGGGCTGGTGCACGGGGATGACCCAGAGAGATGTTATGGGGAGGGAGGTGGGAGGGGGGTTCCTGTTTGGGAACGCATGTACACCCGTTGTGGATTCATGTCAATGTATGGCAAAACCAATACAGTATTGTAAAGTAAAATAAAGTAAAATTAAAAATTAAAATAAGATAAAATATAAAACATTAAAAAAAAAAAAAAAAGATGGGAAGGTGTTAGTGGCTGATAGCAAGAGAAGACCAAAAGAGACGGGCATAGCTGAGTCAGCAGAATGGCCGGGAATTTGTGGCCCTTGCTGCTGAGAGGCAAGGGAAGAAGCTAGTTCCTGATCAAGTTTCCTTCAAATTCATCTGGACAGCATTATAACCCCAGATCACATTTTGGTTTATATTCTAAGTATCATGGGAGGCTACTGAATCTTTAAGCAGAGGAGGAACATAATTGGAGATGCAAGTTGGGAAGTTCACTCTGGCTGCTCTACAGAAGGGATTTAGGGTAGAAGACCTGGAGAGAAAGGTATTGGGTTGCTTGCCTTTCTGTGGCTATGTCTGGTATGAAGCTGCTGACAACAGCTGCAATCATCGTTCACCCATGAGAGTGGCAGCCTGAAAGTGAAGCCAACAAGCTAAGCATGAATGAGCTAAAGGATGGAGAGAACCTGGGTCTCTGGTGACAATGATGAGCCCCTGAGTGAACTAGCTCCCAAACGTGCCCTCTTGATGGACTTCCTCCAAAGCACAATAATGATTTTCCTTTAAACCAGTTTGAGTAGCTGCTGCTGCTGCTGCTGCTAAGTCACTTCACTTGTGTCTGACTCTGTGTGACCCCATAGATGGCAGTTTGAGTAGAAGCAGAATCAATAGAGTGAGGAGTGGATGGATAAAAGGATGGATAGATTAAATCATTAGGAAAGTTCCATGCCATACAGCTTCCCAGGTGGCTCAGCAGGTAAAGAATCTGCCTGCAGTGCAAGAGACTGCCTGTAATGTAGAAGACCTGGGTTCTATCCCTAGGTCTGGAAGATCCCCTGGAGAAGGAAATGGCAACCCACTGAAGTATTCTTCCTGGGAAGTCCAGTGGACAGAGGAGCCTGGCGGGTACAGTCCATGGGATCGCAAAGAGTTGGACACAACTGAATGACTTAAACCACTGCCCCTGCCATGCCGTACACCATGTTGACAATGAGTCTCTTAGTCTGTTTGGGCTGCTATAAAAGAAATACCATATACTGGTGGCTTATAAACAATAAAACTTGACTGGAGGCTGGGAAGTCCAAGACTGTGCTGCCAGCAGATTTGGTTTCTGGCGAAGGTCTGCTTCCTGATTAATAGATGCCCATCTTTTCACTGTGTCCTTACTTGGTAGAAGTGGACAAGAATGCTCTTTGGGGTCAGGGTACTAAATCCATTCATGGGAGTTCAACTCTCATGACCTAACCACCTCCAAAATACCATTATATGGGGGATTAGATTTGATTGATAAATTTTGGGAGAACACAGTCTATGGCAGTTACTTAATAGCTTAATATACCATTTGAAAATGTCTTGTGGACCAGGAATGATTGCAACTGTACTTTTGAGGTTCTTTTGCATCTCATTCATTTACCAACAGTACCAACTTGGTGATAGAAGTTAAAAATAGTATCAGCATGTAAGTTTGTTTGTTCACTTGTTTTTTAACCTATGTCAGTGTCCATAAGTCTAATTCTGGAAGCAGAATTGACTGAGTAGCCACTCACCAGTGTTTCCTCAAAGCCAAGAATAACAATTTCCAATTGCCAAAGCTTCCTTAAGCAAATAAAGGTTTCCCTCAGAGAAGCAGTATTCAGAAGGGAGCGGCCAGAGGTTATTTTAGCTGGAGTGTCTTTGTGGGTGGCTCAGACAGGTCTGGATATGTTTACAAGCTTGTGCATCCTGTCCTCTGAATGTACCTGGATCCTTGCAGGTGGGCCTGTCACCTGTGATGAGGGGACCCTGTGAGGAAGATCAGAGCACATTCAAGATGCCCCAGAGAGTTAATGGAACCACATTCACCATATGGTGTCTCATAAGCAGATTTCCTTCAACAAGAGCTTTCATTGTGAGCTTTGAAATCACGGGCTTTTCATCCATGGAATAGCATTAAGTCTGGTCACACATAGGAAGCAATTTTCCTTGTCTTTTTTGTGACCTCTTAGGTTTTCTCAGTGGCTTCCTGTTTTGATAGTCACAGATTCCAGGCAAGCTATACTAATAGGCACACTGAGGTTTTGGTGGGGGACCTCTCATCTGACAATGACAAGTGCAAGTTACTGTGATGAGGTTTTAGTGTGGGTTGAATAGTGTCCCTTTTTTATAAAAAGAAAAAATCCTATGTCCATTTAAAACCTCAAAATGTGACCTTATTTGGAGATAGGGTCATTGCAAATGTAATTAGTTAAGATCACGTCATACTGGATTAAGGTACTCCCTAAATCTAATGACTGATGTCCTTATAAAAAGAGGAGAGAACAAGTAGAGATACATAGAGAGGAGCTGGCTACATGACACTGGAGCAGAGATTAGAGTGATGTGTCCACAAGGCCCGGGGTTTCCAGGAGCTACCAGAAGCTGGGAGAAATAAGGATGATTTTCCCCAAGAGCCTTTGGAGAGAGCATGGCTCTGCCAACATCTTGATTTCAAACTTCTTGCCTCCTGAACTGTGAGAGAATAAATTCTGTTGTTTCACGGCACCCAGTTTGTGATGGTTTGTTGGGCAGTTCCAGGAAACTAATACAGGTTTCAAAGCTTGAGCCCCACTTGCAGGCCCACACTTGCTCACCCTAGTTCTTCCTCTTCCCTAGGGGCTTAAGGATTGGACCAGTTTTCCTTTTCTTTCAACAACATTACCATCTGCTTGTCTCCCCTCACCCAGACCCAGCAGCAGCGTGGTACCCAATTTCCCAGCTCCTCATTTTCTTGCTGACAAGCTAACAGTCGTCTCTCTGCTTTCACTGATTTTTCAGTAAGTACTGTGGACAGGCAACCACACAAGTGAGAATACCAGGGAAATTACAAGGTATATAAAACCACAGTTCCTGAAGTCTGTCTTGTCCCTGGATTTATCTAGTGTCTGCAATTAGGTTGGCACTTGGCTAGTTTTGCTTCTGTCTATTGAAATAAAAATAAGACAAAAAATTGAATTATATACTTCTATACAGTTATAAAAAAATTTAAATACTTTGTAAAAATGATATTAAACTGCACAAACTGGAAGTACTTTCATCAAGTATTTTCATCAAGTACCTATATTTGTAACCACTATCACAGTTTTTTATGCCATGAACCCATTGCCATTCCCAACCAGGATTTTGGAAAAGAAAATCTGGCAACTCTTTGCTTAACTCTCTTCTGAGATGGCCTCTGAGGAACTCGGCTTCTGTCCTTCATCTCATTCTGGAGCATGGGGCTAGCCAGCCCTTTTCCTCTTTTCTCGCTGAGGTATTATTCTTTCCTTTGAGAGCTCTTCTCATTCGGCAAGTGTGATTGTTGCATGGCCCTTGACTGACATCTGGGATTCTCACTGACAACTTGGGTCCCACCATTCCTGATAAGAGTGACTCACTGTGCCTGAAATGTTTATGTAAACATTGTGGTTTATGCTGAACACATGCATTGTTTCTAGGGATCTGGAATTTTGATTGATGCTAGGCAGAGGATGCCTGCATGACCAGCCCCAATAAAAATCTCTGACACTGAGTCTCTGAGCTTCGCTGGTAGACAGCATTTCACACTTGTTGTCATAACTTGTAGTCTAGGGAGGTAAGAGTGTCCTGTGTGCCTCCACTGGGAGATGGCTCTTGGAAGTGAGTCACTGGTTTCCTCTCAACTTCATCTCAGGTGCCTTTTCCTTTGCTAATTCTGCTTTGTGTCCTTTTACTATAATAAGTCATAGATATAAATATGACCTCATGCTGAGTCCTGTGAGTCCTCCCACTGAATCATCAAACCTGGGATGCTCTTGGGGACCTCTCAGCACAGGCTTTTTTGGTGATATTTGGGAAGCAGATATCAGTATTATCAAAGAAAAGTTGAGGATTAATGGCTTTCATTACAGAATTTTACAGACTCCTTTAAATATAATTTTACTGATTTGTTCATTTGTTCATGAATTTATAAAACCTTTGTCAGGCACACAGTATGTTCTAGTCACTTTCCTAGGAACTGGAGGAAGTGAGAGAGAAATACAGAGAGAACATCACCTCCTTTACTGCAGGGGACTTGCACTTTCACAGCACCTTTGAAATGATGAAAGTTTAGTGGGAGGGGTGCCACTGGAGGAAGTCAGAGCAAGGATTTAGGGAGAATATAGGATAGAGACATGATCTCTGTTTAGGGAAGTGGGGTTTTAGAGGTGAGGTAGATGATGGCCACATGGAGAAGATGGTAGAGATATCCTGTCAGCAAGATTAAAGTCAGGGACAGGGAAGCCCGGTGTGCTGCAGTCCACGGGGTCACAAAGAGTCGGACACAACTGAGTGGCTAAACTGAAGATTAAAGACACGGAGACATGAAATAACTGGTCCTAGAAATAGGAAATCAATCAGGATGGCTGCAGCTGGGGTTGATGTGAAGGGTTAGAGCCCAGTTGGGGAGGAATTACATACCATGGTAAATTTTTAGGTTTGCTTCTGTTTTCATTTTTAAGTGAGCAATGAGGATGGCATTAGAAGCTAGTGACTGTCTGTCAACAGATGAATGGATAAAGGAGATGTGAGATAGATATATAATGGGGTATTCAGCAACAAAAAAGAATGAAATAATGCCATTTACGGCAACATGAATGGACCTAGAATTTATTATCTTAAGTGAAGTAAGTCAGAGAGGACAACTATCATATGATATCACTTATATATAGTATCTAAAAAAAAAGATGAAAATGAACTTATTAAAAAACAGAAATAGACTCACAGATACAGAAAACAAACTTATGGTTACCAAAGGGGGAAGGGAGAGGAGGGATAAATTAGGAGTTTGGGATTAACATATACATACTACTACATTTAAAATAGATTATCAACAGGACCTACTGTATAGCACAGGGAATGATATTCAATATCTTTTAATAACCTATAATGAAGAAGAATCTGAAAAAGAATATATATATATATGTATTGTATACTGAATAGGGTCTCCCTGGTGGCTTAGTGTAGAAAATCTGCCTGCCAGTGCAGGAGATGCAGGTTCGATCCCTGGGTTGGGAAGTTCCCTTGGAGGAGGAAATGACAACCCACTCCAGTAGTCTTGTCTGGAAAATCCCATGGACAGAGGAGCCTGGAGAGCTACGGTCCAGGGGGTCACAGAGTCGGACACAGCTGAGTGACTAAACAATAGCATTAACAATATAAATGAATCACTTTGCTGTACATCTGAAACTAACACAACATTGTAAATCAACTATACTTCATTAAAAGAAAAAAAAGAAAAAAAAGATCTCCTGAAGAAGAAAAAGAAGTTAGTGACAACAATCAGAACCGGGATTTAGAAAGAAACTTACTTTGGTTTCCAAAGCCAAGAGAGGCTGTAGAATGGAATGACTGAAAGGGTGGAGCCAGACCACTGGTATTCCAACATTAATTCTTCCACTTACATCTGGGTGACCTGGGACAAATCATTTTCACCTGTGTATGCCTTAGTTTCCTCACATGTAAAGAGGGGATAATAAGAACCCTGCCACAATGGGTTGTTGTGAGGGTATATATGCTAATTAACTCAAAGCACGTGGAACAGCATCTGGCTCTCAATAAACTGTAGCTTTCATTATCACCGCATTAAAGCAGCATTTGTTTCAGAAGCGTTTTATCTGCATGTAAATTTTTGGGAACAGATTCTGCTTAAAGCAGGATCCAATATTAGTATGAGATAAATTTGGGAAATGACAGAAAACTGGGAATTATGTTTTTCTTTGGTATGTCTGTATTCAAATCACAACACATACATATAAATATTGAAGTGGAGCCGAATACAAAGATTGGAGGGCCCATCTAGAGGATCTTAGTGTTTCTTCAAGGCAGTAATAGATTCCCCATGAAGTAAAAGTCCACTGCAGCTAGCTGAACAAAGCCAAAACAGATGATCAAGCAGCTACTATCAGATTTACTCAAAGGCTAGCAGTGTTCTGTTTTCTGGGGTTACACATGGCATATCAACTGAATCATAACCTTAAAATCAAACTCATCTAATTAAGACATTCACCTAGAACCAGTAGTCTTTGTTTTTTTCCCCCCTCACTGCTATACAAACCTTCTGGTGCACTAAAATCATTGTAATGTAACTTTTTAATTAAAAAAAAAACACAAAAATTAGAACAGAGCCAAAAAAATACACAGAAGAAGCTCCAGAATTTTCACATAGATAGGATTTAGAAGTAACCATGTTTTTGGAGCACTTATCTCAGCCTAATAGCTATCATATCATTGTCCATTCTGTCTTTGAGTGTTTGACTATTGTATTATTTTCTTGTTACTGTTGGCATTTCTTGGATTCTTTGGCTTGTGGCCACATCTACGTCTCATCTTCACATTTGCCTCTGTGTGTGTCTTTTCCTCTTTTGTCTTAAACTTCCCTCTGCCTTTCTTTTATAAGGAGACTTGTCGTTAGATTTAGTGTCATCTGGGATGATACAATCCCCCAGTCCTTAACTTAATTACATCTTCAAAAACTTTTTTTTCCAAATAACATAATATTTACAGGTTCCAGGGATTTGACATGGAAATATCTTTTGAGGGAAATCACCATCCAAACCATTACAACCACCTTTTATGCAACAGCACCCACTTGTTTGCAGTACTGTCATTCTGTACTCTTCACCCTACATAATTCTTTTTCAAAACATTTGTCATCATTTTACATTGTAACATTCTATTGGCTACTTTTTATTATTTGTCTTCCTCATGAGAATGGAAGCCTCATAAGAACAGAGGTGTGTTCTCTTTTCTTTCCCCAGCACTAGAATAGCACTTGGTACAATTTATTTGTTAAGGGAATGGAGGAATAGAAACTTTCTTCATGAGTTCCCAACCCTGAACCCCCACCCCCAACCTCAGAAGGTGGCCTGAGGACCCATGAAGGGTAGCTGACATCTGAAGTAAGGATGGTCTCATGGAGGACTGGCTCCCCATACCATCTCTCTGGGTCATCCCAGTGCACCAGCCCCAAGCATCCTGTATCCTGCATCGAACCTAGACTGGCGATTCGCTTCTTATATGATATTATACATGTTTCAATGTCATTCTCCCAAATCATCCCACCCTCTCCCTCTCCCACAGAGTCCAAAAGTCTGTTCTATACCTCTGTGTCTCTTTTGCTGTCTCGCATACAGGGTTATTGTTACCATCTTTCTAAATTCCATATATATGTGTTAGTATACTGTGTTGAAGGAGAAGGCAACGGCACCCCACTCCAGTACTCTTGCCTGGAAAATCCCATGGACAGAGGAGCCCAGTAGGCTGCAGTCCACAGGGTTGCGAAGAGTCGGACACGACTGAGCGACTTCACTTTCACTTTTCACTTTCACACATTGGAGAAGGAAATGGCAACCCACTCCAGTGTTCTTGCCTGGAGAATCCCAGGGACGGCAGAACCTGGTGGGCTGCCGTCTATGGGGTCGCACAGAGTCGGACACGACTGAAGCGACTTAGCAGCATACTGTGTTGGTGTTTTACTTTCTGGCTTACTTCATTTTGTGTAATCGGCTCCAGACCCTTGGCGGATTCATGTTGATGTATGGCAAAACCAGTACAGTATTGTAAAGTAAAATAAAGAATTTAAAAAAAAAAAAAAAAAGAACAAAAATGCATTTTAGCATTGAAGAAAAAAAAGAAACTTTCTTCAGTCTGTGTTTGCTTAGTAAGGATAGTTTTCTACTTAGGGGTGAAAATAAAGATCATTTGGGGTACCTGAGAGAGAGGAGGGTTGTTGATGGAGCCCAACCAATACCACTAGCAAAAAACAACAGCTAGATTGCTGAAAAACATGATCAGAAATTTCAGGTGGGATTTTACTCCAGCTAAGTCTCTTCCCTACCCCTATATTCTATTTCTTAGCCCTCTTTCCTGATTGGTCTTCCTCATATACTCTCATAGCAGCCTGTACTTCCTTCACAAATCTCTTAGGATACTGTATTGCAACTGCCTATTTGTCTGTAAGTTCCATTTCATCATAATTTCCATTAAGGCAGAAACCTTTAGATCTTTGCTGTTCTGTGAGTTGTTCTAGCAAATTACAGAACCTAAGGAGGTGATGGGCCCCCCAAATATAGAGCCAGTTGGTTATAAATGGAGGTGGCCTGAGGACCCATGAAGGGTAGCTGACATCTGAAGTAAGGATGGTCTCATGGAGGACTGACTTTTTAACTTGTAAGATCTGTGCTAACTCTGTGTGCTTAGTGGTAGAACTGAATTCCAGTTGGTGCTGGAATATACCTATCCTAAATCTTCCAGTGGTTCCTTGTGCTGGGGTATAAAAGACCTGAGGCTCACAACAAAGATTGGATTTTGAAATACAGATGTTGGTAAAGCCTTGATTAATGAATGCCCCATTAAGTAGCAACAGTGCTTCATGTCTTCTCTTATTAAGGGAGCATTAAAGGTGATGGTGCGGAGAAGGCAATGGCACCCCACTCCAGTACTCTTGCCTGGCAAATCCCATGGACGGAGGAGCCTGGTGGACTGCAGTCCATGGGGTCGCTAGGAGTCGGACACAACTGAGCGACTTCACTTTCACTTTTCACTTTCATGCACTGGAGAGGGAAATGGCAACCCACTCCAGTGTTCTTGCCTGGAGAATCCCAGGGACGGGGGAGTCTGGTGGGCTGCCGTCTATGGCATCGCACAGAGTCGGACACGACTGAAGCGCCTTAGCAGCAGCAAAGGTGATGGTGACATTGGACATGGTGCATTTAGTCCTGTGTGAGGATGTTCTGAATACATAGGTATTATACAGTTAGATTGCAAGAGTGATGCCAAGTTTCATTTAAAGATCTTGCATCTTCAAAGCACCAAATACAGTATATTAATGCATATATATGGAATTTAGAAAGATGGTAACGATGACCCTATCTATGAGACAGCAAAAGAGACACAGATATAAGCAACAGACTTTTGGATTCTGTGGGAAATACTGTGAGAAATACTAGAGGCAGCAGAGTCTTAGAATTTTAAAACTGAGATGCTGACATAGGGATATATTTTACCGTGTTTGTGTGCTTGTGCTAAGTTGCTTCAGTCATGTCTGACTCTTTGCGATCCTGTGGACTATAGCCCGCCAGGCTCCTCTGTTCATGGGATTCTCCAGCAAGAATAATGGAGTGGGTTGCCATGCCCTCCTCCAGGGTTTACCATATTTGTTGTTGTGAAAGACACTTAGTTGTGTCTGACTCTTTTCAACCCCAAGGACTATACAGTCCATGGAATTCTCCAGGCCAGAATACTCCAGGGGATCTTCCCAACCCAGGGATCAAACCCAGGTCTCCCGCATTGCAGGCGGATTCTTTACCAGCTGAGCCACAAGGGAAGCCCAAGAATACTGGAGTGGGTAGCTTATCCCGTCTCCGGGGGATCTTCCCGAACCAGGAATCGAACCAGGGTATCCTGCGTTGCAGGCAGATTCTTTACCAACTGAGCTATCATGAATTGAAAAAATACTTGCTTTGGCTGACTGATTTGATAGTGGATATTGGCTTTACCAATTAACTTTTAAGTTAGACTTTTTTTTAACATACATTGAATGAACCAAATCTGTAGTCCTAAAATTTTGGCAAAAATATACTTAACACTCATGATAAGATAAAAGCATTTTAACAAGTAATATTGTATTGCCAAAATTCTATAGATATGTTAATATTTTTATTTTCTCAACTCAGTTAAAAAAGTGTCTTGAAAGAGTTACAGAACAATTATTAATAACTGATAAGTCTTTTAAAAGCCTTTTTGGTATACTTGCCAGAAATCGAATAAAATTCAGTTCAGTTCAGTCGCTCAGTCGTGTCCGACTCTTTTCATGAAAGAAAGTGAATAACTCAAACAAAAGAGGACCTAAATAAATTGCCTGATTATAGATAATAAAAATAATTTTTGATGATAGACACTATATGACTTTTAGCATATATCTTGAAAGATATATGAAAGATCAAATATTTGAGTGACGTGGCTATTTGAAAGCATTCACCATGATCATCTATTTATTTGAACATATTTTCTCAGTGTTCATATCTACGAATAGAACTGATGCTGAATCTTGTCTTATCTAGCAGTAAGTAGTATTCCTCTACTAATGTGTGCATGTGAGTTCAGTCACTTCAGTTGTGTCCGACTCTTTGTGACCCCATGGACTATAGCCTGCCAGGCTCCTATGTCCATGGGATTATCTCAGTGGCAAGAATACTGGAGTGGGTTGCCATTTCCTCCTCCAGAGGATCTTTGCAACCCATTTATCGAACATGGATCTCCTGAATTGTAGGCAGATTCTTTACTGTCTGAGCCACCAGGAAGCCCACTAACATGAACTACAGACAAAAAAACAAAAACAAAAACAGCACCATTCACCTCACTAAAAGAAGATACATTCCTGTAAAAATATGTCATAGGAAGTTATATCAGACTAAGTGTTTTATAGATAAAGTCATAAACTTTGGATAAAATATAAAAGCAATTATTTGAAGATGCTGAAAAGTAACCCAAAGCAGGCAGGTGGAATTTTAAGGGATGGCCACTGTTCAGAGAACTGAAATACAATGAGTGTGATTTTATGCTCCTGCATCTTTTCATATGAGGGCATTGCTCAGTCTGCACTGGGAAAAGCAGCTGGAACTCAGAAAACTACAATATGAATGGCTTAAGGAATTAGAGAATGGAGCCTGGGGCTTCCAGAGCTGCTGGAAATTGAAGATGAAATTCCTGAAAAGGAAAGAGTAGTAGAGGAAAAGAACTCCAAAGCTGACACATACACTCTGCCAAAATCCTTAGTTGACTCCTAAACTCTGTGTGCATAGGGTAAAAATTAACTGCCTACTAGAATACATCAACATTTATCAGAGGAAGGAGAGCAGCATCTATAGGCTCTACAATATTCATATATATACATCTATAATATCTAGTACACAATAAATAATTAGCAAATATATAAGGAACGGGAAAGTTTGACTCATGGTTTAGAGAGAAGATAGTCATCTTGGAGATGACTCAGATGTAAGAATTAGCAAAGACTTTTTAAAAATTTTAGTTGATTTACAAAGTTGTGTTATTTAGGTTCACAGCAAAGTGATTATACACACACACATATATACATATATCCTTTTCAGATTCTTTTCCATTATAGATTCTTATAAGATATTGAATGTAACTCCTTGTGTTATACAGTAAGTCCTTATTACTTATTTTCTATTTAGTAGTTGTATATGTTAAACTCCCAATTTATCCCTCCCTCACATTTTCCCTTTGGCAACCATAAGCTTGTTTTCTATTTCTGCTAGTCTATTTCTATATAATAAATAAGTTCTTTGTATCATTTTTTGATTCCACATATAAATGATATATATTTCTCTTTCTCTGTCTGACTTACTCCACCTAGGATGATAAATTCTAGGTCCATCTGTGTTGCTGTAAATGGCATTATTTCATTCTTTTTTATGGCTAATTCTCCACTCTGTGTGCGCGCGCCTGTGTGTGTGTGTGTGTGTGTGTATCTTCTTTAACCGTTTCATCTGTTAGTGGACATTTAGGTTGCTTTCATGTTTTGGCTATTGTAAACAGTGCTGCTGTGAACACTGGGGTCCATGTATCTTTTTGAATTAGAGTGTTCTGTGGATACATGCCCAGGAGTGGGATTGCTAGATCATACTGAAACTCTATTTTTAGTTTCTTAAGGAATCTCTATATTGTTCTCCATAGTGGCTAGCAAAGAGTTTTAAACAGTTATTATACATTAGGCAGGAGAGGAAGGGGACAATAGAGGGAAAGATGGTTGGATGGCATCACCAACTCAGTGGACATGAGTTTGAACAAGCTCTAGGAGTTGGTGATGGACAGGGAAGCCTGGTGTGCTGCAGTCCATGGGATTGCAAAGAGTCGGAGACGACTGAGCAACTGAACTGAACTGATACACCATACAAGGACATGAAAAAGTATATGGTCATAATAACGAGTTAGCAGAAAAACTCAGCTATACAGAAACTCTAAAAAGAGAAAAGGGGAATGGAAATTCTAGAACTGAAAAGTACAAATTTTGAAATAAAAAATTCACTGGGTGGGTCTAGCAGCTAATTAGAAATGGCTGAAGGACTGGCAAAGGATAAACAGATTAAGAGAAATTATTCCATCTGAAAAACAGAGATAGAAACTGTTGAAAAAAAATGGAAAATGGACAGAGCTATACTAATCTTTAAGACGATATTGAAGAGCTTAAGGTACCTGTAATAGGAATCACAGAAAGGGAACAGAGTGGAGTAGAAAATTTTTTGAAAAAATAATGACTGAGATTTCCCCAAATTTGGTAGACTTACGAATTTGGTAAATTTACAAATTAAGAAACCGAGCAAAAGCCAAACAAGGTACATATATTTAAAAAAGAAAAAGGAAGAAAATTATTAAAAAGTCAATGAACTAGAGAACAGATAATCAATGGACCCACAGATGGCTTTTTGAAAAAACCAAAAATTTATATAAACTTCTAGCTAGATTAACCAGTGTTTAAAAAGAGAAAATGCAAACTACAATATCAAGAATGTTTGGGGGAAATGACTAAGCCCTGGCTCTCCGGGACTTCTAAGTGGGGGAAACATATGTTAGTCATACAAAGAAATAAATACACAGGTATACATTGTGGGAAACAGGAGAGAATTCTGCAGGGGAGGGAGAGGCCGATTTGGGTTAGAGAGGGGCACCTCTGCAAAGGTAGATTAACATCCACCCCTGCGCTCCACAAGAAGTAACTTTAGACCCGCAGGGCGTCTTCCCCAGTTTCGGAAGACAGGTGGCGGCCGGGCCCCCGCACAACGCCCCCGCACTTCCGCGCAGGCGCGGGGGAGGCGCGAGGTGGGGCTCGGCGGGCGGGCGGGCGGGCGGGGCAACCGCCTGGCGGGCGCCGAGCTGGACAGTGCACTGGCTAGGTTTCTTCGGTCTGACCCACAGGCTCCGGTTCCCCGCGATGCCGAGACCAGACCCGAACGCCTCGCCTCTCTGAGTCGGTCTCAGCGCGGAAGGCACAGAGGGAGGCCATGGCGGAGGCCTCCGAGCCCGGGAGGCCAGAGTCCGCCGGCAGCGGGAGCCTGGAGGAGGACGAGGAGGACGAGGAGCGGGAGCCTCTGCTGCCGCGGATCGCCTGGGCCCAGCGGCGGAAGGTCGCTCCGGGGGGCGCCGTGAGGCTGGAGACGGCTGCCGGGGAGGAAGGTGCGGCCTCCCCTAGCCAGGCCAGCGACCGGGAACTGCCGCTTCTGCCCCGGGATGCGTCTTTCTCCTCCTCCCCGGGCTTGGGGCGCCAGCGGAGCTCGCCCACCAATCTGGACCGGAACCGCCCCGTGGGTTCAGGTGCGACCCGGCTCTTCCCTACTCCCGCGCCCTGCCAGACTGCCCCTCTCCGCCGCGCTCAGCATTCAAGCCCCTCCTCGGGTCGCTGCCCCCGGCTTCTTTCTTTCTCGCCCGCTAGCCCCTGCCTGGTAGGAAAAGCTGTTCGCCAGGCATCTCGTCCTGAGCACCGGCCGAGGGTTCAGCTGTCTCTCACACCTTGGTCACCTCGCCTTTTTCTCCCCCATCCCCGCTCCCCCGTCTACTCGCACCTTCTCCAGGGGCAGTATAGGCTGCTGCTCCTGACGCAGGAGGTTGTCATTAAACTCCGATCCCTGGGGCCGTCCCCAAGAGTGATCCTAAACTTTTGGAATCAGACAGGAAATCTTAACACTAAAATGACCTAAGTTGTTTGCTCAAATTTGGCTTTAAAGTTTTGGCTTAAGAACCCTGAACTACCAAGAAAGTTTGTGAATTTGCAAGGTGGATGACAGTCAAGAGATAGCAAGAATATCCGGTTGCCACTGGGACACGTTTCAAAAACTTTAAAAATATTGTTATTGTGACATTAGCCAGAGGGGGCAGAAGCAGTTGAACTTCTGTACCTGCTTTCTCTCTTGCAAAGTTTTCTTTCTCGAGACTTTTTAATTTTTGTACAGAAAAAGGAAAAACCTTTTTCACTATTAAGCAGACAGCCTCAGATGAAAGAGAGGGTTATTGAAATGTTGAAAGGTAGTAAAATTTAGGCACGAAGCTGCAGGCATGGGTGTTTGTTGCTAAATGGAACTTTTTGGCATAGATGTGTTGAATTAGGCTAATTTAAAAAATATAATAGACTTATAAGGGTCCTAGGTAGCACTGGGACAGGCTTGTTTTGTAAAATGATCCTGCTAACACTTGCTCCGTGGTGGTAAGGATGGTTTAAATGAGGTAATGTT
The DNA here is from genome assembly GCF_001704415.2 of Capra hircus. NCBI lineage: Eukaryota > Metazoa > Chordata > Mammalia > Artiodactyla > Bovidae > Capra > Capra hircus. The sequence goes on from NC_030813.1 coordinate 45,224,661, forward strand.
TGCATTCTGCCTGGAATATCACTCTGCACATGACAGCTTAAAGAAAAGGCACAGAAAATGTAGTTTGCATTATGCTGCTGAAGTTTTTGTGGAGATTTTACACATTCTGCTAGTGGTACACTAATGGGGCTTCTGTGCTTGATAGAGTAGGTTACTCTAGTTGTAGTTATGGTCAAATGGTAGAGTAAATGAATCAAAGAGGCCCGAGGGAAGCAGACTTTAATGAAGAAAGCTTTAACAACCTGGTCTGACTTACAGGTCAGCTGTTGCTGCTGCTGCTGCTAAGTCGCTTCAGTCGTGTCCAACTCTGTGCAACCCCATAGACGGCAGCCCACCAGGCTCTCAGGTCCCTGGGATTCTCCAGGCAAGAACACTGGAGTGGGTTGCCATTTCCTTCTCCAATGCATGAAAGTGAAAAGTGAAAGTGAAGTCACTCAGTTGTGTCCGACTCTTAGTGACCCCATGGACTGCAGCCTATCAGGCTCCTCTGTCCATGGGATTTTCCAGGCAAGAGTAGAGTGGGGTGCCATTGCCTTCTCCGACAGGTCAGCCAGCTACCATTATAATGTTAACTTTTGGATGCATCGACAGTACAACATTTAACAGAACAATCAAACATGGATTTGGAACCAGATCACAAATGGATCCACATTCACCCAGCTACATTAATTATAATGGTATATAATACCTAGAAACCTGTCTGTGAAGTCACTGAGGTTTGTGTGGCTAACTTGCCTTTTTCCACCCAAAGTTACCTGTGTAGCTAGATTTTAAAGGAACCTTGAAAATGCATTTATTCTGTGAAGGTAAGATTTTGCAAACAAGTGATACTAAAGCTGCTGCTGCTGTTAAGTCGCTTCAGTCGTGTCCAACTCTGTGCGACCCCATAGACGGCAGCCCATCAGGCTCCGCCTTCCCTGGGATTCTCCAAGCAAGAACACTGGAGTGGGTTGCCATTTCCTTCTCCAATGCATGAAAGTAAATAGTGAAAGTGAAGTCGCTCAGTTGTGTCCGACTCAGCATCCCCACGGACTGCAGCCTACCAGGCTCCTCTGTCCATGGGATTTTCCAGGCAAGAGTAGGGTGCCATTGCCTTCTGATATTAAAGCTAGAAAAAGTAAAAGTGAGGATAGAGTGTAATATTGGAATACAAATGGATTATTAAAGAGAATTTTAACCATTTTTAAATGGCAATAACATTTATATCTCAGTTGATGGTTTTCTGAGATTTTCAAGGCTGCTTCTTACCATCTTCAAGCCTGGTGGCTCAGATGGTAAAGAATCTGCCTGCAATGCAGGAGACCTGGTTTTGATCCCTGGGTCAGGAGATCCCCTGGAAAAGGGAATGGCTACCCACTCCAGTATTCTTGCCTGGAGAATTCCATGGACAGAGGAGCCTGGCGGACTACAGTCCGTGGGGTTGCAAAGAGTTGGACATGACTGAGCAACTATCACTTTTTTTTTTAATATTTCATTAATTCTTACAATAGCGCAGCAAGTTAGTTGGGTTAAGTCATCCTGGATATGAGCATGGAAAATGAATGAAAACTGCAATGACTAGTAGTTGATAGAAACTTCAGCTGTAAGCCAAAATCAAGGTCTAGAAAGTGGAAAAGCCAGACTGAACCTAGTTCTTTCATATCCTGCATTTTCCTATAGATCCCCAACTGTTATAAAATAATTGTTACCTTTATTTACTTATTACCAAGGTCTTATTTTTAATGGATTTAAAAATAGTTTCGAACTACAAAAGCTATTTTTAAAATTTCAAACCATTCTCCTAAAAAGTTTGATTAATTTAATTACATAATTAAGTCATTTTTTGAATTCATTAACTTCCTTTGTCCTTTACCATCCAATTTCCATGAAGCCATCTCTCTAGTTCCAAGATATTCTTATCTTTAGATTGATATTAGCATCATTTATCAAGCTTAACTATTCTGTGTATGTAAATGGGAGCTTTATGTACTTTAACCAGTGGAAGAATGGCCTAGCTCTGTTATCTTTACTTGAACAAGGCGTGTGGCAAAGTCTAGAACCAGTGTAAACATTGGATTGTTGGATCGGTGTCAAAGTAGGAGAATTAGTGGTATTCCTTTTGCTAGTTGTCATTTTACTCAATGAGTCAGAGAGTAGTAAAGATAATAATAGTTAATACCCACAAAACAATATGTGCAGGGCATAGTGCATGTGTTTCATATATATTAATTTATAACCAACCCTATGATATGAGCACTTTTTAAAAATTCTCATTTTAAAGAAGCACAGAGGTGAATTGAAGGTTCCAGTTAATATAAACCAAAAGCACTTATCAGTTTTTGTTGGAGAGCCTAGTGATTAGAGAACGGTGTTAGAATTTACAAGCTACCAAAGTAAAAGAAAGTGTGTGTTTATAAGCCATTTAATGATTCATGGTGGCTTTATAAATGTTTGAACAAAATAAAGTCATTTAAAAGTAATTATGAGAATGGGAAGTAAGAGTAATGAAATAAATAATGACTGGAAGGCCACCGCTCCTTAGGTCAGTCCCAGTGGGAGTATACAGAGGTAGAACTGACAGTCTCCTCAGAAGATCTGAATATTTTCTAGTACAGAGACAAAGTTTCACAGTTTATTCCTTAGAAGGAGTAAAAGTAATATTAACTGAACAAAATTTAAAGAAAATATAGCTGTTTAAGCTCCTTAGCTATAAACAATCAAACCAATGACAGTAAAGCTTCAAACCAAATATCTATAGCACATATATCTTGAAGTGGTATAACTTAGAGTGGATTCTCCAAGTTAAACTCATGGCTAAATATACATTTAAGTAAGTAACTAAAATGAAAGTTGTAGGATGTAATTGTGAATTATGAATCAGAAAAATCTACTGAAAAATAATTACTTTGATTTTTAGAAGAGTTGATATATATTTGTGTTGCTTTTTTTTCTTTTCTGGTAGTAATTAGACAGGACCAGTTGTCTTCCAAGTGCCTTTCTGGACTGTGATGGTATATCCAGACCATCTTCAAAGAACACCAGTTTTCATGTAGGGAGATAGTCTTGTTTATCGAAAAGAATTGCTCAGTGAAGGGACAAGCTAAAGAGAAAGGGATTGAAAATCTGCTGGCTGACTGTATAGGAATGGTTCAGGTTTGGGTTGAAGCTGAATTATTAAGTGTCCAGAGTATGATCCTGGGCTCCATGAGAGTAACAAAGGCAGGTTCTATGATGAACTCATAAAGCTTAACCCATAAAGCAATCTGAAACATGTAACAGTAATGTCAAAGTCTGCACATAGTTTCCAAAAGAACTGCTTTAGTACAGGATGGGAGAGACCAAAAGTGGTCCAAGAGTTTAGCCAGTTCAACGTGAATTAGTATGACAGGACTCCTAAACAACGATTGTAATACTAGAGTACTTCTTATTTTGGTATAGTGTCAAGACTGAGAGCTGTCTCTGTTCTCTGTAATGGGTTGCTCGATTCTGGAGACCATATTTTTAAAAGGCACATTGGAAAACTGAAGCATGAAGCCAGAGGGCAACTCGGATGCTGAAAAACCTGAGAACACTTCCATGTGGAAGGAGGCAGAGAATAGAGGAATCTTAGGGGAGCATGACATGGTCTGCAGCTATGTGAAGGCCTCTACCTGGGAAGAGAGGAGTAAGTAGACTTTTGTTTTGCTCCAGGTGGCAAGTCTAGGACATTGGGTGAAGCTACAAGGAGCCATGTTTCTGAAAAAGAAAAGTTTTGTATTTATTAAAAAAAAAACACACACACACAAAAAGTATCAACAACAACAAAAAAATGAGTCTCTCTCTTTGGAAGTGTTTAAACATTGGCCCAGAGACCACCTGCTGGAGATGTATTATAGAAAATATACCAGTACTGGGAACAAAGTTGAGATAAATAACTTTCTGACTTATTTCTTGTTACCTAGAAGAAGTATCATTTGATTAATGTAGGAATTACTAGCATATTCTGCCATGTAAGTAATACTTTATTCATTTAAGTGTTTATTAAGAACCCACTAAATGCTGATCCTTCTTCCAGGTGCTAGGGCACACAGTGAATGAGAAAGACAAAGTTTCTCCCTTCATTCTTTTTTTTAAAAATATACATTTATTTATTTTAATTGGAGGCTAATTACTTTACAATATTGTATTCATTTTGCCATACATTGACTTGAATCCGCCATGGGTGTACATGTGTTCCCCATCCTGAACCCCCCTCCCACTTCCCTCCCCATACCATCCCTCTGGGTCATCCCAGTGCACAAGCCCCGAGCATCCTGTATCATGCATCGAATCTGGACTGGTGATTCATTTCACGTATGATAATTTAAATGTTTCAATGCCATTCTCCAAAATCATCCCACCCTCTCCCTCTCCCACAGAGTCCAAAAGACTGTTCTATACAACTGTGTCTCTTTTGCTGTCTTGCATACAGGGTTATCGTTACCATCTTTTCTAAAGTCCATGTATATGCATTAGTATACTGTATTGGTGTTTTTCTTACTGGCTTACTTCACTCTGTATAATAGGCTCCAGTTTCATTCACCTCATTAGAACTGATTCAAATGCATTCTTTTTAATGGCTGAGTAATACTCTATTATGTGTATGTACCACAGCTTTCTTATCCATTTGTCTGCTGATGGACATCTAGGTTGCTTCCATGTCCTGGCTATTATAAACAGTGCTGAGGTGAACCTTGGTGTACACGTGTCTCTTTCAATTCTGGTTTCCTCAGTGTGTATGCCCAGAAGTGGGATTGCTGGGTCATATGGCAGTTCTATTTCCAGATTTTTAAGGAATCTCCACACTGTTCTCCATAGTGGCTGTACTAGTTTGCATTCCTACCAACAGTGTAAGAGGGTTCCCTTTTTTCCACACCCTCTCCAGCATTTATTGCTTGTAGACTTTCGGATTGCAGCCATTCAGACTGGTGTGAAATGGTACCTCATTGTGGTTTTGATTTGCGTTTCTCTGATGAGGAGTGATGTTGAGTATCTTCTCATGTGTTTGTTAGCCATCTGTATGTCTTCTTTGGAGAAATGTGTGTTCTTTGGCCCATTTTTTGATTGGGTCATTTATTTTTCTGGAATTGAGCTACAGGAGTTGCTTGTATATTTTTGAGATTAGTTGTTTGTCAGTTGCTTCATTTGCTACTATTTTCTCCCATTTTGAAAGCTGCCTTTTCACCTTGCTTATAGTTTCCTTTGTTGTGCAGAAGCTTTTAATTAGGTCCCATTTGTTTATTTTTGCTTTTATTTCCAGTTTTCTGGGAGGTGGGTCATAGAGGATCCTGCTGTGATTTATGTCGGAGAGTGTTTTGCCTATGTTCTCCTCTAGGAGTTTTATAGTTTCTGGCCTTACATTTAAATCTTTAATCCATTTTGAGTTTATTTTTGTATATGGTGTTAGAAAGTGTTCTAGTTTCATTCTTTTACAAGTGATTGACCGGTTTTCCCAGCACCACTTGTTAAAGAGATTGTCTTTTCTCCATTGTATGTTCTTGCCTCCTCTGTCGAAGATAAGGTGTCCATAGGTGTGTGGATTTATCTCTGGGCTTTCTATTTTGTTCCATTGATCTATGTTTCTGTCTTTGTGCCAGTACCATACTGTCTTGATGACTTTGGCTTTGTAGTAGAGCCTGAAGTCAGGCAGGTTGATTCCTCCAGTTCCATTTTTCTTTCTTAAGATTGCTTTGGCTATTCAAGGTTTTTTGTATTTCCATACAAATTGTGAAATTATTTGTTCTAGCTCTGTGAAAAATACTATTGGTAGCTTGATAGGGATTGCATTGAATCTGTAGATTGCTTTGGGTAGTATACTCTTTTCACTATATTGATTCTTCTGATCCATGAACACAGTCTATTTCTCCATTTATTAGTATCCTCTTTGATTTCTTTCACCAGTGTTTTATAGTTTTCTATATATAGGTCTTTAGTTGCTTTAGGTAGATATATTCCTAAGTATTTTATTCTTTTCGTTGCAATGGTGAATGGAATTGTTTCCTTAATTTCTCTTTCTATTTTCTCATTGTTAGTGTATAGGAATGCAAGGAATTTCTGTGTGTTGATTTTATATCCTGCAACTTTCCTATATTCACTGATTAGCTCTAGTAATTTTCTGGTGGAGTCTTTAAGGTTTTCTATGTAGAGGATCATGTCATCTGCAAACAGTGAGAGTTTTACTTCTTCTTTTCCAATTTGGATTCCTTTTATTTCTTTTTCTGCTCTGATTGCTGTGGCCAAAACTTCCAAAACTATGTTGAGTAGTAGTGGTGAAAGTGGGCACCCTTGTCTTGTTCCTGACTTTAGGGGAAATGCTTTCAATTTTTCACCATTGAAGATAATGTTTGCTGTGGGTTTGTCATATATAGCTTTAATTATGTTGAGGTATGTTCCTTCTATTCCTGCTTTCTGAAGGGTTTTTTTTTTTATCATAAATGGATGTTGAATTTTGTCAAAGACTTTCTCTGCATCTATTGAGATAATCATATGGCTTTTATTTTTCAATTTGTTAATGTGATGAATTACATTGGTTTATTTGAAGATATTGAAGAATCTTTTCATTCCTGGGATAAAGCCCACTTGGTGATGATGTATGATCTTTTTAATGTGTTGTTGGATTCTGATTGCTAGAATTTTGTTAAGGACGTTTGCACCTATGTTCATCAGTGATATTGCCCTGTAGTTTTCTTGTGGCATCTTTGTCAGGTTTTGGTATCATAGAATGAGTTTGGAAGTTTACCTTCCTCTGCAATTTTCTGGAAGAGTTTGAGGAGGATAGGTGTTAGCTCCTCTCGAAATTTTTGGTAGAATTCAGCTGTGAAGCCGTCTGGACCTGGGCTTTTGTTTGCTGGAAGCTTTCTGATTACAGTTTCAATTTCCATGCTTGTGATGGGTCTGTTAAGATTTTCTATTTCTTCCTGGTTCAGTTTTGGAAAGTTGTACTTTTCTAAGAATTTGTCCATTTCTTCCACGTTGTCGATTTTATTGGCATATAATTGCTGATGGTAGTCTGTTATGATCCTTTGTATTTCTGTGTTGTCTGTTGTGATCTCTCCATTTTCATTTATAATTTCATTGATTTGATTTTTTCCCTTTGTTTCTTGATAAGTCTGGCTAATGGTTTGTCAATTTTATTTATCCTGTCAAAGAACTAGCTTTTGGCTTTGTTGATTTTTGCTATGGTCTCTTTTGTTTCTTTTGCATTTATTTCTGCCCTAATAAAGATTTCTTTCCTTTTACTAACCCTGGGGTTCTTCGTTTCTTCCTTTTCTAGTTGCTTTAGATGTAGAGTTAGGTTATTTATTTGACTTTTTTCTTGTTTCTTGAGGTATGCCTGTATTGCTATGAACCTTCCCCATAGCACTGTTTTTACAGTGTCCCACAGGCTTTCAGTTGTGTTTTCATTTTCATTCGTTTCTATGTATATTTTGCTTTCTTTTTTGATTTCTTATGTGATTTGTTGATTATTCAGCAGCGTGTTGTTCAGCCTCCATGTGTTGGAAGTTTTAATAGTTTTTCTGCTGTAATTGAGATCTAATCTTAACTCATTGTGGTCAGAAAAGATGCTTGGAATAATTTCAATTTTTTTGAATTTACCAAGGCTAGATTTATGGCCCAGGATGTGATCTATCCTGGAGAAGTTTCCGTGTGCACTTGAGGAAAAGGTGAAATTCATTGTTTTGCAGTGAAATGTCCTATAGATATCAATTAGGTCTAACTGGTCTATTGTATCATTTAAAGTTTGTGTTTCCTTGTTAATTTTCTGTTTAGTTGATCTGTCCATAGGTGTGAGTGGGGTATTAAAGTCTCCCACTATTATTGTGTTATTCTTAATTTCCCCTTTCATACTTGTTAGCATTTGTCTTACATATTGCAGTACTCCTATGTTGGGTGCATATATATTTATAATTGTTATATCTTCTTCTTGGATTGATCCTTTGATCATTATGTAGTGTCCTTCTTTGTCTCTTTTCACAGCCTTTGTTTTAAAGTCTATTTTATCTGATATGAGTAGTACTACTCCTGCTTTCTTTTGGTTTCTATTTGCATGGAATATCTTTTTCTAGCCCTTCACTTTCAGTCTGTATGTGTCCCCTGTTTTGAGGTGGGTCTCTTGTAGACAACATAAATAGGGGTCTTGTTTTTGTATCCATTCAGCCAGTCTTTGTCTTTTGGTTGGGGCATTCAACCTATTTCAGTTCAGTTCAGTTCAGTCGCTCAGTTGTGTCCAACTCTGCAACCCCATGAATTGCAGCACACCAGATGTCCCTGTCCATCACCAACTCCCAGAACTCACTCAAACTCACGTCCATCGAGTCGGTGATGCCATCCAGCCCTCTCATCCTCTGTTGTCCCCTTCTCCTCCTGCCCCCAATCCCTCCCAGCATCAGAGTCTTTTCCAATGAGTCACCTCTTCACATGAGGTGGCCAAAGTACTGGAGTTTCAGCTCTAGCATCATTCCTTCCAAAGAACACCCAGGGCTGATCTCCTTTAGAATGGACTGGTTGGATCTCCTTGCAGTCCAAGGGACTCTCAAGAGTCTTCTCCAAAACCACAGTTCAAAAGCATCAATTCTCCAGTGCTCAGCTTTCTTCACAGTCCAACTCTCACATCCATACATGACCACTGGAAAAACCATAGCCTTGACTAGACGGACCTTTGTTGGCATTTAAGGTAATTATTGATAAGTATGATCCCATTGCCATTTATTTTATTGTTTTGGGTTCGGGTTTATACGCCCTTTTTGTGTTTCCTGTCTAGAGAAGATCCTTTAGCATTTGTTGGAGAGCTGGTTTGATGGTGCTGAATTCTCTCAGCTTTTGCTTGTCTCTAAAGCTTTTGATTTCTCATTCATATTTGAATGATATCCTTGCTGGGTACAGTAATCTGGGCTGTAGGTTATTTTCTTTCATCACTTTAAGTATGTCCTGCCATTCCCTCCTGGCCTGAAGAGTTTCTATTGAAAGATCAGTTGTTATCCTTATGGGAATCCCCTTGTGTGTTATTTGTTGTTTTTCCCTTGCTGCTTTTAATATTTGTTGTTTGTGTTTGATCTTCATTGATTTGATTAATGTGTGTCTTGGGGTGTTTTGCCTTGGGTTTATTCTGTTTGGGACTCTCTGGGTTTCTTGGATTTGGGTGATTGTTTCCTTTCCCATTTTAGGGAAGTTTTCAACTGTTATCTCTCAAGTATTTTCTCATGGTCTTTCTTTTTGTCTTCTTCTTCTGGGACTCCTATGATTCGAATGTTGGGGCATTTAACATTGTCCCAGAGGTCTCTGAGATTGTTTGTCCTTATTTCTTTTAATTCTTTTTTCTTTTTTCCTCTCTGCTTCATTTATTTCCACCATTCTATTTTCCACCTCACTGATCTTATCCTCTGCCTCAGTATTCTACTGTTGTTGCCCTCCAGAGTGTTTTTGATCTCATGCCCTGATGGCTCAGAGGTTGAAGTGTCTGCCTGCAATGTGGGAGACCTGGGTTTGATCCCTGGGTCAGGAAGATCCCCTGGAGAAGGAAATGGCAACCCACTCCAGCATTCTTGCCTGGAAATCCCATGGGCGAAGGAGCCTGGAGCGCTACAGTCCAGGAGGTCGCAAAGAGTTGGACACAACTGAGCAACTTCACTTTCACTTTCACTGCATTATTCATTATATATTGACTCTTTTTTATTTCTTCTAGGTCCTTGTTAAACCTTTCTTGCATCTTCTCAACCCTTGTCTCCAGGCTGTTTGTCTATAACTCCATTTTGTTTTCAAGATTTTGGATCATTTTCACTATCATTATTTGGAATTCTTTATCAGGTAGATTACCTATCTCCTCCTCTTTTGTTTGGTTTGGTGGGCATTTATCCTGTCCCTTTACCTGTTGGGTATTTCTCTGCCTCTTCATGTTGTTTATATCGCTGTGTTTGGGGTGGCCTTTCCATATTCTGGCAGTTTGTAGAGTTCTCTTTATTGTGGAGTTTCCTCGCTGTGGGTGGGGTTGGATGGGTGGCTTGTCAAGGTTTCCTGATTAGGGAAGCTTGTGTTGGTGTTCTGGTGGGTGGAGCTGGATTTCTTCTCTCTGGAGTGCAATGAAGTGTCCAGTAATGAGTTATGAGATGTCAGTGGGTTTGGAGTGACTTTGGGCAGCCTGTATATCGAAGCTCAAGGCTATGTTCCTGTGTTGCTGAAGAATTTGTATGGTATGTCTTCCTCTGGAACTTGTTGGCCCTTGGGTGGTGCTTGGTTTCAGTGTAGGTATGGAGGCGTTTGATGAGCTCCTGTCAATTAATGTTCCCTGGAGTCAGGAGTTCTCTGGTGTTCTCAGGATTTGGACTTAAGCCTCCTGGTTCTGGTTTTCAGTCTTATTTTTACAGTAGCCTCAAGACTTCTCTATCTCCTTTTGAAGACAATGGGCTGCTTTTTTGGGTGCCTGATGTCCTTTGCCGGCATTCAAAAGTTGTTTTGTGGAATTTTCTCAGCGTTCAAATGTTCTTTTGATGAATTTGTGGGAGAGAAAGTGGTCTCCCCATCCTATTCCTCTGCTATCTTAGGACCACCTCCTCTCCCTTCATTCTTAAGAATTTTCATGGACTAGATCTGAAAATAGTATATCAATTTTATGAACATGACTAAATACTTGGATTATTTATTGTTATAAGTAGGTTAAATATGCCCAAGGGCCCTTTTTGCAATATCTTTCTCAGCATAAGCTTTTAAAAATTAGTAAATAATAGTTCTGTGTCTGAATTAAGGCAAGTTTTAAATTAAGGAAAGTTTATAGTGTGAATTTTCGTGAGATTTACATGTAATAACATTTATATGCCTTTCAAAGAAAAATGTGAGTATTTAACTTGTCTACCATTTTAAAAGATTAATTATTAATTCTGCAAATATATATTGAGTGCCTCTTATGTTCCAGGAACTATAAAAAGTTGGGTATGTAGCAGTGAAAGAAATACTTGTCTTCTTGGAGCTCACAAAGTAGCTAAGTTATATGATAAGTTAGGTGATAAGTGCTGAGCCGATAAATAAAGTGGACGTTAGGGGATATTGTATGGAGTCTTGGGGGCCAATATTAGAACTTAGATTTTTTTCTTTTGAATGAGATGGAGAATCACTGGGCTGCCCCATGAGTGAAAGTGCTGGGTCCTCACCAGTAGACCGTCAGGCAATTAACTGACTTAGGTTTTAGAAGGATTCTATAGCTTCCCTGTTGAGTATAGAGAGGAGACCCATTAAGAGACTCTTGTGACAATCTAGGCTAGAGTTGATAGTGATTTGAATCGCATGGAAGGAATGGAGATTGTAAGACGTGGTTAGATTCTGGATGTTCATTTAAGGTGGAGTTATACAACCTGCTGATGGATTGGATGTGGAGGGTGAGAGTGAGGTCATGGATGATTCCAAAGTTTTTTGCAAGAGCACCTAGAAGATTTGGAATTGCCAGTAATACAGGGAATACTGGGAGTGAGGCAGTCGAGAGAAAATGAATTGAGTTTGAGGCAGTAAAGTTTGCGCTGTCTGCTAAACATACAAGTGGAGAAGCTTGAGTATAGTAAGTAGTCTGGGGTGGCTTGATATATTAATCTGGAAGTCATCGGTGCTAATGAAGAGGACCATGAACTGAACCTGGGCTTTCCAAAGTTAAGCTGCTAGGGAGATGAAAATGAGCCCACAAGAGACTGAAAAAGAGGAGCCGATGAAATGGAAGGACAACCTGGAGAAATGGCATCTTGGCAGTCAAGTGAAGTGAAGTCAAGTTTTATGTGTTTGTGGAAATGATCCAATAGCGAGGGAAATACTGATTCAGGAAAGAACTGCTGAAGACATGTCCTGGGGTAGGACTTCCCTGGTAGGGGTCAGATGGTAAAGAATCCACCTGTAATGTGGGAGACCTGGGTTCAATCGCTGGGTCAGAAAGATCCCCTGAAGGAGGGCATGGCAACCCTCTCCAGTATTCTTGCCTGGAGAATCCTCATGGACAGAGGAGCCTGGCAGGCTACAGTCCATGGGGTCACAAAGTCGGGCACAGCTGAGCAACTAAGCACACAGTCAGAGAGATAGGTCTAGTATACAAAGTGGAAGAGACAACCTTAGATTTTGGATCATTTCTGTACAGTAATAAGCGGAAGGCAGAGAATGTGAAGGGGTAAATATGATGCTGAGAGCGGATGATCGTTTTTCCTGCCTGCTTCTGTTTTCTTCTTGAAATAGGAAACTAGATCATCTGCTGAGATGAAGCAGTTGTTGGGAATATGAGGAGAGGAGAGGGTATGAGATAGTTGTCCAGAAGAGTGGGAGAGTCTGTGTATCAGGGAAGTTGTCCTAGTTTAGGATGTTATGACAAAATACCCTAGCCTACGTGGCTTTTGGACAACAGACGTTATTGCTCAGTTCTGGAGGCTGGGAAGTCCAAAATCAGGGTGTCAGCATGATCAGGTTCTTGGCAAGGGCTCACTTCTTGGCTTGCAGATAGCAGCCTTGTCCCTGGGTCCTCACATGGCCTAACTCTATCGTGGGATCCCCACCCTCGTGGCCTCATCTAAGCCTAATTACTTCCCCCCAAATCCCCCTCCATATATGATCACATTGGGGAATAAGGCCTCAATGTATTTCAGAGGAACACAAGCATTCAGTCTTTAACAGGAATGTAGTATGCTCCCCAGACAACATGAAGAGTCCAGCTGAGGTTTGTGGTTTTTTTTTTAAAGGGGAGACACCAGGCATTTAAGGGAAGACACCAGGCATTGTGTTTGGCAAGTTCAGCTGTCCAGGCACAGGCATAGTCAGTAGACAGTTGGATTTAACCAGGATTGAGATTTTACAGGTAACTCTGATGAGGAGGGGGAAGAAGAGAGGGATTTTAGTGATGATTAACCATAATTTATGCTAGCCAAGGAGGGACACAAAGCAGGTGAAGACCCTTGAACAGTATTTGGTAGATCAGTGCTTTAAAGGTCCTAGTGGGATGGAAGAATTTTTGGACTCAGGATGCCTGAGGCAGTGAACCAGGAAAATAGAAGATGACTGAAATGCTAAGTGTGATGTGGTTGCAGGTGTTGGTGATGATATATCTGAGGAATGACTGACAGTGCAGGCTGAGGCTGGATGAAGAACAAAAGCACTGGGAGGGAGGAGTTCAAGTTAACGCAAGAAATTTGTGTGATTTTTTTCAGCGTAGCAAATATTGTTTTCCTTGTGTCTTAACTTGATATTTAAAGTGGGGCTAAAAAAGAAAGAAAAAAAAAAGACATTGAAATACTCCATGGAAAAAAAAGTGAAAGTGTTCGTCGCTCAGTCGTGTCCAGCTCTTTGTGACCCTATGGACTGTAGCCCTCCAGGCTCCTCTGTCCTGGCCAGAATACTGGAGTGGGTAGCCGTTCTCTTCTCCAGGGGATCTTCCCATCCCAAGGATTGAACTCAGGTCTCCCACATTGCAGGTAGATTCTTTCCCATCTGAGCCACCAGGGAAGTCTACATTTTTCTGTGCCTAAATGTCTTAACACTAGCAACCTAATCTAGTATTACAGGTCCATGTTGTGAGCTCATATGTTGTCAGCTATTCTCATAGCTGGTCTTTCTTCTTTTTTGCATTCTGTAGTAATGTTTTCTCAATGTAATAATTGTTGATTCTTCAGAGTTGAACACATTTTTGGATGATCCAGAATTTGCCGATGTTATATTGAAAGCGGAGCAAGCAATAGAGTTTGAAGTTTATCCAGAAAGAATCTCTCAAGGTTCAAGTGGAAGTTACTTTGTGAAGGATCCTAAGAGGGTGAGAATTTCATAGACCTACTGTATATAACAGACCTTTTGGAAAACACTAATTTTAATGTGAAGTCATTGTGAGTTTTTGAAGATATTTTCCTAATAAATCTGGTTGCACCCTCTGTTCAGAAATAAAGGTCAGTTTATTTTTAACTAAAGCACTCTACTGTTTAAAACTAGAGCTGTTTGTATAATTTCTGTTTTATTATTTTAATACTTGGCTTCAAGTATTTATTGAATATTCAACATTCAGATGTGGACTTGTGGGGTTTATATTCACAAGTCCTTGTTGTTTTTTAGTTGCTAAGTTGTGTCTGACTCTTTGTGAGTCCATGGACTGAAGCACGCCAGGCTCATCTTTCCTCCACTATCTCCTGGAGTTTGCTCAATTCATGTCCATTGAGTCGAGCGCTATCTAACCATCTCATCCTCTGCAGTTTTCTTTTACCTAAGCAGAATTTTCTTTTACCCTCAGAATATTTTTTCCAGCATTATTATACCAGAGAAGGATCCTGGGCAGTTTGAAGTTTGAAGGCATTGGAATGTGACAAAATGAAACGAACCAAAGAATAATCCTAAGGCAGAAAAGAGAACCTGATATGGACTTTGTTCCACTCAGTTTAGAATTTTTCAAAAATCTGTATTATCATTTCTAAAAGCTTTCTGAATGATGCATAGCCAGCAGTTCTTTTTTCAGGAGGAAAAACAGCTTATAATTCTACCCAAATATTTTTTCAAAGACTGAAGTTATATTTTTTAAAACAGTGTTTTTGAGATTTTAATATATATATATGTAGGTAGTGTCAATGTCTCAATCTTTATTCTAAGCTTGATTTCTTGATTTGTTCTTGTTGACTTCTTTATTAGTGACTCAGACTTTACTGCATTATAAAACAATTATATACTTATAATCAGATTTTTTATTTCTTATCTAAGGATAATTCAGCTTCTAAATTTAATATGAATATATTTTATCAGTGAAGGGTTAATAGGGTAGCAGAGATGTGCCTGCAAACGGGTCTCTGCTCAGGCTGAGCCCTTGCATATGAGGCGTTCTGCCAAAGAGTCTGGACACAGCCTTGAGTTTAATGGTCCCTTGCAAACGAGGGAGCATTCCCTTCTTGAGATAAGAAGGAGATGAGGGCTTTGGGCAGACTCTTCAGTAGACAGAGATTTCACTCCCCTTTGCTATACGATAACATGTATGCACCTGCACTGTACTGAAAAGGCTTATTCTTACAGTCTGGAATTCTGCCTAAGGATGGCTTTATAATAATAAACGGCAATTAGTTTGCCCAGTTGTTCCTCTGGTCAGAGTGGTGTCCTGTCTGTCTTTTGTATGTCTTGTATGTTCTGTGTCATTTCACTCGTAGTAACCAACAATCAGACCAATAATAAAGACAGTTCTAACAGGATATATATGCTTGATGGGCAACGACTTTTAGACATCCATAAGCAGTTTTTTTAAGAGGAGAGAATTTATTTAAAATTGGCTCATAAAAAAATTGAAAAAAGTAGGAGAATCTGGCAGCATAGATGTCACTATAGCCTATCATTTCCTTTGTATCTTAGAGATGGCTTTTTGTCATTGGATTTATTCATTTAACAAATGCTTGAATGCCTACTGTATGCCAGGTACTGTTCTGAGTACTGGTGATACAGTCCTCACAGAGAAAGTCCCTGCCCTTTTAGAATGCACACTTTCTGGGAACGTAGATAATGAATAATAAGCATATAATTTGAATATTTAATATATATTGGATAATAACACTGTTTGTCCTAGGTCACTGATTTTCAAACATTTTAAAATCAGCAGAACTCTTTTTTAACTAGGGCATCCAATATGTAAAATGGGTGTGACCAGAGGATGAAGTCTCAGAGCCCTCTCCTCTCACCTTCTCTAGGGTTTCTCAGAGCACAGTTTGAAAACCACTAGCTCAAAATATTATTGATTTTAGATTGTTGAATGAGAATGAGTGTAAAACTGTGACTAGAATTAAAACTCTTAATTGTTAAGGGTTATGCCCAAATCTGTTGTGGGAAGAGTAGAAAAAGACCAGAATGCATTTTTATGGATTAACATCTCCCTATGTTAAAAATCTAACAAAGTGTTTACTTTCTTCCTATATAGAAAATTATTGGTGTGTTTAAACCCAAATCAGAAGAGCCTTACGGTCACCTGAATCCGAAATGGACCAAATACGTTCACAAGGTCTGCTGCCCTTGCTGCTTTGGCAGGGGCTGCCTGCTTCCTAACCAGGGATACCTTTCTGAAGCTGGTGCCTACCTTGTGGACGAAAAGCTTCATCTGGGCATTGTACCAAAAACAAGGGTAAAGGAGGCGTTCTTTCTATTGTGTCCTTCTAGTCTACAGAATCTAAAGTCGCAGTTGGTGATCCAGAGTCACAAATGACTAGTAAATTGATTCTAGTGTCAGTCAGTTGGTTCAGTCACTCAGTTGTGTCTGACTCTTTGTGACCCCATGGACTCCAGCACGCCAGGCCTCCCTGTCCATCACCGACTTCTGGAGCTTGCTCAAATTCATGTCCATCGAGTCAGTGATGCCATCCAACCATCTTATCCTCTGTTGTCGCCTTCTTCTACTGCCTTCAATCTTTCCCAGCATCAGAATCTTTTCCAATGAGTGTAGACACACAGAATATCCAAGGGAATATCTCTTTCTCATGTGAGCTGAGATGATGCTGACAAAGAGAAGAGAAAGAACCAGCATTTAGAAAGCAGAAAAAAATCAGTGATCTAGAAATTCTGTTGAAGGTAGAGATAACTAACATACTCAGAAGATTCCTGTCTTTTCTTTTTGGCCTTTATACATTTTTACTTAAAGTTCTGTATATCTTTCTTCCTAATTCTCCATACTTCTTTCTTCAGCTGGCCAATTTTAGGCTGCCTCTCTCAGAAAGAAATACATGTGTGCCATGTAACTAACTTTGCAAAGTCTCTTAGCTTTTCTGTTTTAGATTCTCAGAGGCATTTAGTGTAGCATTAAACTTCACTCATTTGCAGCATTAGCGTGAGTTCCATGGTGTATGTGAATAGACATACTGTAACGCAAATTCTAATAGGTATTTCTCTAAACTACATTTCTAGGTGGTTTGGCTTGTCAGTGAGACATTTAACTACAGTGCAATTGACCGTGCAAAATCTAGAGGCAAAAAGTATGCTTTAGAGAAAGTGCCAAAAGTAGGTAGAAAATTTCATCGGATAGGACTTCCTCCTAAGGTAAGTTACTGTGATGAGCTTTGGGGGGGGGGGGTGGCAGGGGGTGGCGTGGCGGAGGGCGGGCAGTTCATCACATATTGGGCTTCCCAGATGGCACAGTGGTAAGGAATCTGCCTGCCAGTGCAGGAAGTGCAAGAGACACAGGTTCAGTCCCTGGGTCGGGAAGATCCCCTGGAGAAGGAAATGGCAACCCACTCCAGTATTCTTGCCTGGAGAATCCCATGGACAGAGGAGCCTGGCAGACTGCAGTCCATGGGGTCACAAAGAGTCAGACACAACGAAGCACACACAAACTTCACCAAACTTCATCACATATTACCAGAGGTCTGCAGGCTCTGCTGTGGGCTGTGGATATATTAGTAAAAACGGTTTTCTCATCTTCAAGAGCTTGCAGTAACAAGCAGTCTCAACACAATATGATAAAGCTGTTAATGATGATTAAGTGTGGAGAGCTTATAGTGGGTAGAGGAGGGATATTTAATCCAGTTTGGAGAGGTGGGGAATTTCCAATAGGAGATTGCACCTAAGGCTTTATAAAGTTACAGCTGAAAATACAGGCCGAGAATTAGACCTAGACTGTACTCCAAGCCTCTTTACCAGTTAGCTCTGAGACCTTGGGCGAGTCTCTTATTTTCCAAGCTCCAGTTTCTATAAATTGAGGATAACAGAAACTACTAGGGTTGTGAGAATAAAATGATAAAGTTTATGTCAGGTGACTCAGTATAGTCCCTGGCACATAGTAAATGGTAGTAACCAGGTTTACTCACTACATATTAGATTTTGTTTTTTCCTTATCATAGGTTTTAAATAAACCTAAGGGATGATTAGCAACTAGCTCAGCAAGGATAGTGAAGGTTAATGGGAAAAGCATTCTAAAAAAAGCAATAGACTTTTTATTATTTTTTTAAATATATTTAACCTGGAATTTTTTTTGTCTTGTTGTTGCTATGCATTTATCTATATAAAAGAATTAGAGTAAGAACTACATAACTTGTCTTTAATATTGTACTCCAAGTAAGCAGGAAATTTTGAAAACATTGACAAGGCTTGTTACTCCTTGCATATGCTGAAATAATTTTCCTATTTATCACTACTAGGACCTCATTATGAGTGCTTTAGAGAAAACATTTAGGAAATCATTAAAATTTCATGCCAGCAACAAGTCACATAAAGTGTTGAGATGTTTATTTTTGGTATCACCATCCAGCTTGTAGGATTTTAATTCCCCAACCAGGAATCGAACCCCTAGCTCCTCAGCAGTGAAAGCATGTAGTCCTAACAACTGGACTGCCAGGGAATTCCTGAGATAGATTTTCTTTCTAGTGATTTGTTTGTATTTATGAAGCCAGCTTCCCTGATGGCTCAGACAGTAAAGAACCTGCCTGCAAGGTGGGAGGCTTGGGTTCAATCCCTCAGTAGGGAAGATCTCCCAGAAGGAGGAGATGACAACACACTCCAGTATTCTTGTCTGGAGAATCCCATGGACAAAGGAGGCCAGCCAAGTTACCATTATCTATGTGTTCTGTGCTGTTTAAATTGATATTTTCTTCTTTAAAAAATTGTTTAATGTTAACAGCTCGTAATTTTAGTGATAGGAAACCTTATCATATAGACATATCTTCAAGGAAAGGACTTTTCTAAAAACCACTGTAGAGGTTATGATTAATTCTTTAAAATTTATTACAGGATCTTTAAGCTACATAGTCAAATAATTTATTCATTTTAAAAAAATAAAGTTATTTTCTGTGGTAAAAAAGAATCTTAATATATTTTTCCAGTAAGATAAAATACACTAATATTAAATAGCCAAGAGATGTACAGGTTTTGGTCTTCATAATTGAATTCATTTTAATAAATATTTTTAGAAAATAGCATTCTCGTTGAGAATATTACCTTGAGGACATGTGTGTATTTTCTTTTTCAATTGTCCTAAAATAGCTTCTATGCTCCTTAAAAGTCTAGGATTGATCATTTTTTATTTGCTATGTATTCTTTATGTGATTATTTTAAATTAATGTATAAAAATAGTTTTCTTGATAAATGTGGCTTATGTAAATTAGTGTTAACTTCAGTTTTTCTTATTGTATTTATATAAAGTATTTTTTGACAGTACTGCTGAGAAATTTTAAAAGTAATTCCGTTGTTCTTGTATTTTCTTTTCTAACTATAATTCTTAAAATTATAGATTGGTTCCTTTCAGTTATTTGTTGAAGGTTACAAGGAGGCTGAATCTTGGCTTAGGAAATTTGAAGCTGACCCTTTGCCTGAGAATATTAGAAAACAGTTTCAGTCACAGTTTGAAAGATTAGTTGTTTTGGATTATATCATCAGAAATACAGGTATGGAAGTTCTCTCATTTTTTTACTCACATCTTCTTAACTTTCAGACTGTATTCAACTCTTGTTTATCCAAATGAAAGATGTAAAGTTTTGCTGCAGTAGTCTTAAGGCTACTTTTTGAAAAAGGCAAAGTCTTTTTATTTGCCTGCCTTGGAAAGCAGAGATGTAGTGCTGACTCTCCCAGGCAGAATTAACCTCATACTGGAGATTCTGACTCAGGGCTGGCTCCTGCCCCAGTGATAGTGATGAGTACCTGTCCCTCAGGTGGAGTTTCTTGGCAGCAGTACAAAGCCTGCTGAAAATTGGAGATGTTATCTGCATAATATGAATAATTAAAACTTGATTGTGTAAGTTATTTTAGATGCTTATTTTGACATTAGATGACTATTAGTACAGTCTGTAAATACAACAAACTTAATTTTTTCTTTGCTGCCAGGGAGCAGTGACATTGTTGATAACTTGAAGCAGTGATTCCCAAATGTGGTTCCCTGGTCTCTTTTAGGGTCAGTATTATGTGGGCCCAAATGCATCTTCTGGGAACCCATCCCAATCTACTGAACGTGGGTCCAGCAGTTAGTGTTTTAACAGGTCCGATGGGGCTTCCCTGGTAGCTCAGTCAGTGAAGAATATGCCTGCAATGCAGGAGACCCAGGTTCAGTCCCAGGGTCAGGAAGATCCCCTGGAGAAGGAAATGGCAACCCACTCCAGTATTCTTGCCTGGGAGATCCTATGGACAGAGGAGCCTGGCAGGCTATAGTTCATAGGGTCACAAAGAGCTGGACATGACTGAAGCGACTAAACTACCACCCACCAGGTAATTCTGATATACTCTGAAGCTTGAAAACTCTAGTTCAGAATTTTTGCTCATTTATATTAGTTTTGGAAAAAAGATTATGTACCTTTTTAGATTTACCTTTTAAAATCATACAGTCTTAAATTAATGGTAAAATTAGTGTAGAGTCCAATGGAATATAGTACTCAGTCACAAAAAAGAATGAAATATTGCCATTTGCAGCAATGTGGATGGACCTAGAAAATGTTATACTTAGAGAAGTAAAGCAGACTGAGAAAGATGAAAATTATATGGTCAATTGTATGTGGAATCTGAAAAAAGTAATACCAATGAATGTGCATACAAAACAGAAGCAGACTTGCAGACGTAGGAAACAAACTTACGGTTACCCAAGGGGAGAAGGAAGGAAAGAGGGACAAGTTAGGAGTATGGGATTAACAGGTACCAACTGCTACACATTAAATAAATAAGCAACAAGGAGATGGTATGGCACAGGAAATTATATTCAATATCTTATAATAACTATAATGGAAAATAATCTGATAAATTGTGTATTTACCTGAATCACTTTGCTGTACACCTGAAACTAACACAATGTTGTGTTCAATAAATCAACTCTATTCCAGTTTTTTAAAAAATTGGTGTCTAGAGTACTCTTGTCTTGACATTAGGTAAGAGCCCATCCAGAAATTTGCTTGGTAACAGGGGTATAGTTTTTCTCCCTAAGGTGAAGAGAAATTATCCTTTCTAATAATGCTGATTTAAAAGTTCTTGACAGTAATTGTACCTACTTCACACAGTTTTTGTAAGAATTTGATGAGTTAGTACATGTTAAGCACTTAACAACAATGTCTGGCACAGAGTAAACAATAAATGTTAACTAACATTTATGAGTATTTTTAGTTTATATGTATTAAATTGAAGCCTTTAATGTGTTAATATGATACAGATAACAAACGCAGGTCTCAAAATTGAAGAGGCGACTAGATTTTTCTGCTTGATATTAAGCTATGATATCTATAAAAAATGAAGTAATAGATTTTTCATTTGTTTTGAAAGACAGGGGAAATGATAACTGGTTAATCAGATGTGAAAAGCAGACACATGAAGATGAAATTACGGTGAGGGAATTTTAATATATATGCATATATAAACACACTATCAGTGTCTAATAAAAATTCCTTGAAGTTATTCTTCATCACTTCCTCATTTCCTTCACCTTAATCCTTGGTTTTTGTTTCTTTTTTCTGTTTTTTATCATCTTCTTTCTTTCCTTCACCTGCTTATGTTGCATTTTTTATTCTGTTTTTGAAATCTCTGTGCAATTTTATTTTGTATGTTGTATTAGTACAGAAGGATAATATCAGCTCAGTACTGATATTCTTTTTACTGGAAAAGGTCAGTATTCATTCCAGTCCCAAAGAAAGGCAATGCCAAAGAATGATCAAACTACCACCCAATTGCACTCATCTCACATGCTAGTAAAGTAATGCTCAAAATTCCTCAAGCCAGGCCTCCACAGTGTGTGAACCGTGAACTTCCAGATGTTCAAGCTGGTTTTAGAAGAGGCAGAGGAACCAGAGATCAAATTGCCAACATCCACTGGATCATCAAAAAAGCAAGAGAGTTCCAGAAAAATACCTGCTTCTGCTTTATTGACTATGCCAAAGCCTTGACTGTGTGGATCACAGCAAACTGTGGAAAATTCTGAAAGAGATGAGAATACCAGACCACCTGACCTGCCTCTTGAGAAATCTGTATGCAGGTCAGGAAGGAAGCAGCAGTTAGAACTGGACATGGAACAACAGACTGGTTCCAAATAGGAAAAGGAGTACGTCAAGGCAGAGTCATCCTGCTTATTTAACTTCTATGCAGAGTACATCATGAGAAACGCTGGGCTGGATGAAGCACAAGCTGGAATCAAGATTGCTGGGAGAAATATCAATAACCTCAGATATGCAGATGACACCACCCTTATGGCAGAAAGTGAAGAGGAACTAAAGAGCCTCTTGATGAAAGTGAAAGAGGAGAGTGAAAAAGTTGGCTTAAAGCTCAACATTCAGAAACCTAAGATCATGGCATCTGATCCCATCACTTCATGGCAAATAGATGGGGAAACAAGGGAAACAGTGTCAGACTTTATTTTTGGGGGCTCCAAAATCACTGCAAATGGTGACTGCAGCCATGAAATTAAAAGATACTTGCTCCTTGGAAGAAAAGTTATGACCAACCTAAGCAGCATATTAAAAAGCAGAGACATTACTTTGCCAACAAAGGTCCATCTAGTCAAACCCTTTTTTTTTCCAGTAGTCATGTATGGATGTGAGAGTTGGAGTATAAAGAAAGCTGAGCACTGAAGAATTGATGCTTTTGAACTGTGCTGAGAGTCCCTTGGACTGCAAGGAGATCCAACCAGTCCATCCTAAAGGAAATCAGTCCTGAATATTCATTGGAAGGACTGATGCTGAAGCTGAAACTCCAATCCTTTGGCCACCTGATGCGAAGAGCTGACTGATTTGAAAAGACCCTGATGCTGGGAAAGATTGAACGTGGGAGGAGAAGGGGATGACCGAAGATGAGATGGTTGGATGGCGTTACCAACTCAACAGACATGAGTTTGAGTAAGCTCCAGGAGTTGGTGATGGACAGGGAGGCCTGGCATGCTGCAGTCCATGGGATCACAGAGAGTTGGACACAACTGAATGATTGAACTGAACTGAACTGATTCTTATCATTTAAAGCTGTTACATTACTTTAAAAAGTTTGTAGTTTTCATAGTTCATCAAAGAATTTTGAAATTACATATTCAAAGTACTCAGCAATAAATAAAGAACACACATGATACATGCAATAATGTGGATGAATCTCAAAACCCTGCTGAGTGAAAGAAGCTAAACAAAAAGGAAGATACCGTCTGATTCCTTTTATATAAGAATCTAGAAAGTGCAAACTAATCCCTAGGGACAGAAAACAGATGATGTTTGCCCGGGGTGGGATAGAGGGAGGGAGGAGACTGCTAAAGGACACAGGGAAACATCTGGGTGGTTTCATATCTTTCAGTGCTTATTGACTTGTACACTTTCATGTGTAAAGTTTATTGTGTGTAAATTATACCTCAGTGAAGTTGTAAATAGAAAAAAATGATAGAAATAAAAATAAATGACACAGCAGAAGTGGGTTTAAAAATACACATATAAAAATATACATGCTTATAATAGTTTCTAAATATATCTTATTGGTATATCTAAAGCAACTGGATTTTACTGAAAACCTTATTCTTTTGCTCTGAACTATTTTGTGCATTCTCATTGAGATAAGATATTTGATACAAACTAACAAACAACTCTGACATGTATCATCTGTACCTTCACTCTAATACTTTTAATTTAAAAATTATCTTTTTCACCTTTTCAAAGTCTAGACCACTGAATAATGACAATGTCTCTTTTTAGATAAGAAGTGCTCTTCAACATGAAAACTGTCTTGCTCCTGAGGCTTGCATTTTCATTACAGGAGAATGGAGAAGTTAGAAATGGCTTACATTCTGTAATCAAGAGTATCTTGAGGTTCCTTCTACCAGACCTTATTACATTTAGCCATGGTTGTTGGAAAGTTTTATTTAGAAACATTTTGTATTTGAACTAATTTTTTCCATGAAACCCTAGGAAAGACTTTATTTTAGTAAGGTAACTTCATCATTATCTTAAAAATATCAGTATTTTGCAAATACCATACATTTAAGCCCTGGTGGCTCAGTGAGTAAAGAATCCGCCTGCCAATGTGGGAGACCCAGGTTTGATCCCTGGGTCAGGAAGATCCCCTAGAGAGGAAATGGCAACCCCACTCCTGTACTTTTGCCTGGAGAATCCCATGGACAAAGGAACCTGGCAGGTTACAGTCCATGGGGGTTACAGAGGCAGACACAACTGAGAAACTAACACACACACATTCATTTAAGCAACACATCTAACATCTAATTATCCAGAACTACACATTTTATTTATTTTTCTCCCCAACTTTATTGAGGTATTATTGACGTGCATGCAGTTTTAAGGTGTGCAATATGATGATTTGATACAAGTATGTGTTGTGAAATGACTATCATAGTATGGCTAGCTAACACCTCCATCCCATCACATAATTAACATCTTTTGGTATACATGGTCATAATATTTATTTTCAAAAAATTTTTTGATTGGAGGACCGTTGCTTTACAATGTTGTGTTGGTTTCTGCAATGCAACAATGCAAATCAATCAAAATTATATGTATATCCTCTCCCTCTTGAGCCTCGCTCCCCTCCCTCGCATGTCACCTCTCCCTCTAGGTCATTACAGAGCACCAGGCTGGACTTCCTGTGTTGTATAGCAACTTCCCTCTAGTTTTCTGTTTTACACATAATAGTGTATACATGTCAATGCTACTTTCTCAGTTCATCCCACCCTTTCCTTACCCAGCTGTGTCCATAAGTCCTTTCTCTACATCTGCATCTCCATTCCTTCACTGCAAATAGGTTAATCAGTACCATTTTTCTAGATTTCGTATGTACACGTTAATATATAATGTTTGTTTTTCTCTTTCTGACTTACCTCACTCTATATAAAACTACCATATAACCCAGCCATCCCACTACTGGGCATATACCCTGAGAAAAACCACAATTCTAAAAGACACATGTTCCCCAGGGTTCATTGCAACACTATTTAACAATAGCCAGGACATGGAAGCAACCTAGATGTCCATCAACAGGTGAACGGATAAAGAAGATGTGGTACAGATATCTATAATACAATGGAATATTACTTAGCATAAAAAGGAACGAATTTGAGTCGGTTGCAGTGAGGTGGATGAACCTAGAGCCTGTTATACAGAACTACACATTTTGAAGTCTTAATATTTTATGTCAAGCCTTCTTCCCCAAAGATGAAAAGAATGAAACTATTACTGTATAACTTTGTAATAGCAAGTTAAAAAGTAGTGATTATGAAGGTTTTACTGGTTCTTAAGACCCTGTTTTCCCTTAAATGGTAAATTGGTACTTTTTGGTAAGTTTATTTTTATAGACTCTTCAGGTAAAATGTCTTTAAAGCTCAATGATTATTATACATTTTTTCTTTTGGAAATATGCATATAAATTGTTATATCAACTATTTTCTCCCTTTTAGGATACAAAATGGACTGATGATAAAGAAACATTTATTAAAATAGCTGCAATTGATAACGGTCTAGCGTTTCCTTTTAAACATCCTGATGAGTGGAGAGCATGTGAGTATTTAGAAATTTTTATAGAATCTCTAGTGATCCCTTTTTCAGAATAGGATGGGAATGAAATTTATGGATATCAAAATAGTAGAGGAAAAGCTGGATATTATTACAGTCATTCGAGCTCAGTTCTGGGCACTTGGGATGCAAAGATGTGTAATACACTCTGTGAGCCTTGCCATGTTTCATTCCTTATTTTTGAGTGACTGTCTGATTTTGATTTCTTGGCTTGTGTTAGCCTTGTAAAATAAATTTAATAGCTTTCCAAATTTGAAATTTGTTAAGTCATTCTTTGCTAACTTGATCTATGGCCAATTTAAAGGACTATTTTTGAGAAGAATGTGGTTGAGCACCAAGTCTGTCTTCTAATGAAAACTTGTTAGTTAGTCAAATCATATTCTTGACCCATTTTTTAACCACTTAATCTGCTAATTTTGAGACAAAGTTCACCGTGATTGCAATTTTGTCAATTTCTTCTTGTATTTCTATGTACTTTTTGCTTTGTATTTCACACTCAAAGTCTTAGTGTTTTATCTTGCTGGGGTGACTTGGTCTTTTTGTTAGTGTAAAATACATCCCTCTTTATCCCTCACAGTGTTTTCCCCATTTCTTATTTTGTCTGTTGTAATATTGCTATGCCTCGTTTCTTTTTACTAGTATTTACTTGTATTATTCTATACTTTCATTTTCAACTTCCATCATTTTGTTTTAAGTATATGACATATAAATAGCTCCTAGTTGAAGATTTTTTGCCCAATCTGAGATCCTTTTAATAGCTACATTTAACTCTGTAGTTTGTCACAATAAACTCCTGATGTGTTTGAACTTTTCCTACCATTTTTTTTTCCTATTTACCATGAATTTCAATTTTTTTCTTTCCTATCTTTGGTTAAACTGACTTGAGATGTCTTTGTTCTTTTTTTTTTTTTTTTAACCTCTAATGGTTTGGAATCTAGATACAAATTGCCTTTTAAAGGTGTCAAGTTTAAGATGCCTACAATACACCTGGAAAATTTTACCAACACTAACACCAAAAAATAAGGATCTAGAACTTGAAAGAGTAATTGGTAATGAGGATGTAATTTTTAAACTGTTACTTTGGTAAGCGGAAGTCATGGCGGTGTTGCTATCACCTGGGAAAACCGTAGTGAACAAATGCCATCACAAAGGCAATGTGAGATACGTAGCTACTCAATAAATGTTTCATGAATGTTTGGTGGGGCTTCTCTGGGAGCTCAGCTGGTGAAGAATCCGCCTGCAATGTAGGAGACTCCAGTCCTATTCCTGGGTCAGGAAGATCACCTGGAGAAAGGGATAGGCTGCCCACTCCAGTATTCTTGGGCTTCCCTGGCAGCTTAGTCAGTAAAGAATCTGCCTGCAACGCAGGAGATCTGGATTCAGTCCCTAGGTTAGGAGGTTGGTATTGAGGATGTCAGTTTAGACTGTCACCTTGTTAAGTGGAAGCCATGGTGGTGTTGCACCTGGGAAAATCATGGTGAACAAATGCCGTCACTAGGGCAATGTGAGATATGTAGGTACTCAGTAGACGTTTCATGAATGTTTAGTAAGTGAAGGAGAGAAAAGATGAAGTGTAGAGTCTGGCAGTGGTGGTGTAGAAACTGGGAGAAAAAGCTAGCAAAAGAGAAATGGCTTAAAAGACAAGGTAAAGTTTGAGACAGTGGTAGCACCAAAAACCACATAGGGGAGCATTTCACAGAGGGAGACGATAGAGAACAGTGCTGCTTGCTGCAAAGTCGCGTGAAGTAGCATGAGGACTGCACACGGACTTTTGGAAAGAGCCTTATGAGTCGACTGGTGGCCGGAGGGGAGAGTGTGAACGATGATAGAAGAAGTTGAAGGGCAGGGATTGGAATTAGAGACAGGCAAAAAATCAGAGCTTTTCTTTTATATAATTGGTCAGGGGAAGGCTTTGTTTGGAATGGACTGTGTTTTCCGTAGTATTCAAGAGATAGATAAAGGAGAATTCAGAAGAAATGACTCTAAAGGCAAAGTTTTTTTCCTTGGGGCTTTCTGAGTGGTAAGAGTCAGAGATTCTCCTTGAATGAACTGTAGTTCTGTAGGGTATCATACTGTCATAAACCTTACATTTTCTTGCAAGAATCTGAATATGCACCCTATATCTAGATTATCTTTCTAGCCCTGGCACTGTGTATATTTAATGGTCTTCATGGGCGAGAACTAGAGTTAGCCCAAAATGATGAATCTTTTCTCTCTCAAAGCAGTTTCCCTAATGACCTGAAAGTGAAAGTCGCTCAGTGGTGTCTGACTCTTTCCCACCCCATGGACTATAGAGTCCATGGAATTCTCCAGGCCAGAATACTGGAGTGGGTGTAGCCTTTCCCTCTTCCAAGGGATCTTCCCAACCCAAGGATCAAACCCAGGTCTCCCTCATTGCAGGCAGATTCTTTACCAGCTGAGCCACAAGGGAAGCCCAAGAATACTGGAGTGGGTAGCCTATCCCTTCTCCAGCAGATCTTCCCAACCCAGGAATCGAATCGGGGTCTCCTGCATTGCAGGAGGACTCTTTACCAATTGAGCTATCAGGAAGCCCACCTATTGACCTACTAATGATTTAAAATTTTAGAACATTTTACCTATTGACCTGCTGCTGCTAAGTCGCTTCAGTCGTGTCCAACTCTGTGCAACCCCATAGATGGCAGCCCACCAGGCTCCCCTATCCCTGGGATTCTCCAGGCCAGAACACTCGAGTGGGTTGCCATTTCCTTCTCCAATGCATGAAAGTGAAAAGTGAAAGTGAAGTTGCTCAGTCATGTCTGACTCTTCACGACCCCATGGACTGCAGCCTACCAGTTTCCTCCATCCATGGGGTTTTCCAGGCAAGAGTACTGGAGTGGGGTGCCATCACCTTCTCTGACCTATTGACCTACTAATGTTTTAAAATTTTAAGCACAGACACAAACACACACACCAATGAGTCATCAATTCTTGACCATTTGTGGGTGAAACTGCAGGGAGATCGCAGCCATGATATCTGGGGCTGTGAACAAATTATAGGTACTGCTCAATTTCCAAACACAGCAGCCAGACATTCAGATATGATATAGGGCTGTTGGAGATATACTCATTATCAAAACTTAACTATTTTCCTGTTTAAAACTCAGAAACCTAACCAGCTCAGGTAAATACCTTGCTGTGCTTTACCATCTGAAAGTGAAAGTGTTAGTTGCTCAGTCCTGTGCAGTTTTTTGCGACTGCATGGGCTAGAGCCTGCCAGACTCCTCTGTCCATGGAATTCTCCAGGCAAGAATACTGGAGTAGGTTGCCATTCCCTTCTCCAGGGGATCTTTTCGACCCAGGGATCAAATCTGGGTCTCCCGCATTGCAGATAGATTCTTTACCTTCTGAGCCACCAAGGAAGCCATCTGAATTAACCATCTAAACTTAGAAATTTGAATAACTTAGATGGCAAAGAGTAAATGTTCCAATAATTTCTCCTGTCTTTTTGTTAACCCAGGAATTATACAGAAAAATACAGAATAAATGCGAGTCTAAATAAACTATTTCCCTTCACTGATAAGAATACTTTTTTTTAGATCCATTTCACTGGGCTTGGCTTCCTCAAGCAAAAGTTCCTTTTTCTGAAGAAATAAAAAACTTGGTTCTGCCGTATATTTCAGACATGAACTTTGTGCAAGATTTATGTGAAGATCTTTATGAACTTTTTAAGGTAAATAGATTTTTAGTTTTAACTATTTCAGAAAATGAAATAAATCTTAAAAGAGTTTTTCCTAATAGAGCTAATTTGCAGTTTACTGCTTCTGATATCACTGCTTGCAATAGAACCTGGCATAACAGAAAGGAGTTAGCATTTTTCTTTATAGGAGCATAAATTTGTGAAGTTAAACTTCGAGTATTCTTTGAAATGAGACTACATTATAATTTGGGAAGTTATTTTCTTCAAAAGTTGAACTTTTACAAAATTACTCTGTGAATTATAAGAAATGTTTGGTGATCTGTTATTATTTGATTCTCTTAAAAAGAGCCTAAAGGTGTTGGCTGGAAAGTAATTTTAAATCCTTTCTGGAACCATTTGGAGTATAAGAGTATTTATTGTCATTCTAAGATGTACACAAAAATGCATCAAGTAAAAACAATCTTTTTGTGTAACGTTTTCTGTTAGGAATGCTTTGTAATGATCTCATGTACTAAGTTGAGTTCATTTGTTTTCAGGTGTTTTTTTCAAAGAGCTTGATTTTTTATAATAATGTTTCCTTTTCTGTTTGTGATAGATTGACAGAAATTTTGACAAAGCCACTTTTGAAAAGCAGATGTCTGTGATGAGGGGTCAGGTAGGTTACTTTTTTAAGATCTTGTTCATTGAAAAGAGCTCACTGAAATAGTAGTCAACTTTTTTCCTCCATTGTGACGCAGAGACAACTCTCAGTACTGTCCTTTATTCTGAACCAAAATAGCTCAGATGATTAGAAATAAAGTTGATTTCATTACTCTTTTTTTTCCCCCGTATTGTTTCCATATTAGATTTTTTTTTTTACTTTGTTGTGTATTA
Source organism: Capra hircus (assembly GCF_001704415.2). NCBI lineage: Eukaryota > Metazoa > Chordata > Mammalia > Artiodactyla > Bovidae > Capra > Capra hircus. The sequence continues at coordinate 45,254,595 of NC_030813.1, forward strand.
TTTGGTTAATCAGTTTCCTGCTACTGCTAATTATTGTCCTCACTTTAATATCTGTTTTCCTGAGTGTTAGTATCTTTCTCCTTCTCAAATCCACTTGCTTGAATGTTTCAATACCAAGTTCTGTTCCCTGTGGATGATTTTCCTCAGAGAACATGTTTGGCTAGAGCAGTCAGTAAATAGTCGTGTCACCAAGGACGAGCACTACTTGGGACATAAAAGTACTAGTTGTAACTCAGTCCTCTTGCTCCTTTTCACCTCCTTTAATTAGAAACACAGGGTATTAATTATATCTGCTAGTGTGGACCTGAAGGCTAGGCTAACCTACAGGTGACTCTGCCTCTTCTACTCTACTACTAATATTTAGATTCCAAAAGAAAGATTTGAAATAAAAATAAACTATAGTGCAAACGTGGTCATTCAGTGACTTACTAATTAATTTTTTCTTTCTAAAAGATGCATTTCATTTAAGATAGCTGCTGCAGACCTGTGACCAAGAAGACAAGTCTAGTTTTTGCACTATTTATTGTGTAACATTAACAAATGGATATAATTAAATAACTATGGTATTTATTCATTAATTGCTTATTGACAGAACCAGTGCCAGAAACTGTCCTAGTGATTGAGAGAAAGCAGTGAGTAAAAACAAGTTCCTCCTGTCCTGGAGCCCTTCCTCTGATGAGGCCCGGGGCTAGGGAAGAGGACAGATTATTAGCTTGCATACCCCTTGGTGTTCTGTTGTACTTACACAGGGCTTTGCTGGAGTCATAAGTTTTAAATAGTAAATGAAATGGTTGGAGAAGCAGGCTAGCGAGTCAGATTTTGGAGGGCCTTAGATTCCACATGGAAGGGATTGGAGTAGTTATTCACGTTTCTGCCATTTTTTTCAGATAATGTCTAAAAATATATTTCAAGTAAATTAGTATTTCTGAGGTCCAGTGTTCCAAATAGGCACAGGTAGAATAGGCAATGAATGCTCTTCTTGAGATTGATCGTGACCCTACTGCTATTTAATGTAAAATTCAAAAGTTTTAACTTAATAAACATTATTAGTCAAATTTTAAAAGAAATGTCTTCATACTAGGTCCTATTAATAATTCCAGTGAACATGCAATAAATTTGTTGAGTGAGTGGGTAAGGCAAGTATTTAGTAAAAATGAGACTATTTAGATCAGTATCTGTTTAGGACCAGTATCAATGGAGTATGTATGTGGAACCATTCACTTTATTCCGTCTCTGATTCAATTCTTCTGGATGTAGATGCATTCTAGAATATTCAGAGTTGTCAACTGGCAAAAATTATTTAATTCTAATCTTGTGCATTTGTTTGTGTATAGGGATGTGTATGTACAAGCATACATACCTCCGCATATTTGTATTGATAGCAGGTACTCCTCATCACCGTCTCTGTTGGGCATAAATGGATGAAATAAAAGCTGTAGTTATAAATAGATAGTTAAAATAATATCAGTGAACTGAGGCCTTTACCTTTTTTGAGCTGATGAAAACCTCTCTTCCTTCCACAGATCTTAAACCTCACTCAGGCACTGAGAGACAGGAAGACTCCTGTCCAGCTGGTGCAGATGCCTTGTGTGGTTGTGGAGCGCAGTCAGGGTGGAGGGCAGGGTCGGATCATCCAGCTCAGCAATTCATTCACCCAGACTGTCCACTGCAGGAAGCCATTTTTTTCCTCCTGGTAGCAGCTGTGAGAGAAACAACTGTTTGGCCTTGTGTGGTTAAAACATACTGTCACGTAAATCTGCTGGTAAGAGCTCCAGCTGCCAGAGCCTCAAATAATATAAGTTTCTAAAAGGCTATCTTTTGAATGTAATCAGAGTTTACAGTTTTTTGTCCAAATATTAAATTTCTATTTCAGGGAAGAGTGATATATCTCTTATATTTTTGTAGAGAAATTGTATTTTATGTTGTTGATGTTAGTTTAAGGTAATTTCATAGTTTACACATTCTAAAATGACTTGATAATTACTCTTGAGTTCCAAACAGAAAAATAAGGTGTTTGATGGCTTTGACTACAGTAACTTTTTATATACTTTTTAAACATTGACAAGAATGGTCATGTTAATTCTTCTTACATTATAAAAGGCTTTTGAGGATAAAAGTGCTCTTATGAGCTATAATAGAGTAGTTAATAAAAAACAGGTAAGAATAAAGCAATGTTGTCTTAATTTTAAAAGCTGCTATTTTAGAACTTGAATAAATACTCCTAACGTGACCATTATTAGGGACCAGAAAATTATATTTTGTTTAAGTAACTGATGACCATTTTCTTTTTCATACTTCAGAATATTTTTGTCAATTATTTTGTTTACAGTGAGGAAAAAAAAATCTAATGATGTCTCCCACCTTTAAAAAAATAAACGGAAACACTCAATTGAGACTTGAGGGAAATAATATGAAATGAAGATGGATCTCCAGTATTCTGAAATTCCAAAATAGCATTAAAAAATCCCTTCTGTTTCTTGCATGGGGTCAGTACTTAATCAATTAGTACTTTCAAGTACTGATCTGGTTCAATTTAGTACTTCAATTAGTATTAAACTTCACTGAAAAGTAAAACATAATTCAAACTGTATATTGGATGGCATTTTGAGGACCTAGGACATAACCTCTTAAAAATAATAGTAGTTTTGTAGAGTACTTGAATTAGTGATGTTATAATTACACTCAACTTTAGAATATCAGCCCCCATTAAAGGGGAACATGACAGAGATAACCATAAAGTCATTTTTATTTTATTTTAAACACCAATATGTCTGACATGCTGGGAATTTGTAGTACTTTTAACTCACTGAGTAATTTAAATTGAGATGAGCTCCATATTAAGATTTGATCCCAGAGAAGCAAGCAGAAGCTTCTTTCTCTTCTTAGGCTCCAAACAAGTAACATCACCACTCAGACTAAACTGGGCAGTTTGTGGTCTTGGCCTTGTGTTTTTCAAGCTTTCTGTCCTGTAATCTTTTAAACTAAGTTATTTTTATGTAAAAAGTATTTCCTGAAGTTTGAATTAGAACAGAAGTCCTCCCTTCGTCTACATCTTTCTCTTGGTCTTTGTGGATGTGACGAGTGAGAATACTGCTGTCCTGGTGATGTCCATTGGAAACCTGTGTTTTCTTACCTTCTCCAACCCTCCATGATCTTCATATTGAGATAATGAAAAACTGACTGGAAATTCAAAACTCAAGCTACCGTCTTCAGATAAACACCAGTAATTAAAATGTGCCTTTTGAAGATGTTTTCTTAATGAAATAAGTTTTTATGATCTGGATACTGCTCTCATAAGACAGTTTTTTTCAGTATTTTGATAATTGCTATATTAATTTTTATAACATAAACTTAGTAAGTTGCTACTGTTTTATATCCTAAAATTAAATAGTGTGAAAATATTTTTAAATGATCTGACCAGGTCAGAAAAATAAAGCTGAAATATTTAAGATATGATTATAAGTCAGAATACATTGGTTGTATTTTGTAAATTTTCATGAACTTCGGTTTTTTTAAAAATATCGTTAATTTTTTCAGTGAGTATATTTGTAGTGTTAAACCTGTAGACTAAAGGTAATAAAAAGGATTGGTTTCTAGATTTCTCCTGAAGTATGTATATTGAATATTTAGAATGTTTGTGAATATGTTTATGTTTATGAATGATGCCAAACCACCATTTTCTTACTTTATATGTTAGTACAGTTTAATATGTTATCATTCCAAAAGACATGTAACTGGAATCTTTATAATTAGAGGCCTTTTAATTTTTATTTAAATGTAAGCTGCCTTATTCTCCAAATTTGTCAGCAAACATGGAGACATGTTTTTTTGTAGGCTTGAAAACGACTTGATTTACAAATTTTTTTTTTAAGTTTTGTACTAATGGAATTAAAACCTTATTAAAACAGTGGTGACCAGTTCTTTGATTAGATTACATCTTAAATCGTTTTACAGATATACAAAGAGATGGGTACCGTTTCATAGTTCACTTTCTTTCCTGAAATTGCTTGGGCAGCTGTACAGAGTTGAGGAAGAGGTTCTCGGTGTGGTTTTGTTTCCAGTCCTTTCTTGTGGTTAGTTTGGAGTCATGTGACGGAGTCCGGCCAATGATGTTACGTGACCTCCATATCTGGCAATAAAACTCACTGCATCACAACCAGTGGTCGCTGTTGACCACTCTCCCGTCTTCTCATTTGGCTATAAACAAAGAATTTGCAAAGTGGAAGTACCCAGGGCATGTGAGTCATTGCTTGGAAACCTACCAGTAGAGCATGCCATCTGCACTGGACTGTGACATGTGCAGGAAATAAGGGCTTGAGTCACTAAGATTTTGCATTTATTTGTTAAAACTTACCATAGTCTGTCCTATCCTAGGTATTACAGTATAAATAGAAAAATATAAAACATTTAAAAATTAAAAACCAATTACAGAAGGTTAGATGGCAGCCACAGTGAGTATTTAATGTCAGATCCTCATAGAGCAACTGGGATAGCAAAAGAAAAGTCACAGTGACACCATCTTCACTAAGTTTAGGTGGAAGAATATCCCTCTGGACCCAAGAAACTAATAGGATCAAATGGGAACAACAGCATTGGAGGAGTGAGCAGAGAGAAAGGAAGGGAGTCTTGTGATGGTCCTAAGAGCCAAAGGTCCCAGAACCTGCCCACATGTCCTCAGCCCCAGAAGGAGGAGCCCCAGTCATCATGGCAGTATCAACTGTTGCATTCAAAATCACAATCAGAATTGGAAGAGGGCTGTCAGCATTCAAGTGGCAGCTGTAAAAGGAGCCTGCAGGGAGGTAATGAGGGTTCTCAGAAGTATCTGGTGAGAGCACAGAGGCCTACGCTGAGAGAAACTACTAGGAACAAAACAGACATCAACAAGGAAAGGACCCTGGGGATAAAGGAGAGAAAGGTCCTGATACATTTGGAGCAGGGGACCAGATAAGACAATTCAGACGATGATAAGAAGGTACATAAAAAGCCATGTCATCTGGGAATATACCTAGTGCCACTGTACAGTTAAATATGGTTAAAATAGTATGTTTTATATTATGTGGCTTTTACCACAAAAAAACAACAAAAAAAAAACACATCATCTGGAAATTCCCTGGTCCAGTGGCTAGGACTCAGTGCTTTCATTCCCAGGACCTGGGCTCAATCCCTAGGTGGAACTAAAATCCCACAAGCTGTGAAGCACTGTCAAAAAGATAAAAATAATAATTTAAAAATAAGTTATTTTTTTTTAATGTTATCTAATGATTTGTAGTAACTGCAGAAGAGAGAAACCTAGAACCACAAAACCAGGAAATTCCAGGCCCACCTCACCACGTACACTGAAATCTTCTGAAAATAAAGGAGCAAAGTATGACAAAGTTCATCTCATTTTAAACATGACCACATGGTGAGGCATACTTTAAGAAGACAGGATAACACACCTACAGAAAATGATGGTATCCTAGAAACATTTACAAAGCAGAGGAAAACAGTAATATTTGTTAAAATGCTGAAGGACTTAAAGAAATGATAGAAGCCAAGAAAGAACAATACAACATCAAAATCAGAAAAGCTCAGGAATTCGATGGGAAAAAAAAAAAGAGGTTGATTACATTAAAAAAAAGAAAAATTGGATGAGTAAGCAATAGGAAATAAATTGACTGCTGACAGAGATCAGAAGAATATTAGAGTTGAAACTGTGTGTAAGAAATACACTAGAAGGAACCCAAGAGCAAACAGACAACATATCCATAGAAACTCTGCAGCAAACATCATACTTACTGCTGGAAAATCTGAAGTTTCCTGTATTTGTTATCTGTTGCTGCTGTAATAAATAATCTTCAGACAACACAAACTTCCATATTTGACAGCTGTGCAGATGAGAAGGCTGATAAAAGCATCAAAGGGCTGTTTCTTTCTGGGGGCTCTAGGAAGGAATCTGTTTGCTTGTCCTTTCTTGTATCTATGAACCTCAGACATTCCTCAGCTTGTAGCCCTCTTCCTCCGTCTCCAAAGCCAGCAACAGTGGGTTGAATGCTTTTCTCATCACATCATTCTGACCCTTCTGCTTCCTTCTTACACTTGTAATAACAAGTTATTACACTGGGCCTACACAGGTAATCTAATCTCCCTATTTTAAGGCTTGTTTACATGTAATCTCAATTCCATCTTCAACTTTAATTCCCCTTGGCCATGTAATATATTCACAAATTCTGGATGCTAGAATGTGGGCATCTTCGGGGGTCAGAATTCTGACTTAAGTACTTTCTCTCTGAGATCAATAATGTGACAAGGATGTCTGCTTTCACAATTTGTGTTCAGTATCGTACTGGAGAGCTTAGCCAGCTCAGTAAAGGCAGGGAAGAATTAAAAGGAATGAGGATTGCAAAGAAAATTGTCATTTTTACAGTTGTCATAATTATGCACGTAGAAATTTTAAAAGAATCTACCAATAACTATATTAGAATTGATAAGTGAATTTTGCAACATTTATATCCCAGCAACATCAGTTAGAAAATCTTCAAAGATACCAGTAGCAGCAAAACATACTAGGTTCCTAGGGATAAGTTCAACCAAAGACATATAAGCAAGCCCTCTACACCAGCTATTTTAAAGAAAAATTAGATTTAAATAAATGGAGAGCAATGCCATGATTATGTAGAAATAAGATGTTGCCGCTCCCAAGTTTGTCTATATGCAGTCAAAATGCCATCAGGATTTTTTTTTTTTAATTTGACAAGCTAATTCTAAAAGGTGTATGGAAATGTTTTGGCCAAACTATGAGATAAGAATAAAATGTGGAGGACTTATAGGCTACTTGGTCTCAGAACTTGCAAAGCTACAGCAATCAAGACAGTGATAATTGGGATGAAGATAGACATGAAGGGCTTCCCAGGTGGTGCTAGAGGTAAAGAACCCGCCTGCCAATGCAGGAAACTTAAAGAGAGGCTCCAACCCTGGGTCAGGAAGATCCCTTGGAAGGGGGCATGGCAACCCACTCCAGTATTCTTGCCTGGAGAATCCCATGGACAGAGGAGCCTGGTGGGCTACAGTCCATGGAGTCGCAAAGAGCTAGACATGACTGAATCAACTTAGCTGGCACATGGACCAATGAAACTGAATAGGGAATCCAGAAAAAAATGTGTAAATATTAGTTACACATAGTAAACTAATTTTCAACAAAGATGCCAAGGCATTTCAATGAATAGGGTAGTCTTTTCAAAAAATGGTGTGGCGATAACTAGACACACACACACACACACTCACAGAACTTTCACCTTAACCCCATACAGAGACCTAAGTGTGAGAGCTAAAATTCACAGAAGAAAACAAGAGACAATCTTAACTTTGTTTTCATAAACATTTCTTAGAGCATAAATGGCACAAACCATTAGAGAAAAAATTGATAAATTGGTCTTGATTAAAGTTAAAACGCTTACTCCTTGGAAGAAAGGGTATGACCAACCTAGATAGCATATTCAAAAGCAGAGACATTACTTTGCTGACTAAGGTCGTCTAGTCAAGGCTATGGTTTTTCCAGTGGTCATGTATGGATGTGAGAGTTGGGACTGTGAAGAAGGCTGAGCGCCGAAGAATTGATGCTTTTGAACTGCGGGGTTGGAGAAGACTCTTGAGAGTCCCTTGGACTGCAAGGAGATCCAACCAGTCCATTCTAAAGGAGATCAACCCTGGGTGTTCTTTGAAAGGAATGATGCTAAAGCTGAAACTCCAGTACTTTGGCCACCTCATGCGAAGAGTTGACTCATTGGAAAAGACTCTGATGCTGAGAGGGATTGGGGGCAGGAGGAAAAGGGGATGACAGAGGATGAGATGGCTAGATGGCATCACCGACTCGATGGACGTGAATTTGAGTGAACTCAGGGAGATGGTGATGGACAGGGAGGCCTGGCATGCTGCAATTCATGGGGTTGCAAAGAGTCAGACACAACTGAACTGAACTGAACTGAAAGCTAAAGCATCTTGCTCTTCAAAAGATACTTCAGAAATTAAAATTTCTCGTCACAAACAGGGAGAAAATATTTGACAAATATATCTGATAAAGAATTGCAAAGTATATAAAGAGATTGTACAACTCAAGAATAAGAAGGTAACTTAAAGAGATGAACAAAAGATTTTACATAGACACTTCACAAAATAAGATGAATGGCCAGTAAGTACATGGAAAGAAGCTTGACATTATCACCAGGGAAATACAAATAAAACCCACAATGAATAAAGTTAAACTTACACCTATCATAACACCCAATCATTCTTTTACTAACCTAGGAGAAATGAAAGCAAACGGCTAGGTAGAACCTAAATTCACCAACAGGTGAATGGATAAGCAAAAAATACATTTATAAAATAACGTATAATATATATGAAACGAATCGCCAGTCCAGGTTTGATGCATGATACTGGATGCTTGGGACTGGTGCACTGAGACAACACAGAGGGATGGTACGGGGAGGGAGGAGGGAGGGGGGTTCAGGATGGGGAACACGTGTATACCTGTGGTGGATTCATGTTGATGTATGGCAAAACCAATACAATATTGTAAAGTAATTAACCTTCAGTTAAATAAATTTATATTTTTTAAAAAAAAGAAAAAGATACACTGGTAAACCCAGCACCATGGATGAACTTCAAAACCATTATGCTAACTGAAAGAATTACTGCACTGTTGCATTCATTCCACATGCTAGCAAAGTAATGCTAAAAATTCTCCAAACTAGGCTTCAACAGTACGTGAAACAAGAACTTCCAGATGTTTAAGCTGGATTTAGAAAAGCCAGAGGAAACAGAGATCAATTTTTCAACATCTGCTGGATCTTAGAGAATTCCAGAAAAAATCTACTTCTGTGCTTTGTTGACTATGCTAAATCCTTTGACTGTGTGGATCACAACAAACTGTAGGAGATTCTTAAAAGAGATGGAAATACCAGACCGCCTTACCTGGCTTCTGAGAAATGTGTATGCAGGTCAAGAAGTAATTGTTAGAACCGAATATGGAACAATGGACTCGTTCCATATTGGGAAAGTACGCCAAGGCTGTATATCGTCACCCTCCTTATTTAATTTATACGCAGAGTACATCATACAAAATGCTGGGCTGGATGAAGCACAAGCTGGAATCAAGATTACCAGGTAAAATATCAATAACCTTAGATACACAGATGACACCACTCTCATGACAGAAAGCGAAAATGAACTAAAGAACCTCTTGATGAATTTGATAGAGGTGAGGAAAAAAGCTGGCTTAAAACTTAACATTGATAAAAATGAAGATCATCGCATCTGGTCCCATCACTTCATGGCAAATAGATGGGGAAACAAGGGAAACAGCAAGAGACTTTATTTTCTTGGGCTCCAAAAATCACTGCAGATGGTGACTGTAGCCATGAAATTAAAAGACGCTTGCTCCTTGGAAAAAAAGCTATCAGTTCAGTTCAGTCGCTCAGTCGTGTCCGACTCTTTGCGACCCCATGAATTGCAGCACGCCAGGCCTCCCTGTTCATCACCAGCTCCTGGAGTTCACTCAGACTCATGTCCATTGAGTCAGTGATGCCATCCAGCCATCTCATCCTCTGTCGTCCCCTTCTCCTCCTGCCCCCAATCCCTCCCAGCATCAGAGTCTTTTCCAATGAGTCACCTCTTCACATGAGGTGGCCAAAGTACTGGAGTTTCAGCTTTAGCATCATTCCTTCCAAAGAAATCCCAGGGCTGATCTCCTTCACAATGGACTAGTTGGATCTCCTTGCAGTCCAAGGGACTCTCAAGAGTCTTCTCCAACCCCACAGTTCAAAAGCATCAATTCTTCGGCGCTCAGCTTTCTTCACAGTCCAACTCTCACATCCATACATGACCACTGGAAAAACCATAGCCTTGACTAGATGGACCTTTATTGGCAAAGTAATGTCTCTGCTTTTGAATATGCTATCTAGGTTGGTCATAACTTTTCTTCCAAGGAGTAAGCAATGACCAACCTATATTTTGTATTAAAAAGCAGAGATATTACTTTACCAGCAAAGATCCATCTAGTCAAAGCTGTGGTGTTTCCAGTGGTCATGTATGGATGTGAGTTGGACCATAAAGGAGACTGAGTGCCAAAGAATTGATGCTTTTGAACTGTGGTGTTGGAGAAGACTCTTGAGAGTCCCTTGGATTGCAAGGAGATCCAACCAGTTCATCCTAAAGGAAATCAGTCCTGAATATTCATTGGAAGGACCAATGCTGAAACTAAAACTCCAATCCTTTGGCCACCTGATGCAAAGAGCCAACTCATTAGAAAAGACTCTGATGCTGGGAAAGATTGAAGGTAGGAGGAGAAGGGGACGACAGGATGAGATGGTTGGATGGCATCACCAACTCGATGGACATGAGTTTGAGCAAGCTCTGGGAGATGGTTATAAACAGGGAAGCCTGGTGTGCTGCAGTCCATGAAGTCTCAAATAATTGGATATGACTGAGCGACTGAACAACAAACCAAAATAATCTGCAGGCACAAAGAGAACATACCATCTGGTTCCATTTATATAAAATTTTCTAAAATGAAAACTAGTTCATTGCTAAAGAAAACAGTCCAGTGATTACTTGGGGACTGAGATGGATCCTGTGGGTGGGGTATGGGGTGGGAGGGTGGATGGTTTCCACGGAGGCCTGAGGAAATTTCAAGGGATGATGGAAATACTTTGTGTCTTGAGTGTGGGTGGTCCTGATTTCATAGGTGAGTACATTCATCAAAGATCATCAAGTTGCACAGCTCATTGTAAGTAAAGTATTCTTCATGAAACAATAAACAGTGCATTACTACTGTAAACCTATCAGATTTGGGAGAAGTAAAAGCCTGTAGCTTGGTACAATCATTTTTGAGATCAACCTCTTGTAAAATTGAAGATACAAGTTTGCTGGTAGTATATGTGTTCAAGGAAACATATACAAGATTGGTCAATGCTGTAGTGTTTAAATACTGAAAAATTGAGAACAACCTGAATATTAGTAGGAAAATGGATAAGTAAACTGTGGTATACCCATGCAATAGAAGACCACAGCACACTAAAAATAGTTAAATGATAGCCACATGTATCAAAATGTGCACATAAGCCTCAAAACAATGTTGAAGGAAAAAAATGTTGCAAAAGTATTTACACATTTATGTAAATATAAAGCAGATCAATGGTACTTTCTTATGCTTGCTTTTTGATATATGCATACACCTAAGTATAATATATTAAAAAGTCAACAGGAAACATACAAATTGGCCTCCAATTTCAAAAGAGTTGTTACCTCAGGGCTAGGAGGATATGGAAGCAGATCTAAAGGGTACCAATTTTAAGTATGAACATTTTATTTCTTTAAAAACAATCTGTTGTTTGCTTTATTTGCAAAGGAGATGCCTCTGGCTGGAATGTTTGTACAGAGTTATAACACAAGGGCCTAATTGTTTTGTAACATTATCTCAACTTTTTTCTTGTCAAATTGCAAAGGAAGATCAATAAACAGATTTCTTTCATATGAATGTAAAAAAATTAAAAATTAAAAAAATCTGAAACAGGTATGACGAGATGTCCACATCTGTTAAAATCTGAGCAGCAGATTTTAGGTGAGCTTTTAAATATTCTCTGTTTTCCATATGTTTCAATTATTTCATTTTTTAAAATAAAGTTTTTATTTGGGAACACATTTATGTGAGTGCTTTGTATGCCAGCTTTCTTAATTTTCTAGGGCTGACATGAAAAAAAATACCACAGAGTGGCTTAAGCAGTGGAAATAAATGTTCTCACAGTTCGGAAGGGCTGGGAGCCCGAGATCAAGGTGCCAGCCAGCTTGTTCCCTGGTGAGGGCTTTCTCCTGCCTTATATATCACTGCCTTGCCACTGTATCCTCACACAGCCTTTCTTCTTGCACTTATGTCCCTCATGTCTCTTATTTTAAGAACACCAGTTCTATTGAATTAGGGTCTAACTCATTTAATTTTTTGTTCTGTTTTTTAATTACTTTTTATTGGAGTATAGTTGCTTTACAATGTTGTGTTAGTTTCTACTGTACAGCAAAGTGAACCAACTGCACATGTACATACATCCTGTCTTTTGGGGATTTCCTTCATGTTTAGGCCATCGGAGAGCACTGAGTAGAGTTCCTTGTGCTATACTGTAGGTTCTCATTGTCTATTTGATACATCATATCAATAGCATTTATGTGTCAATCCCAATCTCCCAATTCATTCTACATGCCCCCAATTTATTTAATCTTAATTACCTCTTGAAAAGTTGTACCTCCAAATCTGGTCACATGGAGGCTAGAGTGCCAGCATATGAATTTGATGCAGGGCCACAATTCAGCTGATAGCACTACCCAAACCAAAAATTATTAGGCACCTCCATATGCATTAGTCTCTTGGAAGGCGGCCGTGATCAGCCTCTCCCTTGGCCGCTGCTGCAGTTCCAGCCACCTGCTTAGTCATAATCCTCAATGGAAGACAAATAATAGGAACACCCATCTGTAAATATTTTCTGAAGTGAAGATTGAGAAACTTTGCTCTTCATAACGTGTGGGACTTTTTTGACCTTTGGATTTGTAATAAGTATTTTGACAACTGAAGTAAATATCTTGCTTACTGCTGGCCTCCTGGTTCTGTTCTACATAGTTGTGAACCAGACCAGCTCATTTCTCAAACATGGCAGATACACGAATTTGCTTTACTCTTTCTCATTTGCTAAGATCCGAATTCGTTCATGGACAACAGTTTGTATGATATGTCACACATGGATTTCAACAAACATGGGTATTCTCGTGTGCCAGATTCTCCAAGAGGCAGTAGGAAGACAGAAATCTGTAGCAGTTTCAGCCCTTGGAATCACTCTTTAGGTACTTCTAGGACTCCCCAGGTAGCACAGCTGGTGAAGAATCCGCATGCCAATACAGGAGACTCAAGAGATATGATCAGGAAGATTCACCGGAGAAAGAAATGGCAACCCACTCCAGTATTCTTACCAGGAAAATCCCAAGGACAGAGGAGCCTGGCCGGCCACAGTCAATGGGATAGCAAAGAGTCAGATGTGACGGAGAACAGTGAGCTTGTCAGATACTGCTCAAAGGCAGAAAAAAACAGAAAATGGTGTTAGGTCTAAAAGTGTTTTCTAGGGAATAATGTCTTCATCTTTGATTGTGTGTGCACATTTCTATCTTTGCTTCTTAAGTTGTGCATTCTATGCCTACAAGGTGGGGGGAAATGAAATGCTTTGTAAACAAAATGCTTCACTGGATTTGATTCGAGCGCTCAACATTTTTCTTATTTATAATAGGAGCATCTACTCAACATCTATATTTGTACTGTGGAGAGTGTGGATTTCATTCAATGGATATATTTAATCCATTTTTTGGACATAAGGGTATAGTCTCCAAAGATGGCTATCATCACTCACCTCTTTGCAAGCATGTGCTTTTCCATCCATCAGGAAGTGGAATCTATCCCTACCCCATTTCTATCTGACCTGGCCTTGCAACTTGCTTTGATCATCAGAATGTAACAAAAGTATAGCAATGCCAGCTTTGGGCTTAACTTTAAAAAGCCTGGCAGCCTCCACTTACCCTTGGAAGTCAGCTGCCATGTAAAGAAGTTCAACTACCCAGAGTCCACCATGCTATGAAGAAGCCTAAGCTAATCATGTGGAAAGATCATGTTGAAGGAGAAGCAGATAAAGGTCATTCTACTTACCACAAGGTTGTTGCTACTAAGAAAATTAACAACAACAAAAAATCCTACTTATTATATACACCATATTCAAATATCTTCAATTATTCACCAAGTATATATTTTATAGCTGGGTTTCTTTGAATTGAGATCCAATCAAATTTCATACATTTGTTTTTTGTATCTTTTCATCGAGAACAGTCCCTTCACTTTCCCCATGACGTTACCTTTTGGGATATCCCCCATTCTAGATTTGTCTCATTATTTCCTCTTAGTGTTCTACTTGATCCTCTATCCCCTGTATTTCCTCTAAACTGGAAGTGAGATCTGAAAGCTTAAAGGTTCAGGTTAAACATTTTTGGCAATATTTTCCAAGTGATCCTGCATACTTCATAATGCATTTATATCAGGAATTAGATAAGAGATTTAATTTTTTAAATTAATTTTAATTGGAAGCTACTTACAATATTGTAGTGGTTTTTGCCACACATTGACATGAATCAGCCATGGGTGTACATATGTCCCCCATCCTGAACCCCACCCCTCCCTCCCTCCCCATCCCGAACCCCACCCCCTCCCTCCCTCCCCATCCCATGCCTCTGGGTTGTCCCAGTGCACCAGCTTTGAGTGCCCTGTTTCATTCATCAAACTTGGACTGGTGGTCTATTTCACATATGGTCATATACATGTTTCAATGCTGTTATCTCAAATCATCCCACCTTAGCCTTTTCCAAGAGTCCAAAAGTCTGTTCTTTATATCTGTGTCTCTTTTGCTGTCTCTCATATAGGGTCGTTGTTACCATTTCTCTAAATTCCATATATATGTGTTAATATACTGTATTGGTGTTTTTCTTCTTGACTTACTTCACTCTGTATAATAGGCTCCAATTTCATCCACCTCATTAGAACTGATTCAAATGTGTTCTTTTTAATAGCTGAGTAATATTCCTTTGTGTATATATATGTACTACAACTTTCTTATCCATTCATCTGCCAATGGACATCTAGGTTGCTTCCATGTCCTAGCTATTGTAAACAGTGCTAAAATGAACATTGGGGTACACATGTCTCTTTCAATTCTGGTTCCCTCACTGTGTATGCCCAGCAGTGGGATTGCTGGGTTGTACGGCAGTTCTATTTTCAGTTTTTAAAGGAATCTCCACACTGTTCTCCATAGTAGCTGTACTAGTTGGCATTCACACCAACAGTGTAAAAGGGTTCCCTTTCCTCCACACCCTCTCCAGCATTTATTGTTTGTAGACTTTTTGATAGCAGCCATTCTGACCACCATGAGATGGTACCTCATTGTGGTTTTGATTTGCATTTCTCTGATAATGAGTGATGTTGAGCATCTTTTCATGTGTTTGTTAGCCATCTATATGTCTTCTTTGGAGAAATGTCTGTTTAGTTCTTTGGCCCATTTTTTGATTGGGTTGTTTATTTTTATGGTATTGAGCTGCATGAATGGCAGCCCACGCCAGTACTCTTACCTGGAAAATCCCATGGACAGAGGAGCCTGGTAGGCTGCAGTCCATGGGGTCGCTAGGAGTCAGATAAGACTGAGCAACTTCACTTTCACTTTCATGCATTGGAGAAGGAAATGGCAACCCACTCCAATATTCTTGCCTGGAGAACCCCAGGGACGGGGGAGCCTGGTGGGCTGCCATCTATGGAGTCGCACAGAGTGGGACACAACTGAAGCAACTTAGCAGCAGCAGAAGCAGCAGAGCTGGAATGAGCTGCTTGTATATTTTTGAGATTAATTCTTTGTCAGTTGCTTTGATTGCTATTATTTTCTCCCACTCTGAAGACTGTCTTTTCACCTTGTTTATAGTTTCCTTTGTTGTGCAAATGATTTTAAGTTTAATTAGGTCCCATTTGTTTATTTTTGCTTTTATTTCCATTACTCTGGGAGGTGGGTCATAGAGGATCTTGCTGTGATTTACATCAGAGAGTGTTTTGCCTAGGTTTTCCTCTAGGATTTTTATAGTTTCTGGTCTTACATTTAGATCTTTAATCCATTTTGAGTTTATTTTTGTGTATGGTGTTAGAAAGTGTTCTAGTTTCATTCTTTTACAGGTGGTTGACCAGTTTTCCCAGCACCACTTGTTAAAGAGATTGTCATTTCTTCATTATATATTCTTGCCTCCTTTGTCAAAGATAAGGTGTCCATAGGTGCATGGGTTTATCTCTGGGCTTTCTATTTTGTTCCATTGATTTCTATTTCTGTCTTTGTGCCAGTACCATACTGTCTTGATGACTGTGGCTTTGTAGTAGAGCCTGAAGTCAGGCAGGTTGATTCCTCCAGTTCCATTTTTCTTTCTCAAGATTGCTTTGGCTGTTCGAGGTTTTTTGTATTTCCACACAAATTGTGAAATTATTTGTTCTAGTTCTGTGAAAAATACTGTTGGTAACTTGATAGGGACTGCATTGAATATAGATTGCTTTTGGTAGTATACTCATTTTCACTATATTGATTCTTCCAATCCATGAACATGATATAATATTCCTCCAACTATTTTTATCAACAAATTCATCATGGTAGGGGAGAAAATCCCAAAAAGAGCCAGAGAGCCATGCCAGCAAGAACTCTTTTCACAAATCAAAATATATTCTTGTCTATGGAGCATGGCTAGATTTCCTTCCACTCCCATTTATTTGAAAACTTAATTCTTGTCCCATCTTTTTTTTTAATCAATGAGTTTTACTTATTTAGCTCTCTTTTTTGATGATGATGATAATTATAATGATGCTGAGTTGGTTTCCATCAAACAAATGTTCTAATCTGTCATAATATCAAAAGAATATTTTCATGAATGGTAGTAATTAAGCATAAAATCTCAGGAACAAAATATATAACTTGGAACAAAGTTGTGTTTAACTTTTGCTGCATTTATCCATTGCTGGGAGCTATTTTGCTTTTCTCGGTGCTTCTTATATGAAGATCCCTAAATGTTAAGTGTGCCCATGGATTGAACTGTGAAAATATATAACACAAATACATGTATCTAAGCAAAAGTGAAAGTGAATGTGAAGTTGCTCAGTCATGTCCGACTCTTTGTGACCCTGTGAACTGTAGCCCACCAGTCTCCTCTGTCCATGGGATTCTCCAGGCAAGAATACTAGAGTGGGTTGCCATTTCCTTCTCCAGGGGATCTTCCCAACTCAGGGATCGAACCCGGGTCTCCTACATTGCAGGCAGATGCTTTATCCTCTGAGCCACCAGTGCATTATTAATCAGCATCATTTTGTATTCAGTAAGTTTTAACCTGCTTCAGCTGAAGCTGAAGCTCCAATATTTTGGTCACCTGATGCAAAGAGCCGACTTATTAGAAAAGACCCTGATGCTGGGTAAGACTGAAGGCAGGAGGAGAATAGGATGACAGAGGATGAGATAGTTGGATGGCATCACCGACTTCATGGACATGAGTTTGAGCAAGCTCTGGAAGATGATGAAGCACAGGGAAGTCTGGCCTGTGGCAGTCCATGCGGTCACAAAGAGTCAGACACAACTGAGCGACTGAACAAAACTGCTTCAGAATATATATAAAAAGTTTTTTGATGAAAAATAAATCCTTAGGCTTGAAGTTTTTATTCTAATACTAATTTTATTCTAACTTTTATTTTATTACAACAGATGTAACTTTTGTCATTTTGAAATACTCTAAACTTATGTTCTAATATTGCTTATCTTCAATAATTAAAAGGCAGGCCACAGTTCCCTTTGGCCTGAGAGTCTGAGAGTGAGACAGACCTGTATTTAAGCCCTTCATTAGCTCGGTGCCCCTGGGCAGATTGGGCAATCTCTCAGAACAACTTTCTCTCCACATGTAAATTACAAGAGCTAATGCTAACTTCAGAGTTTGCAACAAGGATGATACATAACATATAGGTATTTTGTGAAAAGTGCAGTACAAATTCTGTTATAGATTTGGTTTCTATCCGAGCAGCTGTCTGTATGTATTAATGGCACTTTTGGATTTTAGGTTTTAGATGATAAAGCACACATCTGTGTTTATGGGTTTGGATTATTGCATACATTTCTGAATTGAATATCATGTTTCCTGGAGCATGGTGACAGATTGGGAATCGAAGGCTATTTTAAAGTTTTCTGTTGTGTGACACCTGGGGTTGATCTGGGGTCGAGAGGAAAAGGCACCTGAGGTCACTGGGTGACACTGAGAGCTTTATGCAAACCTGACTCCCTAGAAATTAAATGACATTTCAAAAGGTATTTGCTCAGAATCCTGACACTCCTTTCCAGCCAGTGAAATGCTAACCTGGCAGTCGGTGGTTGGTACTTCTGCAGGTCGTCTTGTGGGGTTTTTTAAGACCCGAAAATTGAAAGCACATGATATAAAAAAGAAGCTGCTAATCTACTCTGTATGCAAAAAGATGTGTTTATTTTTCCTTTGACTCCAGGAACCCTGGCTGCTCCTCAGCTCTGGATACACAACCCCCACCTGACTGTTAAGCCTTCTGAAACTACTGAAGCTTTCAGAAACAGTAGAAAAACCAGGTAGCTTTGCCTTCTGCAAGAATCAGAAAGTTGTGTAAACATTTAGGGCTGATCCCCCGGCAGCTGGAACTGGTTTAACCAGATTCAGTGAGGCTTGTGCAGAAATGTCTGTCTGGGTGAAGAAGCCTGCCTTTAATCTCAGTGGGCCTTTGGGAACAATCCAGAAAGCTGCTCTACCCTTCGAGTGTTTGTTTTAAGTTGTGGCACTTATAGGTAATCAGGAACTGCCTTTCAACCAAGGCACTGGTTTAAACCAAGGTCGCCACCACGCTGGCGCAGTGTTTAAGCAGTTTAACATTCAGCTACACTGGCTCTCTGCGCAGCAGGTGAGGAATTGCAAGTGCACACTTCCATCAGTCTCTAGACTAAATGCTGCTCATTTACTGGGACAACATCCACCCTATGTTTTGAGGGCAAATATTGCTATTTATTATTTTAAAAGTTCAAAAGTCTGTGGTTCAAAGAGGGCAAGTTGTCATTGCTGGTGTGGAAATTTGATATATAGAGGAATGCAGTAGGAAAAAGTCTTTAACTGAATAAAGAGATGGAAAGGTAACAGAATACGCCACTTTGGCTTAAGCATGATTTGGAGCTTAAGGCAATTGAGAATCAGCAGATATAAGAAAAGCTCACTGTCCTCTTATTTACCTAAAAGGGGGACATACTCTGTAAAGATAACTTGTAAAGATGCCCCCCCTTCACTCGCTCGCTCCCCGCCACCTCCCTTCTCTATCAAGAACAGAAATAAACCACTAGAGATAATTCTAGATCCTTGTTTACCATTAGTTTCACCATCTCCTTGCCTTCCGGAAATTTGCCATCCACAGGAGCTCAAAGTACTTCTCATATCTATAAATATATACTGTTCTTTTGTCAAGAGATTGAATATAAGCCTAGGTTCTAACCACCTCTGTGAGAGACTCACTTCTAATGTTCCCATGTGGATAGTTGACAAAAAAATGTTCATAAATATCTGCTTGTTTTATCTTATTTACCTAGTTTTTTTTTTTTTTTAAGTTTAATTTGTAGGGCCTCAGCCAGAGAACACAAGATGAGTAAAGAAAAGGAATTTTTTCTTTTTCTTTCCCTACAAGATGAACTAGATTCTAGTGGAGTTTCTATTCATAGTTTGGGGAGGTTGAGTTTCTCATGTATGTAATATGTATATTATATATATATACACTATATGTGGGTATGAGTGTGTGTTTGTTCACTTATTTAACTGTGCTACCACTTATGAAATTTCTTACTCAGCCGTGTACTATGTTGCATGTTTTTTGTGCTGTGTAAACATCTGTTTGCTCCTCCGTATCTACTCTCCGCCTTCCCCCCTCTGCTCTATGTTCTGAGAGGCTGACCTTCATGGACAGCATCAGCAGGCATCTCCACATCTCATTTCTGTGTTTTGTTTGTTTGTTTGTTATCTTTCTTTCTTTCTTTTTTGCCCATAAGAGATGAAAAGATGAAAGATCTGAGGGCCAAAGGAAGAAAGTGAGGTTGGATATTCATTCCCCCAGCTTCTTCCCTGTGGGCCTGTCATGGCTGGCTGAGGCCCTCTGCTGAAGGCCATCACTCTGCAGGGCTGTTTCTTCCATATAATTATTCTCTTTGGGTTTCCAGTAACTTCCTTGGCCCTGTAGATCTGGGGTGGAAATAACTTCCTGTTATTAACAGCCCTAAGGGAATACACTTTCCCTGGGTAGTTCACCTTAACTCCGCCTGCAACCTGGTAAACAGTCCCCTTATAAGACTTCCTTCAGTTACCCCACTTGAATGTGCCATCTGTGTCCTGCCAGGATCCAAAAGGTGCACATGTGCTTTCATTTCATTCTTCCCACAATTCAGAAGCCACATGTATTATTACATATAGTAAACCTGAGAAAGACTCAGAGATGCTGAGCAACTTGCCTGAAGTGGGTGGCATAATTAATTTGCAAACGGTGGAGCAGGATTCGAAGGGGGCTCTGTGTGGTTCAGTGACCCACTCTCACCAGGCTGAGCTGTATGGCTGGATGGCCTCTATGGTCCCAACCTTTCCCCTTTGTCCTCTTTTCATAAAAAATACTTTGCCGACCCCTTTGACTCCCCTAAAATGAAATTCATAGATGAGGCAATCTAACTAAACACCTAATTTTTAATAAAATAAAATGTACAAAATATTTTAAAAGGACAGTTACTTATAATAGAGTATATATTTCACATGTAAGTGCTTGGCATGACCACACTGTTACATGATAATGTAGCTGTCAGGTGTACATACTTACTTTATTTTTTTGTAAAATAATTTTATTTATCTATTTATTGTTGGTTGTGCTAGGTCTTCACTGCTGCTCAGGCTTTCTCCAGTTGCAGCTGAGTGGGGGCTATTCTGTATTTACGGTGCTTAGGTTTTTCATTGTGGCGGCTTCTCTTGCTGTGGAGCACCGGCCACTAGTGCCACCTGGGAGTGGTTGGAAACAGCACCACCAGACACTTGGTTGCCCCAGTGAAGAGTGCTTTTGTGGTAGACTGTGTCACTGCCTCCAGTTCTTCAGCCCTTTGTGACCTATTCCCTTTGCCTTGTAACTTATTAATGTTTGACCAAGTGACCTGCTTGAGTCAAAAGAATGAGGCAGAAGTGACAGTGCAGCTGGAAGCCTAGGCCAAGCTTGTCTGTTTCTTCTAGCTCTACTGCATTTCTGTCATTCTCATGAGAACAACGTGCCCAAGCTGGCCAGTTGGTTACAGTAGGAGGCTGAGGCACACATGGAGAAGAGCTGAGTCATGCTTGTCAAGGTGGATGTAGATCATCTAGACAATGACGTAGCTTAGGTAAGATTAGAGAGCTGAACCCCTCTGCTATAAGAAATCTCTGAGATGACAAAATGGACCTGTAGCAGCTTCTTTTGCAGGCATTCCAGCAGAAGCTCCAAGTCATCTGCCCAAACCCAAGCCAGTCTTTATGGTTCTTTGTACTCTCAAACTACAATGGACTAAGGACTTCCCTGATAAAAGTGGTTAAGAATCTGCTTTCCAATGCAGGGGATGCAGGTTTGGTCCCTGGTTGGGGAACTAAGATCCCACATGCTATGGGCCGACTAAGCCCAGATGCTTCAACTAGAGAAGCCTGAGTACTGCAACGAAGAACCTGAACCCTGCTTTGAAGACTTAGCACAGCCGAAAAAACACAAACTACAATGGGCCCAAACTGGGGATGGTTGTTTTCCCAAAGGAAACTGGAATTCTGTTAGAGAAGGTAGAGAAGACAGTGAACCACTACCAAGTGCTTCACCCATCTTCTGTGCAGGAGATTTGGGGACTGAGGGCTTTTATCATGGCTTCATCCATGTTCTCTGCAGGAAATTTGGGGACTGAGGGCTTTTATCCAGAAAGTCAAGGAGTAAGACTTCCTGATCTCCATAGGAAGATCACCAGTTTGTCCTCTGTTCAGGGTGGAGGACCAAAATCGAGTGTCTCTTAGCATTAAAGATCATGCTCTGAGATGGAAATGTGACAAGGGTCTGTCTCAGAGTCCTGTTAAGACTTGAGCTTTTTTCTGCTCAAGGATTTTTGTGTACAAACTAAAAATATTATGAAACAATAAAATGAAACATTAAATTAAAGCTCATATACATGGCCTCTCCAGCAAAGAACCAACATATGCTATTTAACATTTTGTTGTCCAGTTGCTCAGTCATGACCGACTCTTTGTGACCCCATGGGCTGCAGCATGCTAGGCTTCCCTGTCCTTCACCACCTCCTGGAGCTTGCTCAAACTCATGTTCATTGAGTCTGTATGTCACTCAACCACCTCGTCCTCTGTCAGCCCCTTCTCCTCAGGGAGCAGGTTCAACCCCTGGCTGGGGAACTAAGATCCCATGTGCTGCGAATAAGACCTGGTGCAGACAAAGATGTAGTTTCCAAAGGAGAGTAGAAGCAAATCTGGAAGACATTTAAAGAGGCAGAGGCTGGTATTTGAGAACATATTTATTCAGTTCAGGTCAGTTCAGTTGCTCAGTCATCTCCGACTCTTTGCAACCCCGTGAATCGCAGCACGCCAGGCCTCCCTGTCCATCACCATCTCCTGGAGTTCACTAAAACTCACGTCCCTCGAGTTGGCGATGCCATCCAGCCATCTCATCCTCTGTTGTCCCCTTCGCCTCCTGCCCCCAATCCCTCCCAGCATCAGACTCTTTTCCAATGAGTCAACTCTTTGCATGATGTGGCCAAAGTACTGGAGTTTCAGCTTTAGCATCATTCCTTCCAAAGAACACCCAGGGCTGATCTCCTTTAGAATGGACTGGTTGGATCTCCTTGCAGTCCAAGGGACTCTCAAGAGTCTTCTCCAACACCACAGTTCAAAAGCATCAATTCTTCGGTGATCAGCCTTCACAGTCCAACTCTCACATCCATACATGACCACTGGAAAAACCATAGCCTTGACTAGACGGACCTTTGTTGGCAAAGTAATGTCTCTGCTCTTTAATATGCTATCTAGGTTGGTCATAACTTTTTTTCTAAGGATGCAGTCTTCCCCAGCATCAGGGTCTTTTCCAGTGAGCAGTTCTTCCCATCAGGTGGCTTTTAATTTCATGGCTGCAGTCACCATCTGCAGTGATTTTGGAGCCCCAAAAAATAGTCAAACACGGTTTCCACTGTTTCTATATCTATTTCCCATGAAGTGATGGGACCGGATGCCATGATCTTCGTTTTCTGAATGTTGAGCTTTAAGCCAAATTTTTCACTCTCCTCTTTCACTTTCATCAAGAGGCTTTTTAGTTCCTCTTCACTTTCTGCCATTAACCACCCCCCCTCAAAAAAAATTGGTAATTATTTCTGGTGATATGATTTCATGAATTCAATTGCAAATTTTGCAAACAAGCTTTTTAAAGATTACAAATATGTACCTATAAGCCAAAAGTTAAAAAATAGAGGTGTTACTGCTAATGCGAATGAATAATTACGGCTTGAGATATATCCAAAAGTACCATCAACAGCAGGTCCTGAAAGTTTCCTAACTGGAGATGTAGAAGTGCAGATAATGTGCTCCAGAAATCCATGCTAGAGTACTTGAAAAGGGGTATTGTTATGTCAAAGACCAGATGCTACAGGTGCAGGTGAAGATCTGAGTGAAACTATTCCATAAAAAGTTCAGGAAAAGAGCAGTATTTCTAAATTAATATACATTAGTATTAAATGAGTGAGTCTAAATATGTATGAGTAGCATCATTTTTTTTTTTTACATACTATCAGTTTAGTTCAGTCTCTCAGTCGTGTCCGACTCTCTGCGACCCCATGGACTGCAGCACGCCAGGCCTCACTTTCCATCACAAACTCCTGGAGTTTACTCAAACTCATGTCCATTGAGTTGGTGATGCCATCCAACCATCTCATCCTCTGTTGTCCCCTTCTCCTCCCGCCTTCAGTCTTCCCCAGCATCAGGGTCTTTTCCAGTGAGTCAGTTCTTCCCATCAGGTGGCCAAAATATTGGAGTATTGGCTTCAACATCAGTCCTTCCAATGAATATTCAGGACAGATTTCCTTTAGGATGGACTGGTTGGATCTCCTTGCAGTCCAAGGACTCTTAAGAGTCTTCTCCAACACCACAGTTCAAAAGCATCAATTCTTTGGCACGTAGCTTTGTTTATAGTCCAACTCTCACATCCATACATGACTACTGGAAAAAACATAGCTTTGACTAGATGGACCTTTGTTGGAAAAGTAATGTCTGCTTTTTAAAATGCTGTCTACGTTGGTCATAACTTTTCTTCCAAGGAGTAAGCGTCTTTTAATTTCATGGCTGCAGTCACCATCTGCAGTGATTTTGGAGCCCC
The DNA here is from genome assembly GCF_001704415.2 of Capra hircus. Classification (NCBI taxonomy): domain Eukaryota; kingdom Metazoa; phylum Chordata; class Mammalia; order Artiodactyla; family Bovidae; genus Capra; species Capra hircus. The sequence goes on from NC_030813.1 coordinate 45,278,617, forward strand.
CTGAAGTCAAGTCTGTCACTGTTTCCACTGTTTCCCCATCTAATTGCCATGAAGTGAAGGGACTGGATGCCATGATCTTTGTATTCTGAATGTTGAGCTTTAAGCCAACTTTTTCACTTTCCTCTTTCAGTTTCATCAAGAGGCTCTTTAGTTCTTCTTTGCTTTCTGCCATAAGGGTAGTGTCATCTGCATATCTGAGGGTATTGATATTTCTCCCAGCAATCTTGATTCCAGCTTGTGCTTCCTCCAGCCCAGCGTTTCTCATGATGTACTCTGCATATAAGATAAATAAGCAGGGTGACAATATACAGACTTGATGTATGCCTTTTCCTATTTGGAACCAGTCTGTTGTTCCATGTCCAGTTCTATCTGTTGCTTCCTGACCTGCATACAGATTTCTCAAGAGGCAGGTCAGGTGGTCTGGTATTCCCATCTCTTGAAGAATTTTCCACAGTTTGTTGTGATCCACACAGTCAAAGGCTTTGGCATAGTCAATAAAGGAGAAAGCAGGAATAGATGTATTTCTGGAGCTCTCTTGCTTTTCTGATGACCCAATGGATGCTGGCAATTTGATCTCTGGTTCCTCTACCTTCTCTAAAACCAGCTTGAACATCTGGAAGTTCACGGTTCATGTATTGTTGATGCCTGGCTTGGAGAATTTTGAGTATTACTTTACTAGCGTGTGAGACAAGTGCAATTGTGTGGTAGTTTGAGTATTCTTTGGCATTGCCTTTCTTTGGGATTGGAATGAAAACTGACCTTTTCCAATCCTGTGACCACTGCTGAGTTTTCCAAATTTGCTGGCATATTGAGTGCAGCACTTTCACAGCATCATCTTTCAGGATTTGAAATAGCTCAATTGGAATTCCATCACCTCCACTAGCTTTGTTCATAGTGATGCTTCCTAAGGCCCACTTGACTTCACATTCCAGGATGTCTGGCTCCAGGTGAGTGATCACACCGTCATGGTTATCTGGGTCATGAAGATCTTTTTCTGTATAGTTCTGTGTATTCTTGCCACCTCTTCTTAATATCTTCTTCTTCTGTTAGGTCCATACCATTTCTGCCCTTTATTGAGCCCATCTTTGGATGAAATGTTCCCTGGTATCTTGAATTTTCTTGAAGAGATCTCTAGTCTTTTGTGTTTTATTGTTTTCCTCTATTTCTTTGCAATGATCACTGAGGAAGGCTTTCTTTTCTTTCCTTGCTATTCTTTGGAACTCTGCATTCAGATGCTTATATCTTTCCTTTTCTCCTTTGCTTTTTGCTTCTCTTCTTTTCACAGCTATTCGTAAGGCCTCCCAGATAGCCATTTTGCTTTTTTGCATTTCTTTTTTTTGGGGGGATGGTCTTGCTCCCTGTCTCCTGTACAATGTCATGAACCTCTGTCCATAGTTCATCAGGCACTCTGTCTAGCAGATCTAGTCCCTTAAATCTATTTCTCACTTTCCCTGTATAATCATAAGGGATTTGATTTAGGTCATACCTGAATGGCCTAGTGGTTTTCCCTACTCTCTTCAACTTTAGTCTGAATTTGGCAATAAGGAGTTCATGATCTGAGTCACAGTCAGCTCCCTGTCTTGTTTTTGCTGACTGGATAGAGCTTCTCCATCTTTGGCTGGAAAGAGTATAATCAATCTGATTTCGGTGTTGACCATCTGGTGATGTCCATGTGTAGAGTCTTCTCTTGTGTTTTTGGAAGAGGGTGTTTGCTATGACAAGTGCATTTTCTTGGCAAAACTCTATTAGCCTTTGCCGTACTTTATTCTGTACTCCAAGGCCAAATTTGCCTGTTACTCCAGGTGTTTCTTGACTTCCTACTTTTGCATTTCAGTCCTTTATAATGAAAAGGACATCTTTTTTGAGTGTTACTTCTAGAAGGTCTTGTAGGTGTTCATAGAACCGTTCAACTTCAGCTTCTTCAGCATTACTGGTTGGGGCATAGACTTGGATTACTGTGATATTGAATGGTTTGCCTTGGAAATGAACAGAGATCATTCTGTCATTTTTGAGATTGCATCCAAGTACTGTATTTCAGATGCATTTGTTGACTATAATGGCAACTCCATTTCTGCTAAGGGATTCCTGCCCACAGTAGTAGATATAATGGTCATCTGAGTGAAATTCACCCATTCCAGCCCACTTTGGTTCACCTATTTCTAAAATATCAATGTTCATTCTTGCCATCTCCTGTTTGACCACTTCCAATTTGCCTTGATTCATGGACCTAACCTTCCAGGTTCCTATGCAATATTGCTCTTTACAGCATTGGACCTTACTTCCATTATCAGTTATCTCCACAACTGGGTGTTGTTTTTGCTTTGCTTCTGTCCATTCTTTCTGGAGTTATTTCTCCACTCTTCTCCAGTAGCATATTGGGCACCTGCTGACCTGGGGCGTTCATTTCTCAGTGTCCTATCTTTCTGCCTTTTCATACTGTTCATGGGGTTCTCAGGGCAAGAATACTGAAGTGGTTTGCCTTTCCCTTCTGCAGTGGACCACATTTTGTCAGAACTCTCTACCATGATCCGTCCTTCTTGGTTAGCCCTACACAATAAGAATCATAGTTTCATTGAGTTAGACAAGGCTGTGGTGCATGTGATCAATTCGATTAGTTTTCTGTGATTGTGGTTTTCAGTCTGTCTGCCCTCTGATAGAGAAGGATAAGAGGCTTATGGAAGCTTCCTGATGGGATAGACTGACTGAGGGGGAAAGTGGGTCTTATTCTGATGGGCGGGGCCATGCTCAGTAAATCTTTAATTCAATTTTTTGTTGATGGGTGGAGCTCTGTATATATATAGTATATATTACATACTATAGATACTGACTGTTTCATCTACAATATTCATGTGTTTACTGCAGTTACATAATAAGTCTTGAAATTGGGTAAACTAATTTCTCCTACTTCATTATTTTTCAAAATTGTTTAGGCTATTGTAGTTTTCTCACCTATCCTTATGAATTTCAGAATAATATTGTCCAAATCTACAAACATCTGACAAAGATATGCTGTAAATATGGGTGTAAGTGACATTTTTACTAAGTTGAGTCTTCAGCTATTTTTATCAGTCGTGGCTGGTGGTGGTGGTTATGTTGCCTTTTGGATTTTTAACCATACCAAATCTTTGCTGCACTGCTAAGAGTCATCTGTGGTCATAACCTTCACAGAGTGTAAGGGGAGAGTTGTTCAGTCGTGTCTGACTCTTTAGGACCTCATGGACTATACAGTCTGTGGAATTCTCAAGGCCAGGATACTGGAGTGGGTAGCCTTTCCCTTCTCCAGGGGATTTTTGCAATCCAGGGATAGAACCCAAGTCTCCCCCATTTCAGGCGATTCTTTACCAGCTCCTGGCTATATTCTTACGCAAGGAGGGTACTCACGGATCCTAAGGTACTAAGGCTGAGGCAGAAAATAGGTGAGCTTACTGCACAGGGTCCAACAAGTTGCCTGTCAACGCATCCCGTCTCCCACTCACTCCCAGGAGAGGGACCTCCTAGCCTCCAGCTAGCAAGGGACAGGGTTTAGGGGCATGACTTCCGCTCCAGCGGCCGAAGTTCCTCCTAGCAGCGTGGGGGCGCTCTAAAGTGGCTGCAGGCCCAAGCGGCGCTCTTTCTCAGCCTCTTTGGTCCGGACTGAGGCTTTCGGGACGGCGGTGGGAAGATGGCGACCTCCAGGGACCAGCTTGGAACCTTGGAGGCAGAGGGGAGCTCGGGTCATCGGGGATCCTCGGGAGTCGAGGTGGTGCTTTCTTCCGATCCCGCCACCCCCGCCCCGCTGTGCCCTCACGGTGGGTCCGCGTCTGGGCTCAGCCTGGCTGTCTGGCGCCAAGGGGCGTGGTTAGCCTGAGGGTGCCTGGGGCATTTAGGGCTCCCGAATTTTTATCTGCCTCTCTCTCCCACTGAGTATGGTTCTAGAAGACGCTCCTTCCTCGGGAAGTTGTGCTTTTCCACTTACTTAAGAAACCTTCAAAGAAGCCTTCCTGTTGTGATTTTGGCTCCATCGCGGTTACGTCTTTTTTGAAGGGACGAGGCAGAGGCTAGGCACAAAGGATGTATGTTATTGAGTAATTCCCATTGCGAAGTACTTTGATATTTCATTTGTTGATTGCTTTATTTTTAGTTAAAAAAAAGTTAGGGAGGCGCGAAATCATGAATTCTTGCTTAGAAACCAGACCCAGTTTTTCTCTAACTCGCGGAGAGAGAGTGTGTCCAAATCGAAATGCTAAGAGTTTCACTGAAAAGGTAACTGAGCGCAGGTAACAAAGTGCTCAGTTGCTCGAACTCTGTTGTTGTGTCAGGACCTAGACGGTTCACCATGTGGACTGCAACTGTACTGACACTAGCGTTTTCTTTCTGGAGAGACTGGTTTTCGAAATATATTTCCTAAGTAGTCAGTGCCTGAATGTTGTGACTTTCGGTTAAAAAAAAATTATCAAAGTATTGCATTTAATTATGACAAGGTATGCATAAAACTAAAACGTTTTATTTGAGGTCGGTGAAAACCAGAAACTTGATATCGATGACTGACATGTTTTTTCTTATTATGGAACTAGGACCTACTCTTCTGTTTGTAAAAGTGAACCAAGGGAAAGAAGAAACACGGAGGTTTTATGCCTGTTCAGCTTGTAGAGATAGAAAAGATTGTAATTTTTTTCAATGGGAAGATGAAAAGGTATATCAGCTTTCTGGATATATTTATTTATTTATTTTTGATGTGTGTGACATTTTGTTGAGAATGTATGAGATAAACCTCTTAAGAGATGGAAGATACCATGTTTTTTGGTCCCGAGATTGGAGTTTATATTTACTTTGAACTTACTCTGACTGCTGATGTCTTAAACTACTGTCTCAAAGAATGAATTTCCTTTAAAACTTTCTGAGGTGTTAATACTGAGTTTGCAAATATAGATTTCTTCCTGAAGAATGCAGGTCATGATCATTCCAGGAAATGTTTTAGAAAAACCCTTTTTGGGAAGCGTTTGCATCAAACGTCCTTTCTTCAGCTACTGGATGGCTGAGGAAGGCACTTAGAGATACATTTATGAGCTTGGTATCCTCTTGGCTTAGTGCCAAATCAAGTTTCTGAAAGTTTTGACTAGAAAACTTTCAGCTTTGTTAGGTTTATTGGGAAACAGTCTGTGTGCCACTCTTTTGTAGACTTTTTAAGATCACCGTGTCTGAATTAATCTCTCAGTGATTCAATACTTTGTTTACTGTTTCAAACTGCTCTAGTTTCCCCAGCTTAATGTCTCCCCCGAAATGAATGCTTGTTTACAGCTTTGAGCTGCCTGAGTTTCTGGCTTGTTGGTGTTCGAATATGATACCACTTTTTCTAGGATGTTAGCCAGTTTGATGATTTACTAAGTGGATTTTGTACTATCTTTCAGTTGTCAGGAGCCAGACTTGCTGCCCGGGAAGCCCATAACCGAAGCTGTCAGCCTCCTTTATCCCAATCTCAGTGTGTGGAAAGGTACTGATGGGGTGTCACTTTTAATTTATTATCCCATTGTTGATTTTTTCCCCTGTGCCTTTAAGTTTACTTTAAGTGATTAGTGTATTTTTGTTGTGGTAAAATGTATATTTAACATTTACCAATTCAGTTCAGTCCAGTCGCTCAGTCGTGTCCAACTCTTTGCGACCCCGTGAACCACAGCACACCAGGCCTCCCTGTCTATTACCAACTCTCTGAGTACACCCAAATCCATGTCCATTGAGTTGGTGATGCCATTCAACCATCTCATCCTCTGTCGTCCCCTTCTCCTCCTGCCCTCAATCCCTCCCAGCATCAAGATCTTTTCAGATGAGTCAGCTCTTTGCATGAGGTGGCCAAAGTATTGGAGTTTCAGCTTCAACATCAGTCCTTCCAATGAACACCCAGGACTGATCTCCTTCAGAATGGACTGGTTGGATCTCCTTGCAGTCCAAGGGACTCTCAAGAGTCTTCTCCAACATCACAGTTCAAAAGCATCAATTCTTTGGCGCTCAGCTTTCTTTAGTCCAACTCTCAAATCCATACATGATGACTGGAAAAACCATAGCCTTGACTAGACTGACCTTTGTTGGCAAAGTAATGTCTCTGCTTTTTAATATGCTGTTTAGGACTTCACTTTTCACTTTCATGCATTGGAGGAGGAAATGGCAACGCACTCCAGTGTTCTTGCCTGGAGAATCCCAGGGACAGGGGAACCTGGTGGGCTGCTGTCTATGAGGTCGTACACAGTCGGACATGATTGAAGCGACTTAGCAGTAGCAGCAGCAGCAGATTGGTCATAACTTTCCTTCCAGGGAGTAAGCGTCTTTTAACTTCATGGCTGCAGTCACCATCTGCAGTGATTTTGGAGCCCAGAAAAATAAAGTCAGCCACTGTTTCCACTGTTTCCCCATCTATTTACCATGAAGTGATGGGTTACCGGATGCTATGATCTTAGTTTTCCGAATGTTGAGCTTTAAGCCAACTTTTTCACTCTCCTCTTTCACTTTCATCAAGAGGCTCTTTAATTCTTCTTCACTTTCTGCCATAAGGGTGGTGTCATCTGCATATCTGAGGTTATTGATATTTCTTCCGGCAGCCTTGATTCTAGCTTGTGCTTCCTCTAGCCCGGCGTTTCTCAAGATGTACCCTGTGTATAAGTTAAATAAGCAGGGTGACAGTGTACAGCCTTGACGTACTCCTTTTCCTATTTGGAACCAGTCTGTTGTTCTATGTCCAGTTCTATCTGTTGCTTCCTGACCTGCATATAGATTTCTCAAGGGGCAGGTCAGGTGGTCTGGTATTTCCATCTCTTTCAGAATTTTCTACAGTTTGTTGTGATCCACACAGTCAAAGGCTTTGGCATAGTCAATAAAGCAGAAATAGTTTTTTTTCTACAACTCTGTTGCTTTTTCCATGATCCAGCAGATGTTGGCAATTTGATCTCTGGTTCCTCTGCCTTTTCTAAAACCAGCTTGAACATCTGGAATTTCACAGTTCATGTATTGCTGAAGCCTGGCTTGGAGAATTTCAAGTATTACTTTACTAGCGTGTGAGACGAGTGCAATTGTGTGGTAGTTTGAGCATTCTTTGGCATTGCCTTTCTGATCACATGGACCACAGCCTTGTCTAACTCAATGAAACTGAGCCATGCCCTGTGGGGCCACCCAAGACAGGTGAGTCATGGTGGAGAGGTCTGACAGAATGTGGTCCACTGGAGAAGGGAATGGCAAACCACTTCAGTATTCTTGCCTCGAGAACCCCATGAACAGTGTGAAAAGGCAAAAAGATAAGATACTGAAAGATGAACTCCCCAGGTCGGTAGGTGCCCAGTATGCTACTGGAGATCAGTGGAGAAATAACTCCAGAAAGAATGAAGGGATGGAGCCAAAGCAAAATCAACACCCAGTTGTGAATGGGACTGGTGACGGAATCAAGGTCCGATGATGTAAAGAGTAATATTGCACAGGAACCTGGAATGTTAGGTCCATGAATCAGTGCAGATTGGAAGTGATCAAACAGGAGATGACGAAAGTGAACGTTGACATTCTAGGAATCAGCAAACTAAAATGGACTGGAATGGGTGAATTTAACTCAGATGACCATTATATCTACTGCTGTGGGCAGGAATCCTTTAGAAGAAATGGAGTAGCCATCATAGTCAACAAAAGAGTCTGAAATGCAGAACTTGGATGCAGTCTCAAAAATGACAGAATAAAGTGGTGATAATTATATTAACAGTGTTGTGCAACCATCACCACTACGTTTCATCATCCCAAACACATTCTGTCACTGTTAAGTAATAACTCTCCATTGAACCTTCCTCCAGTCTGCGATAACCTCTAATCTACTTTTTGTCTCTATGAATTTGACCATTCTAGGTACTTCAGATAACAGAATAATCTGTATTTGTCCTGTTGTGTCTGGCTTATTTCACTTATAGTAGTGTTTTCAAGGCTTATCCATGTTGTAGCATGTATCAAAACTTCATCCTTTTTATGGCTGAATGACATTCATTTGTATATGTGTACCATATCTTGTCTATCCATCAGTGGACACCCAGATGTTTCCACCTTTTGGCCGTTGTATGTAATAGTCAACACATGCTGGTGTATGAATAGTTTGAGTCCCTGTTTTCATTTCTTTGTGTACATCCCTAGAAGTAGAATTACTGGATCATCATGGCATCCGGTCCCATCACTTTATGGGAAATAGATGGGGAAACAGTGGAAACAGTGTCAGACTTTATTTTTTGGGGCTCCAAAATTACTGCAGATGGTGACTGCAGCCATGAAATTAAAAGACGCTTACTCCTTGGAAGAAAAGTTATTACCAACCTAGATAGAATATTTAAAAGCAGAGACATTAGTTTGCCGACTAAGGTCCGTCTAGTCAAGGCTGTGGTTTTTCCAGTGGTCATGTATGGATGTGAGAGTTGGACTGTGAAGAAGGCTGAGCGCCAGAGAATTGATGAGTTTGAACTGTGGTGTTGAAGAAGACTCTTGAGAGTCCTTTGGACTGTAAGGAGATCCAACCAGTCCATTCTAAAGGAGATCAGCCCTGGGATTTCTTTGGAAGGAATGATGCTAAAGCTGAAACGCCAGTACTTTGGCCACCTCATGCGAAGAGTTGACTCATTGGAAAAGACTCTGATGCTGGGAGGGATTGGGGGCAGGAGGAGAAGGGACGACAGAGGATGAGATGGCTGGATGGCATCACTGACTCGATGGACGTGAGTCTGAGTGAACTCCGGGAGTTGGTGATGGACAGGGAGGCTTGGTGTGCTGCAATTCATGGGGTCGCAGAGTTGGACATGACTGAGCGACTGAACTGAATTGAACTGGTGATAATACTGTTTAGTTTTTGAGAAATTGCCAACCCGTTTTCTACAATAGCTTCAACGTTTTATATCCCCCCCCCACCCCAGCAATGTAGGAGGGTTCCAATTTCTGCATGTCTTTGCTAACATGTATTATTATTATTTTTTGCTAGGATAGCCATCCTAGCAGTTGTGTTTTTGATTTTTTGTTTCCTTCTGTATTGATTTTTGTTTCCTTCTGTGTTAATGGTGTTGACCATCTTTTCAAATGCATTTTGGCCATTTATATATCTTCTTGGAGAAATGTCTATTCATGTCCTTTGCCTACTTTAACAAGGTCATTACTGTTTTTGTAGTTGAGCTGCAGGAGTTCTTTATATGTTCTAGGTGTGTGTGTGTGCATGCACTCAGTCGCGTCTGACTCTTCGTGACCCCAAGGACTGTAGCTCGCCAGGCTCCTCTGTCCCTGGGATTCTCGGGCAAGAATATTGGAGTGGGTTGCCATATATTACTCCAGGGGATCTTCGCAACCCAGGGATTGAACCTGAATCCCTTGTGTCTCTTGCTCTGGCAGGGGGATTCTTTACCACAGGAGTGTATCAAAGGGTCTCATCTTTCAATTTTTTTTTTTGTTGTTGCGTGTGCTTTTGTTATCATAGCTAAGAATCATTGCCAAATCCAGTTTCATGATACTGTAATCTTCTTTATTGAAATAGTATTAATAAAAGAACTAAAATTTTTTAAAAAAATATAACATCTGTCTTTAAAAATCTGCATTTTTAAAATGTTTTATTGGGTTAACTGGAATTGAGTCACAGGTTTAATTTGTTGGTAAACTTGTGAAGAAAATTCATCCCTTTCCTTTGTGGTAGGCATCGTGCTCTATGTGCTGGGGGAAGCTTTGTTCAAAGCCTCTAGTCTGGGTTGCTGATGACAAAACGGGTTTTCACTCTTGTGACAGCTCTTTCTGGTTACCTGGGTTGCTGTGTTGAGAAGGATTCTGAAGTCTTGTCTAGCTTAAGTGGAAAGGATACTGGGATCTGTTAAAAGTGTCTTCCTGAGCTTTTAAAGTCCTTTGATGGAGGTGACTTTTTTAAAGATAGCTTGATTGTCCCTTAACTAAAGTACTTAGTGATATCTACTTAATTTATGGGAATTAACTTGATATCTTCTTAATTTATGGGAATTAAATCAACAATGAAAAATGTTGAAAGGAGAATTGATGAAAATTGGGTACCACTGAGCCAGGCATCATGTGAGGTGTTTTCCATGTGAAGTGAAGTGAAAGTCACTCAGTTGTGTCCAACTCTTTGTGACCCCAAGAACTGTAGCCCACCAGGCTCCTCTGTCCATGGGATTCTCCAGGCAAGAATACTGAAGTGGGTTGCTGTTTCCTGCTCCATGAGATACTATTTAATCCTGCCAAGGTGGTTTAGATGAAACTTGTGGCTTGGAGAAGTTAAGTTAACCTCATCAACTTCATACTACTAGAATGACTGAGCAGTGACTCAAACTTATGCCTCTCTGATTCTGAAGTAGTATTTTTAAGCATATAATTCAGTTCAGTTCAGTCGCTCAGTCATGTCCTACTCTTTGCAACCCCATGAATCACAGCACACCAGGCCTCCCTGTCCATCACCAACTCCCGGAGTTTACCCAAACTAATGTCCATCGAGTCAGTGATGCCATCCAGCCATCTCATCCTTGGTCGTCCTCTTCTCCTCCTGCCCCCAGTCCCTCCCAGCATCAGGGTCTTTTCCAATGAGTCAACTCTTCACATGAGGTGGCCAAAGTATTGGAGTTTCAGCTTTAGCATCAGTCCTTCCAGTGAACACCCAGGACTCATCTCCTTAGGATGGACTGGTTGGATCTCCTTGCAGTCCAAGGGACTCTCAAGAGTCTTCTCCAACACCACAGTTCAAAAGCATCAATTCTTCGGCACTCAAAACAGATAGTAATTAATATATGATGTGTAGTAATTTAATTTAAGGAGATTTGAGGATATAAAAGTTATATAGAGATATATTATTATGAGGTTATCATAATGAGATAGAATAAATGCAGAAAGTAGAAAGTAGGTTTTTCCCTTTGAAGCCATCACTTTGGTCATTTTCTAGTACTTTCCCCCTGGCCTTTTTCCTGTGCAAAGGGGTTGTGGTCATAATGTGTACTTACTTTTGTACTCTACCATATCACTTTTAGCTAATAAGCATGTATTTCATGTTATTGCATAAAAATACTGGTGATTCAGTTAAACTCCGTAAGAAAATTTACATGATCTTCTTTCCTTACATAATAAGATTTTAGCCTGGAGCTAAACCACTGTGCAAATCTTTGTACTGCCAGAGTATGGTTTTTGATACTGAAGAATTTTTGAAATGCATATTTCATGATAATTAGAAATAAAAACACTGGCTAGAATATGAAAATATTAAAATTTTTTCAAAAGGTTATTTCCTGGGGGCTGTAATTTCATCTGTTCTAGTACTGATAATTAAGAGCTTGTCTTAAATCATCTGTGATCCAAAACCTCAGATTTTGTTCCCCAGGCCTCTGTCCATTTATCTATCCTTCCATCCATCCAATCATTTATTCATTCTTTGTTGAGGACTCAAAAAAAACTTAAAATGCTAGTAATAATGGAGTTGAGATATATTTAAAAATAATACACTGCAAAGAAGATGTACTATGTTGCCAGTATTCTTAGAAAAACTGGGTACTGTGGAAGGTCAGAAGCTTTACACATTATTTGTGCCTTCACTAACTGATTCAGTTTAAGGATATGGTATTTAAATAGATTTTGGAGGATTGGTAAAAGTTTACACTTTTTGAAGTGCAGTGTCATTGATTTTACTGCATCGCTTTATAGCTGATGCTCTTATTTATGCTTTCTTATTTGCTTGCTTCAGAGTGAAAAGTTTGAAATTAATCATTCTTCAAAATTAAAAATGTTGCCTTTCTCAAACCAAAGCTTATTAAATTACCTGTTCTATGCTATTAATTGCTTATTCTTTTAGTGTGTCTTCAGTTTGAGACTAGCAAATTATTCTTGCGTGTAATGGACCTAAAGATGACATACTATTACTTGAGATTATAATTGTTTTCTAATTTAATTTTATACAACTCATTTGTGTTATCTTATTAAGTAACTATATTTGAAAGTGTTAAAATGCATTTAAACATTATACCTATTTTATAAAGCAAACTTTTCATCTGTTACTGTGACATAGCATTAGCTTTTCATTGATTTAGTTTTGAAATTGTTAAAAAAGAACAATTGTAGTTATTGAGATAAATAGACTTTTGTTACTTGATTTTTATTATGGAACTGGCAGTGCTGCACAGACTTCTAAGTTCTACAATATAGGATTTGATAATCATTTTCCTAATTTTACTCTTGGAACCATGCTTTATATTTCATATGTGTTCAGCTGACTGGTTTACATTTTGTGCCTGAAACTTGACTTTCCTTACAGTTTTTAGCTGCCTGTTATGTAGTCTATTATGTAGTATGTTGGCATCTTTATCATGATCCCTGAAGTCTTACAGAAGATTTATTTTAATGCTAAAATCAGCATTAATTTATGTGCATCCAGATAGTTTTGTTTAGTTGATAATTCATTTGGTTATATTTTTTTCAGAGCTCATTTAAACTCAGATTTTCAAGGTCTGCTATTAGGGAAATGCCATAAACATAATTTGTCTACTCTTGGAAAGACAAATGGAACATCAAATGGAGATCAATAAAAGTGACATTCAGAATGCTAGCCTGCAGTTTGTGAGTCATGCTGAGCCGTGCAGCAGAATGAATTTCTTCTTGCCCCCGGGAGTGTGTAGTAAGTGCAGATGAGGAGGGAGCGCTGAGTAATCCTTCGCTCTGGAGAGTCTCATGTTCTTCCTGCCAAGCTTAAAAAAAGCTCTTGTGTCTGAATGTTACATAAAGCCACGTCGTTGAATGATGATGTAATTTTGAATAGAAATATGCCCAAGATCTCAGTTGATCTTGTCAAGAGAAGGTTACTAAACTAGCAATAAAAACTTTCTGAAGGATAGCTTTGACCAGACACAAAATATGTAAGTGGAGGTTCATTTAACATTATTTGCCGGGGTCCAGCCCCGGTGGATCCAGGGAATTCGAAGGGTGGACGGCGTTGGTGTGGAAAGACTTGTTTATTTATTAATATAAGATTAGATTAAGAAACTATAGTGTAGTAAGAAGATTAAGTGGAGGAAGAGGGCTGAATAGCTTGGTTTACACGGAAGGCCAATAAAATTCCAGACAAGGAATTTGCACCATCTACGTTGGGCCACCGGCGCCCGCTTGAATATCTAAGGGTGCCTCGCCTTAAGCTCCCTTTCTCGCCAGGGCAAGTAAGTAGACCTGGCGAGCCTCCGCGCCCCCAGGTGGAGATTCAGCCTGAAGTTAAAGTAAAGAGCAGAGAGAGGGAAAGGGAGAGAAAAAGAGAGAAATACACGGGGGGAGCCAGATTCCCAAGAAACCAGGCCGAGAGACCAGTCCGAGAAACTGGTCCGAGAAGCTGGTCCCCATCCTTTATTGTTCAGAAGGCCTTTTATACTTTTGATAAAACATGGAGATCAATGGGTAACACAAAATTATGTAGCGTTCGCAGCCCAGACTCTTTCTATACATCATTTTGTATACAAAAGGTCTCAGGTGATTTACATTATCTTCTGGCCAAGAGGCTTGTTAACACTTTTTGGCTCTCTTCCTTAATGAATGTTAATTTTGTTTCCCTGAAGTGTTTTTCTTTAATCTGCATCTCCTTAAAGCATTAAAGTTACATCTCTATAGAACAAAGGCGCAGTGAGTTATAACAAAGAAGGTACTTAACTCAAAGATCTAATGTTGCTAATACCAGGTCTACTACTTGTTTTCCTATATACCAACTATATCTAAAAATAAAGGATATGAAAATTCAGCAGCAAGCATTGACTCAACAAATGAAACTTTTAATCAGTCCTATTCTAAAGATTTTGACTCTTTGGAAGCCCCTACATTCCTAGGATGTTTTAAGCTTCCTGTGCCTCCTGCGGTCAGGAGGCCTCAAACAATCACATGCACAGCTGTACGAGTCCTGCAGGCAGGCTAGAAAGCCATCGGAGGGGTTTTTAGATTGAAACACTCTTTCAAATGCAGAAGACTAAAGCCCTGAATTGACTTTTTCCAGAAAATGTCAGAAGAGTGGAAAAGCAGAGCACAAAAACCAGCAGATTTTTGTTGGGGTACATGCTTAGGAATTTCCAGAGGGGTCCCTGAAGTCTGAGCACGCCTTGCGTTTGTCAGCTTCCTTCCTCATGACCTTGTCACTGGCAGGATTCCTCACACTGGCTTCCGGCAATTGTTCTTTTTCTTTTCTTAAAAATAATTAAATTTAGTGGCTTAAGATAGTTCCATGTAGTTAGTGAATTGCCACACTAGCCCCTGGCTTTGAGCTTTCATCTCTTCCTGGTGATTTGCACTTTGTCCTGCCTTCAGTTGGCTTCAATGGGTGTGTGATAGGCAGTCCTTTTGCCTGTTTTTAAGTAGCAGAAGCTGACATAGCATTATCTCTTTGGGGAGCTTCCTTTCTCCTTTTTCCTGTAAAGCCTTTGATTGTTTTTGTCATTCATTCAATGATGAGTGTTTACTTCTCTGATATCAAAAGTGTGCTTCGGTTTCCAGGGCTTCTTCAGGCGGTGCTAGCAATAAAGAACCCGCCTGCCAATGCAGGAGTTATAAGAGATGTGGGTTTGACCCCTGGGTTGAGAAGATCTCCTGGAGAAGGGCATGGCAACCGACTCTAGTATTAACGCCTGGAGAATCCCATGGACAGAGGAGCCTAGCGGGCTACAGTCCATAGGGTCGCAAAGAGTCAGACACAGCTGAAGCAACTTACGTGCTTCCGCTCTGTTGCTCTGGTTTGGTCCTTGACTGCAGGTACAATAACTTTGTGTGTCGGGACTGAGTCATAGGATGACGGCAGTGACGCTCCACCTACAGTCTGGCTGATGGCAGTTTTAAATCATGTCTCAATATCCTCGATGCTAAAATATGAAAATGTATGCATCTTCTGCTAAGTCGCTTCAGTAGATGTGATGAAATAGGTTGATTGGATTTTGCTTTTGTGATCCAGTCTTTCTTCTAATGGGTGGGTTTATTTAGCCCGTTTTAATGGTAGGTACGACAGATACAGATACGCTTGGTCCTGGTTTTGTTGTATGATATTTATTGCTTCTTTTTATTCTCTTTCACTCTATGGTCGCTTTTTTTAAAGTGCGTTTCTTCTGTATTATTGTTTTCATGGTTGCCTTTGTGGTTTTTTTAAACCAGATTTAATTTTTTTTAATATTGCCTTCATCTAAAAATGAGAAATGGTGACTTTATATATTTCTTCTTCTGTCTTTCCTTCTCTATAGTTACTATCTGATTTCAGTTGATTATTTCTTTTTAGGGTTAACCTCATACCTTTGATTGTTGCTTATAGCACTTTTACTTGATTTTTCAGTTTTAAATTATATCTTTTGGCCTATGGCTCTAAAACATGAGAAAATCAGTATACTTCTACTAACTCCCACTTTCTCTTCCCATTCCTTTGCTGGTTTTATTTGGATTTTGTTTCCATTTTATACTCTGATACTCATATTTTTTTCTCATTTTAGTCTGTGGTCAAATGGATTTAGTGCTGACTGACAGTCTACTGTTGTTTCATTTGGCTGAAATTTATCCTCCAGCAGTTTTAATTCGTTCATAAAAAACCTTTGATTAATTAAAAAATAACTGACATCAAAATATCCATGTGGCTATTGTGTGATTCCATTTATATTATAACGTGTATTAATCATAATAACTTCTTTACTGTACAACTTCTGTTTTCCAACTGGCTAATAACTGTTTTGGGCTTATTTGTTTTGTATGACTATCTGTTTAATTATTTATGTGCTTCAGAAATGATTCAATTGCAAACTCTCTGCCTGTTGTCTGAACTCTCTCAAAACATTCAGATGTAGCATAATCTCTCAGCTTCACCTTCTTGAAGAAATCTGAACTGCTCCTGACTGGAAAAGTTGCCCTTTCTCCTTGACATCCAGCTGTCCAGCAGTTTCTGCATGAAGTAACCAGATTACATAACTGTATAACCCCTATTCTTCCAAGTCCAAAAATATTTAATGCCTTTATTCTTTGTTGTTGTGGGTTTTTTTTACAATTAGAAATTTAATCTCTATTTTTTCTTTTACACACATATATATATATTTTAATTAAAGTATACTTGATTTACAGTGTGTTAATTTCTGGTGTACAGTAAAGTGATTTGGTTTTATATGTTGTTGATCAGTTGCTAAGTTGTGTCCAACTCTTTGTGACCCCATGGACTAAAGCACACCCAACTCCCCTGTCCTGCACTATCACCTGGAGTTTGCTCAGATTCATGTCCATTGAATTGGTAATGTCATCCAACCATCTCATCCTCTACTGCCCTCTTCTCCTTCCCCCTCAATCTTTCCCAGCATCAGGGTTTTTTTTCAGTGAGTTTCAGCTCTTCACATCAGGTTGCCACAGAATCGGAGCTTCAGCTTCAGCATCAGTCCTTCCAATGAATATTTAGGGTTAATTTCCTTGAGGATTGACTGATTTGATCTCCTTGCGATCCAAGGACTCTCAAGAGTCTTCTGCAGAACTGCAGTTTAAAAGCATCTATTCTTCAGCGCTCAGCCTTCTTTATGGTCCAACTCTCACATCCATACATGACTACTGGAGAAACAAACCGTAACTTTGGCTGTATAGACCTTTGTCAGCAAAGTAATGTCTGCTTTTTAATACACTGTTTAGGTTGGTCATAGCTTTCCTTCCAAGGAACAAGCATCTTTTAATTTCATGGCTGCAGTCACTGTCTGCAGTGATTTTGGAGCCTAAGAAAGTAAACCCTATCACTGTTTTCATTTTTTCCCCATCTGTTTGCCATGGAGTGATGGGACCAGCTGCCATGATCTTCATTTTTTGAATGTTGAGTTTTAAGCCAGCTTTTTCACTCCTCTTTTACCCTCAGTAAGAGGCTCTTTAGTTCTCTTCACTTTCCGCCATTAGAGTTTTATATATATATGTAGTTTTTCAGATTTGTCTCCATTATAGTTTATTACAAGATACTGAATATAGTTTGCTATGCTATACAGTAGAGCCTTGTTGCTTCTTTTTTATGTATAGCAGTGTACATTTACTAATCCCAAACTCCTAATTTCTCTCTCCCTACCCTCCTTTCCCCTGAGGTAACCATAAGTTTTTTTCTATGATTGTGTCACTCCTTTGTTCTTGAATGGCATTGTATTTAAATATAAAATTATTCGGGTGTGTATTTTCCTTGGGATTTTGCAGGATTGCTTCATGTCCTCCAGAGCAGTGCTGCTTAATGATCTGTGTTAAAGGGTCAGTGTTTTGTTTGTTTGCTTGATTTATATTTTTATTCACAGTTCACGGGGATTAGATACTTCTATAATATAATAAAAATATAATTAGAAAATAAGATGAAAAAGAAGACATACAAATGCAAGCCCACATTTTTTATTATTAGACTGAACAGACATAAAGTACTCTGCCTAAATGGTATCAAAGTTTCTAAACACGTACTCTTAATGTCTGTCTTTGTCTGGTCAGGAACTAGAAGCACATGTTGGCCAGCTCCAGTGCCTGGCCTCTTTGCAGAGCGCTGTTCTAGAGTTAAGTAAGTACTGTAGATGTCTGGGGCCAGTTTGATTTGTTATCACTCAGCAGTTGACTTGATCTTTTCTCTTTGTGCTTTGAAATCATGTATTTCTGTAAATATCTTTATGCTGATACTTCATTGATAGGATTCTAGGTTGGGAATATATTTTCTTCAGAATTTAGAAGGCAGTGTTCCAGCTTCTTTTGTCTTCCTTATAGCTGTTGAGAAGTTCAGGTTCAACAAGTTCATGTTCAGCAAGTTCATTCCTGATCTCTTCTGTGTGACCTGTGACTTTTTTGATCCCTCCATCAATTTTTTAGAATCTTTATTCTTAGAGATGTGATATGTCATGAGGTTCTATCTTGATGTGAGTCAGTTTTGTTTTATTTTGCTGGGTGTTAGGTAAATCCTTGGAAACTGGAAACTCATTTTCTTGAAGTCTGAGAAATTTCCCTAATTATGTCCCCAATGTCAAAGCATGAAAAACCGAGTGTTATATGATTTTACGGCTGAGTAAACCCCAATTCTTGGTGATCTTCTGGAGTTGTCTTTTTTTTTTTTTTTTTTTTGAGTTTGACTCTTGCCTTTCCTTTAAAGTGCTTTTTAACACCTTTGACTTAGGAAAATTTCAAGCATACACAAGAGAAGAGAGAGCAGTGTAAAGAGCCTCCTTTATTCTTTGCAGTATAAAAAGCCTGCCCTCACACCTAGCTTCATCAGACATCAATATGAGGCTAATTTTGTTCCACCTGTACCCTCTACCCTCACCTTCAACCTGACATTGTATAGTTCTACCCAGAAATACTTCTCTATGTATAACAAGAGATAAGGCCTTTAAAAACATGATCACAATAATACTTAAAACGTAAACAGTTTCTTAATATTATGTATCATGTGCAGTTAGAAATCAACATTTCTGTTTACCTCATAAATGCCATTTTATAATTGGTCTGTTCATATCAGGATCCAGACAACCTTCACATAGTGTAATTGGTTGATAGTTCTCATTCATTGAAGAATGAGAGTCATTTGTCTGATAGACTTTCCATATCTGAATTTGATGGATTAAATCCTATAATGTCATCGAATTTTCTTCTATCCCTTGTATTTCTTGGAGAGTAGCGTGTCACCAAAATCAAGTTCAGTTTTGGTAGCAGACTCTTCTGTAAGTGGTGGGGTATATTTCCTTTAACATCTCATCAAAAGGCAGATAATATAGTTTTCTTCATTTCTTGTGCCTGTAGCTCACTGAGTTTGATCTTTGGATGTAATTTTAGAAAATTTTAATCATTATTTTTTTTAAGCTTTCTCCCCACTCTCCCTTCTTGGAGGTTCATTTTCACATATTTGGGCCCTTTGATGTTTCATTTTAGATAGTGTCTAGGGCTGTGTCTTCAAGTACCCCAATTTTTTTTTTTTTCTATAGTGTCTGAACTGCTGTTAGTCCTGAGTCCTGTCTAGCATGTTTCTCATTTCAGACAATTAAAAAATCTTCATAGGTTTGATTTTGGTCTTTTTCTGTTTTCCATGTCTTTACTTTGGCTGTTGCTTTTGTCTGCCTTCTTGAACACATGGAATATAGTTATAATAAAATGGCTTTACTGTCTCTGTCTGCCGATTGCATTGTCTCTGTCATTTCTGAGCTGGTTTGAATTGATTTTTTTTCTCCCTCATCATGGGTCACGTTTTCTTGTTTCTTTGCATTTCTGATGCTGGCAATGTGATTTTTACCTCCTATATGGATATTTTGTATTCCTTTACCTATTTTTGAACTTGGCTCCAAGGTACAGTTAAATTACTTGTCTACTGTTTGATATTCTTGAGCTTGTTTGGCCAGCAGTAGTCTGTGGGCCACATCTGGTCATGCCGCTTCATTCCTGTTTGGTTTGTGGTTGGTTTTGTGCTCTGGCGATAGAACAGTAGTGGTAGAGAATGGATGGCCATGCTCACAGTATTTGCTCTCTGATTGTTTGTAGTCCTTTGCTTTTGAAGGCGGATCATTAAGTCTTTTGGAGGATCAGAGCAGCCTTTGGGATATGGCTGATTTCTCCCCACGTCTGGGGCCATACGTGCTGAGCACTGTACCTAATGCTTGTGGAGTTAGAGGTTTTTTGCTCAGTGCCCTGGGTGATTGTTCACCTGCTCCTTTGCATTGGTCCTTGCCCTCTCAGAGGGGAGTGTTTTCACGCACCTGCTGATCAGTATGCAACGTAGACTTGAGGGGACTCCCATCAGGCCTCAGAGTGCTCTCTCACTGCCCGCACTCCGCCCTCTGTACCCTGTGTGTACTGTTCAGTGCTCTGTCCTGGGGGTCCAGCCCATGGCCACCATGAATTCTCAACTCTACCTTATTAACTGGTCATCATGCTGCATCTGGAGCCTTGGTCCTGTGCAGCCAGCTCTCCACGGGCAGGAAGCTGGACACCGTTCCACTCACTCATCTCTTCCCATCTCTCAGCATTCACTGTTTGGGCTGCCAGTTGTCCAATATCTTAACACTGTGGTTTCATATGTTTTATGTATCTTTTGAGGGCCAGGATGGTAAATCCTAACTCTGTTGCTCTGTCTTAGCTGGCTGTGGAAGTGTTCAACAACAAACAGTTACTAATGAAGGGTAATAGTAGTGAATTCAGTGTGTCTGTTGTTGAGAAGGATACTGGTGCCTTCTGCTTGCATCTCATGTCTCCGGGGCCCTTTTCCCTACTGACATTCTTACTTTGAATTACTATTAAAGTTGCTTCTAATATCGTGCTCCTTTTTCTTTCCTGTCATAGATACAGCTATCAAAAGAAGAGTGTATCATAGAAATAGGAGCATTTAAATTACCAGCATGATAAGCTTATTTCTTGCTGTAGCCATTCAAAATATCTGTCACTGCCTTGAGTGCTTTGAAGTGAAACTGTGCTTAGGTATAAAAAAGTTTTAAAACCCACTTTGATTCTATGCTAAGTTCATAGTTTTTGCAGTGTAGTTCAGAGTTTAGTTCAACTGAAATCATATGACTCTTTTCAGACTCTAAGAATCCTTTGATGTGCTTAGATTTAGATATTTCTGACCTTTTGTGAGCCATGATGGCTCAGACAGTAAAGAATCTGCCTACAGTGAAGGAGACCCAGGTTCGATCCCTGAGTCGAGAAGATCCCCTGGAAAAGGGAATGGCTACCCACTCCAGTATTCTTGCCTGGAGAATCCCATGGACAGAGGAGCCTGGCAGACCCCAGTTCATGGTGTTGCAAAGAGTCGGACATGACCCAGCAGTTAACAGACACACACGTGAGCCATGATAATCTTACTTATTTTTCTTTTGTTTTCCTACTCTGATTTCTTAGTTGGTTTTTTAAAAATCAGCAGTTTTAAAAACATACTCTGATTGTCTTCTGTCTTTAATCATCAGGAATAAAAGGAAAAAAAAATGATGACTTTGAAATCAAATATAAAGATGAATTGAAAGGGATCAAATAGGATATCTGGTATCATATTTTTTAAGGTCTTTGATTATTGTTTTGCTGTTTTTAATTTTTTTTGTTTGTTTCTATGGCCAGTTTTTTTTTTTACTTTATTTTTTATTGAAGGATAATTGCTTTACAGGATTTTGTTGTTTTCTATCAGACCTCAACATGAATCAGCCATAGGTATACGTATATCCCCTACTATTTGAGCCTCTCTCCCCTCTCCCTCCCCATCCCACCCCTCTAGATAGATACAGAGCCCCTGTTTGAGTTTCCTGAGCCATGCAACAAATTCCCGTTGGCTATCTCTTTTACGTATGGTAATTTAAGTTTCCATGTTACTCTTTCCATGCATCTCACCCTCTCCCCATGTTCATAAGTCTGTTCTCTATGTCTGTTTCTCCATTGTTACCCTGTAAATAAGTTCTTCAGTACCATTCTTCTAGAGTCTGTATATATGTGTTAGAATGTGATGTTTTATCTTTCTCTTTCTGACTAGGTTCTAGGTTCATCCGCCTCATCAGAACTGACTCAGATGTGCTCCTTTTTAATGGCTGAGTAATATTCCATTGTGTATATGTACCACAACTTCTTTATCCATTCATCTGTCAGTGGACATCTAGGATGCTTCCATGTTCTAGCTATTGTAAATAGTGGTGCAATGAACAATGGGATACTTGTGTTTTTTTCAGTTTTGGTTTCCTCAGGGTATATGCCTAGGAGTGGGATTGCTGGGTCATATTGTGATTTTATTCCTATTTTGTTAAGGAATCTCCTTACCGTCTTACATAGTGGTTGTGTCAATTTATATTCCCACCAACAGTGCAAGAGCATTCCCTTTTCTCCACACCCTCTCCAGCATTTATTGTTTGTAAACTTTTTGATGATAGCCATTCTGACTGGTATGAGATGATATCTCATTGTGGTTTTGATTTGCATTTCTCTAATAATGACTGATGTTGAGCATCTTTTCATGTGTTTGTTAACCATCTGTATGTCTTCTTTGGAGAAATGTCTGTTTAGGTCTGTTTCCCACTTTTTGATTGGGTTGTTTGTTTTTCTGTTGTTTTGAGTTATATGAGCTGCTTGTATATTTTAGAAATTAATCCTTTGTCAGTTGTTTCATTTGCTATTATTTTCTCCCATTCTGAGGGTTGTCTTTACCCCTTGCTTATAGTTTCCTTTGCTGTGCAAAAGCATTTACATTTAATCAGGTCCCACTTGTTTACTTTTGTTTTTATTTCAATTACTCTAAGAGGTGCGTCATAGAGGAGCTTGCTTTGATTTGTGTCATCGAGTGTTCTGCCTGTGTTTTCCTCTAAGAATTTCTGGTCTTACATTTAGGTCTTTAATCCATTTTGAGTTTATCTTTGTGTATGGTGTTAGGAAGTGTTCTAATTTCATTCTTCTACATGTAGCTGTCCAGTTTTCCCAGCACCATTTATTGAAGAGGCTGTCTGTGCCCCATTGTGTATTCTTGCCTCCTTTGTCAAAAATAAGGTACCCATAGGTGCATGGGTTTATTTCTGGGCTTTCTGTTTTGTTCCATTGGTCTGTATTTCTGTTATTGTGCCAGTACCATACTGTCTTGATGACTGTAGCTTTGTAGTATAATCTGAAGTTAAAAAGATTGATTCCTCCAGCTCCATTCTTCTTTCTCGGGACTGCTTTGGCTCTTCGGAGTCTTTTGTGTTTCCATATGAATTGTGAAATTTTTTATTCTAGTTCTGTGAAAAATGCCATTGGTAGTTTGATAGGGATTGCATTGAATCTGTAGATTGTGTTTGGTAGTATAGTCATTTTGTAATATTAATTCTTCCTACCCAGGAGCATGGAATATCTCTACATCTGTTTATATCATCTTTGATTTCTTTCATGAGTGTCTTATAATTTTCTGTATACAGTTCTTTTGTCTCTTTAGATAAGTTTATTCCTAGATACTTAATTGCTTTTGTTGCAGTGGTGAATGGGATTGATTCCTTGATTTCTTTTTCTGATTTTTCATTGTTAGTATATAGAAATGCGAGTGATTTCTGTGTATTGATTTTTGTATCCTGCAACTTTGCTAAATTCACTGTAATTTTATACTATCATTAGGGTTTTCTATGTACAGTATCATGTCATCTGCAAACAGTGAGAGCTTTGCTTCTTCTTTTCCAATCTGGATTCCTTTTTCCCCTCTTCTCTGATTCCTGTAGCTAGGATTTCCAAAGCTATGTTTAATTGTGGTGAAAGTGGACACCCTTGTCTTGTTCCTGATCTTAGGGGGAATGCTTTCAGTTTTTCACCACTGAGAATAATGTTTGCTGTAGGCTTATCATATATGGCCTTTACTGTGTTGAGGTAGGTTCCCCCTGTGTGCATTTTTTGAAGAGTTTTAATCATAAATGGGTGCTGAATTTTGTCAAAGGCTTTTTCTGCATCTATTGACATGAGCATATGGTTTTTATCTTTCAATTTGTTAATATGGTATATCGCATTGATTGATTTGCATATATTTAAGAATCCTTGCATAGCTAGTATAAACCCAACTTGATCATGGTGTATCAGCTTTTTGATGTGTTGCTGAATTCTGTTTACTAAAGTTTTGTTAAGGATTTTTGCATCTGTGTTCATTGGTGATATTGGCTTAAATGTGGTCTTTCCTGGAAAATGTTCCGTGTGCACTTGAGAAGGTGTATTCTTCTGTATTTGGATGGAATGTCCTGAAAATAACAATGAGATCCATCTCATCTAATGTATCATTTAAGACTTGTGTTTCCTTATTAATTTTCTGTTTTGATGATCTGTCCATTGGTGTGAGTGGGATGTTAAATTCTCCTACTATTTTTGTGTTACTGTCAGTTTCTCCTTTTATGTCTGTTAGTGTTTGTCTTGTGTATTGAAGTGCTCCTATTTTGGATGCATAGATATTTACAATTTTTATGTCTTTCTCTTGGATTGATCCCTTGATCATTATGTAGTGTCCTTCCTTATCTCTTGTAATCATCTTTATACTTCTTCAACTTCACTCGCTCAGTCGTGTCCGACTCTTTGCAACCACCAGGCTCCTCCATCCATGGGATTCTCCAGGCAGGAATACTGGAGTGGGTTGCCATTTCCTTCTCCAGGGGATCTTCCCGATCCAGGGATCAAACCCAGGTCTCCCTTATTGCAGGCAGACGCTTTAATTGTCTTTATAGTAACATCTATTTTGTCTGATATGAGAATTGAACTCCAACTTCCTTTTGCTTCCCATTTGCATGGAATATATTTTTTCATCCTCTCACTTTCTATATATGTCTTTAGGTCTGAAGTGGATTTCTTGTAGATAGCATATCTTGTTGATATGGATCTTGTTTTGTGTCCATTCAGTTGGTCTGTGTCTTTTGGTTGGAGCATTTAATCCATTTACATTTAAAGTAATCATTGATATATATGTTCCTATTGCCATTTTCTTAATTGTTTTGGGTTGATTTTGTAGATCTTTTTTCTCTCTTGTATTTCCTGACTATATAAGTCCCTTTAACATTTGTTGTAAAGCTGGTTTTGTGGTCCTGAATTCTCTTAACTTTTGCTTGTCTGTAAAGCTTTTTATTTCTCCATCAATTTTGAATGAGATCCTTGCTGGGTACAGTAATCTTGGTTGTAGATTTTTTCATTTCAGTACTTTAAATATATCCTGCCATTCCCTTCTGGCCTGCAGAGTTTCTGCTGAAATATCAGCTGTTAAGCATATGGCGTTTCCCTTGTATGTTACTTGTTGCTTCTTGTTTGATGCTTTTAATGTTCTTTCTTTGAACTATGAACAGAGGTTCATGACATTGTACAGGAGACAATGGATCAAGACCATACCCAAGAAAAAGAAATGGAAAAAAGCAAAATTGCTGTCTGAGGAGGCCTTACAAATAGCTGTGAAAAGAAGAGAAGCCAAAAGCAAAGAAGAAAAGGAAGGATATACCCATTTGAATGCAGAGTTCCACAGAATAGCAAGGAAAGAGATAAAAGCGTTCCTCGGTGATCAATGCAAAGAAATAGAGGAAAACAACAGAATGGAAAAGACTAGAGATCTCTTCAAGAAAATTAGAGATACCAAGGGAACATTTCATGCAAAGATGGGCTCAATAAAGGACAAAAATGGTTTGGACCTAACAGAAGTAGAAGATATTAAGAAGAGGTGGCAGGAATACACAGAAGAATGGTACGAAAAAGATCTTCAGGACCAAGTTAATCATGATGGTGTGATCACTTACCTAGAACCAGACATCCTGGAATATGAAGTCAAGTGGGCCTTAGGAAGCATCACTACAAACAAAGCTAGTGGAGGTGATGGAATTCCAGTTGAGCTATTTCAAATCCTAAAAGATGATGCGGTGAAAGTGTTGCACTTAATATGCCAGCACATTTGGAAAACTCAGCAGTGGCTACAGGACTGGAAAAGATCAGTTTTCATTCCAATCCCAAAGAAAGGCAATGCCAAAGAATGCTCAAACTACCGCACAGTTGCATTCATCTCACACGCTAGTAAAGTACTGCTCAAAATTCTCCAAGCCAGGCTTCAGCAATATATGAACCATGGACTTCCAGATGTTCAAACTGGTTTTAGAAAAGGCAGAGGAACCAGAGATCAAATTGCCAATGTCCGCTGGATCATGGAAAAAGGAAGAGAGTTCCAGAAAAACATAGATTTTTGCTTTATTGACTATACCAAAGCCTTTGACTGTGTGGATTGCAATAAACTGTGGAAAATTCTCAAAGAGATGGGAATACCAGACCACCTGACCTGCCTCTTGAGAAATATGTATACAGGTCAGGAAGCAACAATTAGAGCTGAGCATAGAAGAACAGAAGTTCCAAATAGGAAAAGGAGTACGTCAAGGCTGTATATTGTCACCCTGCTTTTTTAACTTCTATGCAGAGTACATCATGAGAAACGCTGGGCTGGAAGAAGCACAAGCTAGAATCAAGATTGCCAGGAGAAATATTAATAACCTCATATACACAGATAACACCACCCTTATGGCAGAAAGTGAAGAAGAACTAAAGAGCCTCTTCATGAAAGTGAAAAAGGAGAGCAAAAAAGTTGGCTTAAAGCTCAACATTCAGAAAACAAAGATCATGGCATCTGGTCCCATCACTTCATGGGAAATAGATGGGGAAACAGTGACTGACTTTATTTTTTCGGGCTCCAAAATCACTGTAGATGGTGATTGCAGCCATGAAATTAAAAGACGCTTACTCCTTGGAAGAAAAGTTATGACCAACCTAGACAGCATGTTAAAAGGCAGAGACATTACTTTGTCAACAAAGGTCCGTCTAGTCAAGGCTATGGTTTTTCCAGTAGTCATATATGGATGTGAGAGTTGGACTGTAAAGAAAGCTGAGCGCCGAAGAATTGATGCTTTTGAACTGTGGTGTTGGAGAAGACTCTTGAGAGTCCCTTGGACTGCAAGGAGATCCAACCAGTCCAATCTAAAGGAGATCAGTCCTGGGTGTTCATTGGAAGGACTGATGTGAAGCTGAAACTCCAATACTTTGGCCACCTGATGCAAAGAGCTGACTCATTGGAAAAGACCCTGATGGTGGGAAAGATTGAGGGCAGGAGGAGAAGGAAATCACAGAGGATGAGATGGTTGGATGGCATCACCGACTCAATGGACATGGGTTTGGGTAGGCTCCAGGAGTTGGTGATAGACAGGGAGGCCTGGCGTGTTGTAGTTCCTGGGGTCGCAAAGAGTCGAACACGACTGAGCGACTGAACTGAACTGAACTTTGTGTTTAGTCTTTGTTAGTTTGATTCGTATGTGTCTTGGCGTATTTGTCCTTGGATTTATCCTGTATGGGACTCTTTGTGCCTCTTGGACTTGATTATTTCCTTTTCCATGTTGGGGAAATTTTCAGCTATAATCTCTTTAAAATTTTCTCATACCCTTTCTTTTTCTCTGCTTTTGGGACCCCTATAATGTGATTGTGCATTTGATGTTGTCTCAGAGGTTCTTGACACTCTCCTCAATTCTTTTCATTCTTTTTACTTTATTCTGCTCTTCAGAAGTTGTTTCCACCATTTCTTTTCTAGTTCATTGATTTGTTCTTCTGTTTCAGATATTCTGCTATTGATTACTTCTAGAGTATTTTTAATTTCAGTAATTGTGTTGTTTGTCTCTGTATGTTTATTCTTTAAATCTTCTAGGTCTTCGTTAATTGATTCTTGCATTTTCTCCATTTTGTTTTCAAGATTTTTGATCATCTTTACTATCATTATTCTGAATTCTTTTTCAGGTAGTTTGCCTCTTTCCTGTTCATTTATTTGGACTTCTGTGTTTCTGGTTTGTTCCTTCATTTGTGTAGTATTTCTCTGCCTTTTCATTATTACTATTTTTTTAACTTTCTGTGTTTGAGGTCTCCTTTTCCCAGGTTTCAAAGTTGAATTCTTTTTTCCTTTTGGTTTCTGCCCTCCTAAGTTTGATCCAGTGGTTTGTGTAAGCTTTGAATAGGGTGAGGTTTGTGCTGAGTTTTTGTTTGTTTGTATGTTTTTCCTCTGATTGGCAAGGCTGAGTGAGGTGGTAATCCTGTCTGCTGATGATTGGGTTTGTATTTTTGTTTTGTTTGTTGTTTAGATGAGGCCTCCTGCACAGGGTGATACTGGTAGTTGGATGATGCCAGGTCTTGTATTCAAGTGGTTTCTTTTGTGTGAGTTCTCACTATTTGATAGTTCTCTGTTAGTCTAGGATCTTGGAGTCAGTGCTCCCACTCCAAAGGCTCAGGGCTTGATCTCATGAAACGGACTGTTGTCCAGCATAAAATGCCTGTGGTACTGCACACAGTTCCTATTCTCCAGGTTCCAGTAACTCATTTTCAGAAGATTGCTGGCACAGCATCAAAACCAAATTGCTCTGCTCAACTTTGAGTGCTCGAGAGATGAAGGATTCCTCTGAGTCCTCCAAAATGCTGGCTTGATGAGTTACTGGTTCCTGTGACTCCAGCTCCAAAACCCTGTGGAGCAGCAGAAAAGCCCCCCAGAAGGGCACTTCTACACACCACCTGTGGAACCCCAGAGATGAGCAGGGTAGAATGTTTTGTTGTTTTGCATGTGAGCTTCTCAGAACTGCCTCCATCAGTACTGCTAAGAATAGAGGAACTTTGTGGGAACATTTTTTCTTTTAAGAGGTAATTTTTCTTGCTAAGTATGCCATAAGAAATTGAAGAATGATCTTAATTTCTCACTTTAAAATGACTGTCTTACTGAGCCAGACTGGTTAACACTTCAAGTTGGAATACATGGATTTGTCAATAAACTTAAAGGTGATAGTAGTCTCCATTACTACTAAGTTGTTTGAGTAATATATTATATTCACATTTTAAATGAATATTGATCTTCATCCAGTGGCTAAATTGGAGCATCTCAGTTCTTACGAAATCGCTGATCCTTTTCTATTTTTAGGTGTGCAGCCAGACATAAATTCTAGCCGACATTCCACAGAGTTTTTTGTACCTTTGCTTCCTCACACAGCACTCTTTGGGCTTCCCAGGTGGCGCTAGTGGTTAAAAAACCAGTCTGCTAATGCAGGAGACATAAGAGACACAGGTTTGATCCCTGCGTCGGGAAGATTCCCTGGAGGAGGGCACGGCAAACCAAGCCAGTATTCTTGCCTGGAGAATCCCATGGACAGAGGAGTCTGGTGGGCTACAGTCCATAGGGCTGCAAAGAGTTGGACACGACTGAAGTGACTTAGCATGCATGCTTGCACGCACAGCACTCTTTAAGAAGTAATACTTTTTGCATGTTAAAAGTGGCAAAAATCAAATGCCTTTAAGGTAACCAACTTAGACTGTATTGCTTTGTGTTTTGTCGCGTCTTGAAGGTACTTGAAGTTTATCGAGTTGCCCTTGTCTCAGAGAAAGTTTTGTCAGAGCTGTCAGCAGTTGCTGTTGCCGGATGATGAGGAGAAGCATCATGAACATCCAGTAGTGGGTGATGTTTCTATCACCCAGTTAAAAAGGCCCAGTAAACTCCTTTATCCCCTGGAAAACAAGAAGACAAATGCCCAGTATTTGTTTGCTGACCGGAGCTGTCTGTTCTTGGTAGACCTGCTCTCAAACCTTGGATTCAGAAGAGTACTGTGTGTTGGGACCCCAAGGTATGTGATAACAGTATTTTAAAGGCTTCTCCCATCACCACTTTCTAAACTGTAAGAAAATATAGTGAGTAGTTATTTACTGTATAGAGGGTACAACATGCAACCTCAAGTATACAGTGTAGTCCTTCTCTGAAGGAGTTTGTGATTTTTATTCCATTCAAGCGAAGTCTTTACAGATTTCTGATGTATGATAGAAGATTGTGGTTTGAATCTTCAGTTATTTACTATTAATTCTAGAGTTTTCTGTTTTAGATGAGATCCAACATTTAAAAATACTTTGAAATTCAGTGTTTCATTGAAATGTTAGAAATATCAGGAGACCATTGATGGGTTTTTTGTTACATGTGACATTAGTCGTTTCTTACTAAATTTGCTTTCACTGATTGCTTTAGGTTACATGAGCTGATCAGGTTGAACGAATCAGGTGGCAAGAAGTCTAACATTAGAAGCCTTTTATTGGATATTGATTTTCGGTAGGTTTACAAAGTATAATATTTATTCTCCTTCATTGTATTCTGTTTCTTTTTAATGTTTTCTTTTCTTTTTTTTAAAAATTTTTATTTTACTTTATTTTACTTTACAATACTGTATTGGTTTTGCCATACATTGACATGAATCCACCACGGGTGTACATGCATTCCCAAACAGGAACCCCCCTCCTAATACTCCATTGTGTATATGTACCACAGCTTTCTTATCCATTCATCTGCTGATGGACATCTAGGTTGTTTCCATGTCCTGGCTATTATAAACAGTGCTGCAATGAACATTTTACTAATCCTGTTATAACCCTTTACTTAGTATAGAAGTAGTAATTGTTTATAAGGTATTTCTTCAGTTAGATAGACTCAACATGTAAAAGTGAAAGTCACTGAGTTGTGGCCAACTCTTTGCAACCCCATGGACTATACAGTCTGTGGACTTCTCCAGGCCAGAATACTGGAGTGGGTAGCCTTTCCCTTCCCTAGGGGTTCTTCTCAACCCAGGGATCGACCCCAGTTTCCTGCATTGCAGGCGGATTCTTTACCAGTTGAGAGGGAGGCAGTAGGCTTTTTGCTAGTATGCTTCCTAATTTTTTTCTGTGAAGGTATCTAGTTGTCTTTGGCTTATAATTTAGACATACATTTCTATTGAGTGAAATTTCTTCTTATATACTTACTTTTCAAGGGTAATTCTGAATTTCCTCTGGGATTTTGTTTTATCATAATGTCTTAAATGGGATAAGATGTGTATTTTAATGTTTTTAATGAAGGGTGTGCGTACTATCTTTCACTGGATGAAGCCTGAAGTGAAGGGAGTGCTAACTAGGAAATAGGTCCTGAGGCAGAGGCTAATTAGTAAGCAAACAGATAAGCTTTGTGGGAGAGAATCAGAATTAAACAGCAACTGATATGTTGGAACAAACAGGTGAGACAGTGGACCACGTTTTGAGTCTTCCCTCTGGTTGTAATTGAGAAGATACAAATTTTTAATTTACAGCACAGGACGGCAGATGTGTCCATCCACAGACTCTAATTCTGTAAACTTGAAGTACTCTTCCTATTTTCTGTAATTGTTTGAATTCTAGGAGTTCATGGTAAGTCTTTGAGACACCATGTCCTTAGTATATTTTTCTTATTCTTGAGTGTATTGAAGGAATCAGTCTTTGAGTTGTTGTTTTTTTTTAATCTGATAGGACCTATTTAGCCAATATTCCAGTAGTTGTTGTGTTCTCTCCAGTATTACTCAGATTCTCTGTGAAATTACATATGCTTTTTCTCCCTAAAAACAAGGCAGACAGAATTTTAAAGTGTAGAAGTCACAATAAAAAGTACAGCTTTCATCATTTATTTTCCTTTAGATTTCCAAGTTAGCTTTGGGCTATCTACTGTAAGCATGTATGTGTCTCGGAAATAACCCACATTTTCTGCAACTCTCATTCCTTATTAACAAGACGAGTACACTCTTTACAAATATCTATTTGGTGTTAGTAATCTTCGGGAAAAAGAAATTCCATGAGTGATAATACAGACGTCTTCTTAAAGATAAACTCAGTTTCTTTTTTTAAACTGAGATATAACTCATTTAAAACAGACCATTTTTAAGTGTGTATTTCAGCAGTTTTTGGTATATTCACTGTTTTACATCTACAATCTATCACCCATAATTCCAGGACATTTTAAATCACACTAAAGAGAGACTCCTTACTTCTCCTGATATGCTCCTTACTCCTCCTGATAAGCGTCAATCTTTCTTTCATCCAGATTTGTCTCTTCAGGATGTTTTATATAAATGGAATCATACAATATATGCCCTTTGTGTCTGACTTTCTTCACTTAGCATAATGTTGTCAAGATTCCTCCATGTCATAGCATCTAAGTGTACTTCCTTTTATGACTGTGTACTGTTCCATTGAGTGAATATATCAATTTCTTTTTTAACTACCTTATTTCCTAAAGTGTTATTAAATGATTATAAAGGTATTATTATAAGAACTTTTAAGTTCTTATAATAACATGAAATATTAACTATAACTGATATTTAGTAAATGCTTGTCACATGTCAAACCCTATTCTAAATTCTTTGGTCCCCACAATAGCCCTCTAGGACAGATGCCATTAACATTCTCCTTTCCTCAGAATAGAAAACTAAGGTACAAAGAAATTAAATAACTTGACCAAAGTCACAGTCATAATTGTCCTATGGTAATTCTATGTTTAACTTCTTGAAGGACTCCCAAACTGTTTTCTAAGGTGACTGCACAGTTTTTCTTTCCCAACAGCCGTATATGAGAGTTCCAATTTCTTTGCATGCTCATGAACACTTGTTACTGTCTGTCTTTTTGAAATAGTGTCTCATTGTGGTAATGATGTTGAGCATCTTTTCATGAACTTAGGACCAATTGTTTATCGTTTTGGAGAAATGTCTATTCAGTCATTTGCTCAATTTTTAAAATTGATTATTTGTCTTATTGTTGAATTGAAAGAGTAGTTAATGTATTCTGGGTACTAGACTCCTATCAGATATATAATTCATAAATATTTTCTCTCATTCTGTGAGTTGTCTTTTCACTTTTATGTAGTCAAAAGTTATTCTCTTTTCTTTGGTTGCTTATGTTTTAGGTGTCATACCAAGAAACTATTACCTAGTCTAAAAGCATGAATATTTACATTTGTTTTCTTCTAAGAGTTTTAAATTTTTAGTTCTTACATTTGGTTAATTTTGAGTTAATTTTTTAGTATGATGTGAGGTAGGGGTCCAGTTTCATTCTTTACGTGTGGATATCCAGTTGCCTTGGCACCATTGTTTAAATGATTATTCTTTCCCCATGGAATGCTCTTGGAACCTTGTTGAAAACCACGTGACGATATATCTGTGGATTTATCTGTAGACCTTAAATTCTGTTCCATTTATTTGTGTCTGTCCTTATGCCAGGCCCATGCAATCTCAATTGTTGTTTTGTAGTGAGTTTTGGAATTGGAAAGTGTGTATCTTTCAACTTAATTCTTTTTGAGATTATTTTGGCTTTTGTGGGTTTATTGCATTTCTGTATGAATTTTAGAATTACCTAGTCCGTTTTCGTAAAAAGCTAGTTGAGCTTTTTGTAGGAGTCACATTGAATTTGTAGATCAATTTGAGGGGTTGTTGTTTAGTTACTAAGTCGTATCCAACTTTTTTGTGACCCCATGCACTATAGTCCACTGGGCTTCTCTGTCGATGGGATTTCCCAGGCAAGAACACTGGAGTGGTTGCTGTGTCTTTCCCCAGGGGATCTTCCTGACCCAGAGGTCAAACCCACATCTTTCCATCTTAAGTGTTCTGTTTCATGAATATGAGCTATCTTTCCATTTATTTAGCTCTTCTTTAATTTCTTTAAACAATATTTTATAGTTTTCAGTGTGCAGGACTTGCACTTCTTCTGTTAAAGTTTTTCCTAAACACTTCATTCTTTCTGTTTTTTTTAATTAAATTTTAAAAAAATTTTGTGTTGTTCATTGCTCATGCCCTGATGCTTTTTTTTAAAGTTGCAATAAAATATACATAGTATAACTTTTACCATGTTAGCCAGTTTTTTAAGTATACCATTCAGTAGTGTGAAATAAGTGAAGTATATTCACATCAGTGTGCACTGTTCTCCAGAACTCTTTTTTGCATCTTATCTGATTTACTAGTATTATTTTTTTAAGTTAATCATTGTCACATTAATTTTTAAAAATTGTTTTGAAAGAAATTCTAAGTCTTATTACTGGTTTACTTTTAACTTGAAAGATTGATATTGTGCTTTGACTCTTTTGCCTTAAATGCCATACCTTGCAGTTTCACCTTTCTTGAGCCTATAGTTAAATCCCCTAGTCTAAGTAGGGAGTAGGTGATGTAGATAAAGGTTGTTTTATAACCTATGGAACACACGGATGCTTTTTTCTTTCTGTGTCGGCAAACCTCTGTGTGTGTTGCAAACAAAAGCTGGAGGTATTGAACTATGGTCTCCTGGCTTAGCTTCTTTGATAGCTACTCTATTTTTGAGTCAGTTCTGTAAAAGGTCAACATTGAGTGCTAAGAGAGAGCCGGTTTAATTGAAATATGTTACTAGTCAGAATGAACTCTGCCTGTTGCCTGTATTTACATTATGATGGAGTGTGGGGTTGGTTCACATTTTTCACAGAGACCACAATTAAATCAGGGAAACCTTCCTATGTAGTATAGTGTGGCAGTAGATAGTTCCTTTGGCACTTTGAATTTGGCTTGTTGTTGCCCTGCAGAAGGTCTTTGCAGAGCTGCAGATCCCTCAACTCTAGGGATCTGTGTATAGTGCTGTAAATGTTCTTTCCTTTCCGTCCCGCCCTCCTTCCATTTATTTTTGCCTGCACTGAGTCTCTGGGTTGGGCTTTCTCTAGTTGCAGCAAATGGGCATCTTATTGCAGTGGCTTTTCTTGTTGCAGAGCACAGGTTCTAGAGTGCAGGCTGAGATGTTGTGGCTCGCAGTCTTAGTTGCCTTGTAGCGTGGCAGATCTTCCTGGACCATGGATAGAATCCATGTCCCCTGCATTGGCAGGTGAATTCTTAACCACTGGACCACCAGGGAAGTCCTAAATGCCCTTTTCTGAACATCTAAGATATGAACTTCATAAAGATGGAAATACCAGATCACCTTCCGTGTCTCTTGAGAAATTTCTGTGCAGGTCAAGGAGCAACCGTTAGAACCGGACATAGAACAATGGACTGGTTCAAAATTGGGAAAGACATATGTCAAGGCTGTATACTGTCACCTTGGTTATGTAACTTATATGCAGAATACATCATGTGAAATGCCAGACTGGGTGAATCACAACCTAGAATCAAGATTGCCAGGAGAAATACCAACAACCTTAGATGTGCAGTTGATACCACTCTGTAACGGCAGAAAGCGAAGAGGAACTAAAGAGCCCCTTGATGAAGGTGAAAGTGGAGAATGAAAAAGCTGGCTTAAAACTCAGCATTCGAAAAAAGAAGATCATGACATATAGTCCCATCACTTCACAGCAAATAGATGGCGGGGGAGGGGGTAGGGGTAAAAACAGTGACAGATTTTATTTTCTTGGCCTCCAAAATCACTGCAAACAGTGACTACATGAAATTAAAGATACTTTCTCCTTGGAAGAAAAGCTATGACAAATCTGGACAGTGTTTTAAAAAGCAGAGACATCAGTTTGCTGACAAAGGTACATATAATCAAAGCTATGGTTTTTCGAGTAGTCATGTATGTATGAAAGTTGGGCCATAAAAAAGGCCGAGTGCCACAGAACTGATTCTTTTGAATTGTGGTGCTGGAGAAGACTCTTGAGAGTCCCTTGGACAGCAAGGAGATCAAACCAGTCAATCCTGAATATTCATTGGAAGGACTGATGCTGATGCTGAAGCTGAAGTTTCAGTACTTTGGCCACCAGATGCAAAGAGCTGTCTCACTGGAAAAGACTATGATGCTGGGAAAGATTGAAGGCAGGAGAAGAAAGGGGTGACAGTGGATGAAATGGTTGGATTGCATCACTGACTTGATGGCCATGAGTTTGAGCAAAGTCCAGGAGATAGTGAAGGACAGTGAAGCCTGGCATGCTGCAGTCCATGGAGTTGCAAAGAATCAGATGTGACTTAGCAAGTGAGCAACAAGAAAAAGAAGATATGAAGTTAACATTTGCTAAGATGGATTTCTGTATGCTCCAATTTTAGCATGAAAGATGTGAAATTCTGTTTGGCAAACTACATCCAAATAAAGTTATATCAAAAAGCTGAATTTCTTAGGTTCATTTCGTGAACTAATTTTATTCAGCTCTTGATTACATTTCCTGTGTGTAGAACATGTTTCATACTTGGTAACTGGCTCTCATTTAAAGAGAATGAATGGCCAAATTAAATGGATGTCCTTTTGAGCAGTTTTCAAGTGTATGCATTTCTGATTGGTTTTGTTTGCGTTATTCAATGGAGAGAATAATTCTTTGTGGCCAATTTCATTTTAAGAGGGTAATGTTGAGTGAATTTTTGTAATTTAAAATATGAATAATTATGCTCCCTTATTTGTGTTTGATGGAAGCTTAGAGCTGAAACCTTGGCTTTTTTCTCTCTCTGGCTCTGCCCACTGCTACTGAGAACATTTTGGACAAGTGTGCTGTGCTGAATTTTATGTAAATAACATTTTTCTTTTCTTTTTTCTTTTTTAATTAAAAAAAAATACCTATTGCATTGTGAAGCAGTGAAAAAAGTAGAGGGCGGTAGAAATAAATACATTTAAAAAGGGATTGTATTTTTCACTTGCTCACACAAAGCAGTGCAAGGGAGAACACCTCAATGATGGTTGATCTACAGCTGTACTAGTCTTAATATATATGTAAATTAAATAATTGATATGATATATTATCAGCTATTTGGGATTTGGTTAAAGAGGAAGACATTTGTTAAATAATGGTAATTGACATTGTCACAGTTTTTGGAGTATTCCTTAGGTTACAGTGTATAGTTTAAATATTTTCTGTTATTTAAGCCTTCTGTTTATTTCTTCAGTTTAAATTTATGTCAGCAGATGTACTAACAGTATCTTAAATGATATTAAGGGATATTGTATTGAGAATGGTGAGCAGATGTTCTTTTGTCTCCACAGAATAAGAGGAAATGGGTTTAGATTACAGGAGGAGAAATTTTGGTTGGACATAAACCTAATTCCTTAATACTAGAGACATTGAGACATAAATCTTTATAGCTGGTATTTATTAAAATAACGATACCTGAAATCTCAGTATATGCTTTATAGCTAGCATTGTATTAAGCACTTTACATAATTATCTTATGTATTCTTACCTAGTCCTATGGGATAGAAATCATTTTCCCATTTTGCAGATGAAGAAACTGGGGCTCAGATAGGTAAAATAACTTACTAAAGTTACACAGCTAGTAACTGAGAGACTTAAGAGTTTGAAACCATGCCCCCTGACTCTCGAGCTGTACTCTTAGTCACGGTGTAATAGAAAGAGGATAAACTAGGCTTGTCCGTTGTATTAAATACTCAACATGGTTGGTGATCATGCAGATGGTATTAAATAACTGTGAGTAGAAAGAAGTGCCTCTATCATGATTTGGTTAAAGAAGTTGTATAAGTAAGTATGTGTCCATGATTTTTTTCAGTCTTTCCCCTATCTTACGTGTTCTGTAGAAGGATGGTGTGGTCCCGTGTGAACTGTTTTTGACAAAACTATGGAAGTTCAGAATTCTATTGAAAGAGGTTTCTATATTACACAAAGAAAACCCTCAGAAGTCAGCAAGAAAGACATTAAGACCCATAGACATAAATGGGGAAAATAGAGATAGGCAGTACAAATAAAATTAAGGAAGAAAGAAATTTCAGTTTTGTAAGAAATCAAGTAAATGCAAGTTTAAGCCATAAATGTGGTATGAATCAAAATTTGCCTAGTAAATTAGTAGAAATTATAATGTGTTAATACCCAAAGCTGGTGTTCCCATTCATTAGTGATTGCATTTTAAAGTAGTATGTTAGAAGAATAAAATGATTCAATCAGTAAATAAATATCCTCTTTCCTGGCACTAATTCAGTAAATATGAAATGCACATAAATTGTTTTTCTTATGTATTAAGAAGCATATTTTATTAAGCTAATTTGCAATAGACAAAAAAAACCTCTGTATTAAATACCATTTTTGTTAGCCACAGAAGAAAATAACAGCTATTGAGCAGAAATGTTGATTCAGTATTTTCCTTAACGTTATTAGGTATGAGAGACATTTAAACTGCCAAACTGACCCAAGCTTAAAATGCATAATAATCTCTATCAGGAACATAAT
The DNA here is from genome assembly GCF_001704415.2 of Capra hircus. NCBI lineage: Eukaryota > Metazoa > Chordata > Mammalia > Artiodactyla > Bovidae > Capra > Capra hircus. The sequence goes on from NC_030813.1 coordinate 45,315,971, forward strand.
TATTTATTTATAATCTTCTGGTCCATAGGAATATGTGTGTTTTTTGTATATGAGTTTTCTCACTGACTTATTAAAACTTGGGGCCATAATCTAAGTTTGTTATTCATCCACTATTGTTAGCTTCTTGAGGTTTGGGAAAGTATTCTTTATTTCAGAAACCTGAAGGATGATGAAATTGATTTTATTTAAGGTGTGATTTCATAATTTTAAAATTTAGTTTACATTTATTTACTATATAGCTGTGACCAGACAAGTAACTACAGTAATAAATTATTTTACAGGTATTCACAGTTTTATATGGAAGATAGTTTTTGCCATTATAATATGTTTAACCATCACTTCTTTGATGGAAAGGTAAGCGTTATGACCATTATCTCTTTCTTCTTTCTTATATTTCCTTCATTATTTTTCTACAGTCCCTCAAGAGCAAATGGTGGCTATTCTTCCATTTACTGATATTTACTTTTGTTTGTTCACTGAGTGTTATCAAGCATCCAGGGGTGATCATGTTATTCACCTTTCATGCTTTTCACTGCTTCTTGGGTAAAGACCTACTTTCTCAGCAAGACCCATGTAGCCTTGTGAGATTTGACCCTGCCGCCCTCCAGCCTGTCTTCTTTCCGTTCCTGCTTTGCTGTTGTATTCAGGGCATATGACATTCATCTCAGGCTGGCCTTTCCATCACAGGGGCCTTTGCCATGCTGTTCCCTCCTTCTTCCACTCCCTCTTTGCCCTGTGAATTTCACCTCATCCTTCAGAACCCTGTTCCAAGTTCCTTTCTCCAGCTTCCCCTACCCTCAGACAAGGTCAGGTTCTCCTTTGTAGATTTACAATACTGTAATTAAATAATTCTGTGGTTAGTTGTTTGATGTCTTCCTCTCTGATAAATTTCGTGTCCTAGTTAAGGGGATTTATGGTTTTATTAAGCTAATCCTTAAAAAATAGACAGTGTCAGGAGTTAACCCCAGTCTGTGAACTCTAGGTGATAATGATGTGGCAGTTTAGGTTCATCTCTTTTAACAGATGTCCCACTCCAGTGGGGGATATTGGTAATGGGGGAGGGGCAGGAGCAGGGGGTATGTAGGATATCTTTGAACCTTCCTCTCAGTTTCACTGTGAACTTAAAACTGCTCTTAAAAATTAGCCTTAAAAAAAGGAGAGTGGCTTAAAAAAAAAAACCTTCTTTCAGTATGATGTTAGTAATGTCCTTGTGAATAAACATCATAGCAAGTACTGATATTTCTACTCTTGTTTTGAACTCTTTGTTAGTCCCATTACGAAATAAAATCTGTAACCAACCAAGTAATCATACCTGACAGAAGGCTGGCCTAAAATATTTCAAATTATCAAGACTACCTGAAGCATATCCACACATGTGCTGGGCTGTGCTGTGCTTAGTTGCTCAGTCATGCGCAACTCTTTGTGACCCCATGGATTGTAGCCCTCCAGGCTCCTCAGTTCATGGGGATTCTCCAGGCAAGAATACTGGAGTGGGTGTCATGCCTTTCTGCAGAGGATCTTCCCAATCCAGGGATCAAACCCAGGTCTCCCACATTGTAGGTGGATTCTGAGCCACCAGGGAAGTCCAAGAATACTGGCTGAAGTGGGTATCCTATCCCTTCCCTAGGGGATCTTCCCAACCCAGGATTGAACCGGACGTCTCCTGCATTGCAGGTGTATTCTGTACCAGCTGAGCTATAAGAGAAGCCCATGTCCATACATATATATATATATATATATATATATATATATATATATATATTTTAAATGGTGAACTATGCTTAAGTATATATTGTGCTTTAAGATATTAACTGACAGACTGGAAATCAAGAAGACCAAAAGACCTGTGCATTTAGGAAATGAAAGTAGATTCTAAATTGTTGGTTGGGATTAAAAAGTGAGTCTCCTGATTTACTAGGTATAGCCAATGAAGTACTCCTTCCATCAGAATCAATTTAGCATTGGGATACACATTCTTCAGCAGTGAAAGCTATGAAAACCAAGTATTGAAGTAAATAGCAGTTACAATTAGATGTATTTCACTGTTTCCTGAAGGGCTTATGTGGTTGATAATCACCAGAATTTGAGGACTGATTAGATGAGCTTTAAGGAAAGCAAGAAATTGAAAAATCACTTGACAGTAGATGAAGAGGGGCTTTTCACCTTAGACAGTGACAGTAGGAAAAGGAGAGGAAAGAAGTGGGTTCTGAAGACATTTTACTGATGGAAACCAGCAGACTTGATGTAATTACTATGTGTACACATGTCAATTATACCTCATTTAAAAAAAAAAAAAGATGACTTGGTGATACCTGTGCTGGGGAAGAGATCAAATATACCATGGGGCCATGACCTGGGTTCATCTTTCATTCTTCAAAACACAGAGTGGGGAAGTTTGTAAGTGACATTTGGAAATGTTGAGTTTGTGGGGCTGGCAGAACACTGCCATGCAGGGGTCCAGTGTGGCATCTTGGAATTGTGGGGCCTTGAGCTCAGGGATGCTGTCAGTGCTAGTGACACAGATGAGGGAGTAACTGAGCTTCTGTTACTGCTTGATGCTTCAGTAATGGGTCAGGTATTCATTTATTTGTTCTTAATACTAGACCATGACTTTGCTTTTTATTCTGAACCATAAAGACGGGTAAAATTACATTTAAATACCTAACGGTTGGCCAGCAATTTTGTATATTTCAAGAAAATAACAAATAATTAGCATTTCTCTAGGAAATTCTATGTAAGTTTTATTGAGAGTTTATAGAATTACCTTGCAAGTTTCTAGAATAACCGTTGGAATAAGCTGTAAAGACTGAGCTCCATGTTTTCTTTCCTAGAAGAAAACAGTCATCCAACTCAGGCTGTCCTTTCTCTGTGTTTTAGGAGCAGCCTCTAAATAGCACTGCAGCTGTAGAGAATGATCTGTAGAAAACTACTGTTTAATTATTTTATTGTCTGCCTCTTTTCTACCTACTTGGAGTCAAGGTTTTCAGTAGAGATTACCATCTAATAATCGATCGCTAAAGTCTTTAAGTGTCTGCAAGGTGCCTGTCTGTGAAGGCATATAAGCCTTTGAGGCACCAAATGCCTTTGAGGATCTAAGCTCTGCCACTGCACAGAAGCTCTCCACAGTTGACTGGATTAAAAAGCAGAAGTTTCCTGTACAAGATTTTTTTCATAACAAATAATATAGTCTCTTGAAAAATAAAAAATGTCATACACCTTAATGGTTAAGGTGGTTAAAGTGTGTATAGAGGGTGCCTATTTAAAATGCCAGCTACTGAGATAAAAGAGTTAAGTTATTGTCAGCTTTGGTGGCATATGCGAGTGTCTTATTTCCGCCTTGTTTCCTAAGGTGATCAACCTTAGGACCCTCAGCCCCTCAGAAGAGTACACCCCACCATTGATTCTACCTGGAAAGATACTCTTTAATGTTTTTTAAAAATTTGGTTAAATGTTCAGGCTTTGTTAACATTTTTTTTTTCCTACTTATAACTCTTAGGGATTTGAAGGTTTTTCAGTAACATCGTCTGCAATTTTAGTCCTTGATCGTGTAGGCAGGTTAAGGAAGTGCCAGGCAGCACCTGAAAAATGATTAACCTTCTTGACACCATCCTTTGCTGTAGTACTTCCAGGAGGAAGTTAATACTTTCTTAGAGAAAAGGGATTGGGGTATTGTGATTTTTCCTTTCTTCAATTGGGTCTTCTAAGTTGATTTAATAGTAGAACAATATATATTATAACGTACATATAGGTTTATTAAAGTTCAAATACCATTAAACTTTAAAATCTTCTACTGTTTTGTATACTAAAAGTATTGATTTGCTTTTATAGATGAATACTTGAAAGCTACTACAAAGTCAGTAGACTAGAGCTAGTATTATAGGTCTGTCTCTTGTTGATCTTTCCAAAAGCAAAAAAGGGATAAATATACTGGACAGTTTTTAATGTTAACTTTGCAGTCACTAGTTCAGTTCAGTTCAGTCGCTCAGTTGTGTCCAACTCTTTGCAACTCCATGGACTGCAGCACGCCAGGCCTCCCTGTCCATCACTGGAGTCTACTCAAATTCATGTCCATTGAGTCAGTGATGCCATCCAATCAACTCATCTTCTGTCATCCCCTCCTCCTCCTGCCTTCAATCTTTCCCAGCATCAGGGTCCCTTCAAATGAGTCAGTTCTTCGCATCAGGTGGCCAAAGTATTGGAGCTGCAGCTTCAGTATCAATCCTTCCAATGAATTCCTTTGCAGTGGACTGGCTTGATCTCCTTGTTGTCCAAGGAACTCTCAAGAGTCTTCTCCAACACCACAGTTCAAAATCATCAGTTCTTCGGTGCTCAGCTTTTCTTTATAGTCCAACTCTTATATCCATACATGACTACTGGAAAAACCATAGCCTTGACTAGATGGACCTTTGTTGGCAAAGTAATGTCTCTGCTTGTTAAAATGCTGTCTAGGTTGGTCATAACATTTCTTCCAAGGAACAAGCATCTTTTAATTTCATGGCTGCAGTCACCATCTGCAGTGATTTTGGAGCCCCCCCAAAATAAAGTCTGTCGCTGTTTCCATTTTTTGCCCATCTGTTTGCCATGAAGTGATGGGACTAGATGCCATGATCTTAGTTTTCTGAATGTTGAGCTTTAAGTCAGCTTTTTCACTCTTCTCTTTCACTTTTATCAAGAGGCTCTTTAGTTCCCCTTCACTTTCTACCATAAGGGTGGTGTCATATGCATATCTGAGGTTATTGATGTTTCTCCCAGCAATCTTGATTCCAGCTTGTGCTTCATCCAGCCCAGCATTTCTCATGATATACTCTGCATCTAAGTTAAATAAGCAGGGCGACAATATACAGCCTTGACGTACTCCTTTCCTCATTTGGAACCAGTCTGTTGTTCCATGTCCGGTTTTAACTGTTGCTTCCTGACCTGCATACAGATTTCTCAGGAGGCAGGTCAGGTGGTCTGGTATTCCCATCTCTTGAAGAATTTTCCACAGTTTGTTGTGATCCACACAGTCAGAGGCTTTGGCGTAGTCAATAAAGCAGAAGTAGATGTTTTTGTGGAACTCTCTTGCTTTTTTGATGATCCAATGGATGTTGACAATTACTAAAAACACTGTAGTTAGTTTGTTGGGAAAATATGTTAGTAACACAGTTTCATGGCCTGGATAAGCTTTGTTATTTGTGAACTTGCATTTATTTACTTTCCATTGTTCAAATATGCCTGCCATTTACCTGGCATTCAAAAACACATGCATGTTTAACTGTTGATTTGTGGCTCATTAAATTGAAATTATGGTGGTGGACAAACCAGATAGGAAAAATATGTCTTATTCATCTTTGTGTCTCCAGTGTTTAGTACAGTCCCTGCTTCTGTTTGTTGAATTGAATTTAGCATTTTAGATAGTCTTCATGGATAGTGAGTTTCTCTCTTTTAGGTGACTAAATTTAGTTTTTTAATTTAACTATTTGAAATGTGTAGTCCTTGAATTTGCAATTTCATAAACCCATTTATCAAGGAACCTGAAGATAAAACCTAATGGGGCCAAATGAGAGAGGCTTCAGGATGTCACTGAGGGACTCTGGGGTGATAGGGTGGGTGAAGTTCAGGATGAAGAGAGAGACTGAGCCTAGTGCATTCTCCTCAAAGTAGGGCGAAGTTCCTGACTCTAGTCCTGGTTTATTTATTTATTTATTTTTTCTCTGTTTGTTCCAGGCTGCCCTTGAAGTGTGCAGGACATTTTTACAGGAAGATAAAGGTGAAGGAGTCGTCATGGTGGCAGATCCTCCATTTGGTGGCTTGGTCGAACCTCTGGCTGTTACATTCAAGAAGTTAATTGCTATGTGGAAAGAAGGTCACAGCCAAGGTGTGTGATTTATTATTTACTGCAAAGTAAACTTGTATATGCATCTACTTCCTGTCACATATTAGCAGACCTTAGTGAATCAGAGCACTGAAAAAATATACATGCCTTGAGTTCTCTGTTGAAAAATAGGCTTATTTGATGATGACTTTATCATGATACACTTTGTTTTATTCTAATTATGTATTTGAAAAATGGCTCATAAGTAAAATATTTGATTTTGGTGGGCGTAAGGAGGCATTATCCATGAACATTTAACAGAATATCAGTGAACTGTTGTCATTTATTTGCTATTTACTAAATGGCCACTATGTTCCAGATACTGTTTAGGTACTGGAAATGGAGTAGTAAATGAACACTTACCTCTGCCCTCATGGACCTTATATTTCATCTTCCAGAAGCCTTACCCAGAACTCTAGGACGGCACCTAGCCTCTGGGCCAAAGCTCTGAACTGTGCACAGATTTGTTTGGGAAGGCTGGCCATCAAGTAGCCTAGCAGTGACACATGGACACCTGACTCTAGAAGTGGGTTAATGACTAGGGGATATTCAGCTTAAAGTGGCTTAGGACTTCAAAGTATTTTATATAATTGCCTAATTAGTCAGTTTAATCATTTTTCAGTTTCCAGCCTACAAATTGATAAATATAAGAGTGTCAGGAATTAGTGATCAAGCTTCTCCATTAATTGTGCTATATAAATAGTGTGCTTTGGGGATAGGATGCAAATGAAATCTGAAAAGTGACTCATAGTGCTAAGTATCCTACTTATTTTTGGTTCTGAGGTCTCCTTTTCAGAGTGGAAAAGTCACTGTTGTTGGGGAAGCAGTAAAGAACCCTGTGGGCTTGAATTCGGTTCTACTGCTTATTAGCTGCAGTAAATTTGAACAAAGTGCTTAAATTTTGCAGCTTCGGTTTCCCCATCTATGATATGAGATTATTATATTAATATCTGACTCCAGGTATTGGTAAAGAGATAACATATAAAAAAGTTCCTAGCATTGTGCTCAGCCTGTATGAGATGTTCTGTAAATAATAGCTATGTCCACTGTCTCTCATAAAAATTAATTTTGATGGAATTGTTAATAAGAATCTCCCATGATCCAGAAAAGATGTATCCACCCTGAAAACTGGCATAGTGAGTTATGGCAGAGATAAGGATTCAGATCTAAGGCCTTCTGCCTTCTGGTCCAGGAATCCTTCCACTGTGTCACAACAACCTTTGTGCTTCATAGTGAAACTCATTTTTTTAAATTTGTCACTTTTTAGGTAATATCTTTGCCTTTACCTAGACCACAGTGATATGCATATAAAGTTAACTTTTATATACATACCCCATGTGAAAGTGAAGTCACTTAGTCGTGTCCGACTCTTTGCGACCCCATGGACTGTAGCCTACCAGGCTCCTCAGTCCATGGCATTTTCCAGGCAAGAATACTGGAGTGGGTTTCCCTTTCCTTCTCCAGGGAATCTTCCCAACCCAGGGATCAAACCCAGGTCTCCCGCATTGTAGGCAGACGCTTAACTGTCTGAGCTAACCCCGTGTAGCTGTGGTTAAATATACGAGAATGTTTCCATTGACTTTGGGGAAAAGTCAAGTTGTAAATGGTACTCTGGTAAATAGTCTCTCCTTTTGTATGATTTAAATGTATTGAAGGATTATAATTTCGCCCAATACCATATTTTTTTCAGTAACAACTCTCTTCTTTATGTTTTCTCTGACATCAGTTTTTTCTTTTCTGTTTTTTCTGATCCATTAGATAACAGTCAGAAAGAACTACCCATATTCTGGATTTTCCCCTATTTTTTTGAATCCCGAATTTGTCAGTTTTTCCCAAGCTTCTGCATGCTGGATTACCAGGTATAGTAAATATTCTGTTTTCTGGCATGGTTGGGAAGTGGATATTCTGCTTAAATAAATATTCTGGTAGGACTATCCATCAGTTTTAGTAAATGTAAACACTATAAGCTATATGAGACACTAAAACTCTATCATATGTAACTTAGTGCAGTGGTTCCTGGTGTCTGTAATCTCTAGGGTGCCTATTAAAAATAAAGATTCTTAGGTACCAAAATAAGCCTACTAAATCAAAATCAGAGGGTAAAGCTGTAAGAAAAAATATTTTACCAAGCTTCCCGGTAATTCTGAACTCTGCTCGGTCTTGCATTAAATGATCTAATGCTTCACATCACCAGGAGAGTGGGCAGCACCCCAGGATCATCATTATCAGCATGGGATTTCTCCATTCAGAGGTGGTAGAGAAGTAAATCACTTTTTCTGTACACTTTACTTTGTTGCCCAGAGGATGCCAGCAGCTCCAAGGAGGGGTTTGCCCAAAGTCGTGTCGGAACAACTAGTGTGTCAGAGAAGCAAAGATGCTGAGGTGTGAGTGTGCTGATTCAGGGCACTGACCAGACCTTCTCCTTCACGTCCCTGCCATTCAGCTCCTCTGCTTTAGCGTCCACTCTCCTGGATTCATTTCCTTGAGTTCTGAGTTTAACCCTGTTGTTGCCATCACAGTGTGTGGTCAGCAAGCGGGCACTGTTTCTTCTTCTGTAATGACATTTTTCTGTTTGAGTTTTCTGAGCAGTTGACTAGTCTCTGATCAAGGCTTTTCAGCCCCCAAATTGTAAAAGTCTTCACTAGTCGTTCCAAGCCAGCAGTTGATTCTTTTCTTTTATTAATTGAAGCATAGTTCATTTACCATACTGTGTTACTTTCAGGTGTACAGCGTAGTGATTCAGTATTTTTGCAGATTATATTATATTATATGCTATTACAAGGTAACAGGTATAATTCCTGTAGCACTTGGCTCTAATCTTTGTACATCCTGAAGATGTATACTATTATGAAAATTATTTAGAAATAATGTGAGAAACAGTGTTACTAAAAATGAGGGCACAGATTCTACCTGTAATTCTACTCCAAACAGCAAATAGGTTGTTGGAGTTGACCCTTGAATAACCAGAGGGTTAGGGGTGCAGTTGGAAATCAGTGTATAACTTATAATTAGCCCTTTGTATTTGAACTTTCTCCAAATCTGTGGTTCCGCATCTGTGGATTCAGCCAAATTTGTTTTGATAGTATTTACTATTGAAAAAGACCCATGAATAAGTAGACCCACACAGTTCAAACTTGTGTTGTTCAGGGGTCAACTTATTCACTTCTAGTCTTCTCAGAAAATACTTTTACATATTTGTAATCATAGCAGATGAATATGAATTCTGCTTCCTTCATGGTGCCTTATATAAATGTATATTTTAAAATATAGCTATATAATCTTATTCTTTATTATTTCATTAATGGACTGTATTGTTATCCTCTCTTTTTTCAGACTTAAGAGGTTGCTTCCACCTTTAAACATCTTTTATTCATAGAATTTTTTTTATATTGTATATAACTCCATTAAAATAAATTTCTAAAACTAAAATGGAATTACAAAAGTTACATTGTCAAGTTTAATGGACATTTTCATGGCTGTTGAACCGCATTAACAGATTCCTTTCCAAAACTGTGTAGCACAAGTCATTTTAACCTTGATTTCCTGAGCTCTGCTTTAGGCAAAATCTGTTTCATAATTCTTCTCAAAGCTGGTTTACTTTCCTTTTTAGGGCATCCAGTTTTCTGTTGCTTGTCTGAAGGTTGCTTCTACTGTAATATGGACCCTTGCAATGCAGAGATAGTTGACATATCCTAGAGATGTGAACTGAGTAAGCCATTTCTGACTTCAGGTACACCTGCTGCCTTTGACGGTGAATAATCATACAGTACAATGTTTGGCACATAGTAGGTGCCCTATACACATTGAGTGAGTTCAGTTCAGTTCAGTTCAGTCGCTCAGTCATGTCCGACTCTTTGCGACCCCATGAGTTACAGCACGCCAGGCCTCCCTGTCCATCACCAGCTCTCAGAGTTCACTCAGACTCAAGTCCATCGAGTCAGTGATGCCATCCAGCCATCTCATCCTCTGTCGTCCCCTTCTCCTGCCCCCAATCCCTCCCAGCATCAGAGTCTTTTCTAATGAGTCAGCTCTTCCCATGAGGTGGCCAAAGTACTGGAGTTTCAGCTTTAGCATCATTCCTTCCAAAGAAATCCCAGGGCTGATCTCCTCTAGAATGGACTGGTTGGATCTCCTTACAGTCCAAGGGACTCTCAAGAGTCTTCTCCAACGCCACAGTTCAAACGTATCAATTCTTCGTCACTCAGCCTTCTTCACAGTCCAACTCTCACATCCGTACGTGACCACTGGAAAAACCATAGCCTTGACTAGATGGACCTTAGTCGGCAAAGTAATGTCTCTGCTTTTGAATATGCAATCTAGGTTGGTCATAACTTTTCTTCCAAGGAGTAAGCGTCTTTTAATTTCATGGCTGCAGTCACCATCTGCAGTGATTTTGGAGCCCAAAAACATAAAGTCTGACACTGTTTCCACTGTTTCCCCATCTATTTCCCATGAAGTGATGGGACCGGATGCTGTGATCTTCGTTTTCTGAATGTTGAGCTTTAAGCTAACATTCTCACTCTCCTCTTTCACCTTCATCAAGAGGCTTTTCAGTTCCTCTTCACTTTCTGCCATAAGAGTGGTGTCATCTGCATATCTGAGGTTATTGATATTTCTCCCGGCAATCTTGATTCCAGCTTGTGTTTCTTCCAGTCCAGTGTTTCTCATGATGTACTCTGCATATAAGTTAAATAAGCAGGGTGACAATATACAGCCTTGACGCACTTTTTCTGGAGTTGAAAAGGAACTGAGTTTTAATCCTAGTTCTGACACTTAATAACTAGACCTACACATTTTATCTGACTCTCTGAAACTTACCTTGTTACCTGAGCATAGTAACAATATATCTGCCTCATAAAGGTTTTAAGAATTATTTGAGATAATATCTTAAAAAGCTTAGCCTTGTCCCTGACCCACAGCAAATGTAGAATAAAGGTCATTGCTATCAGCATTGTTGAAACCATCTTGATACTGTCATCATTCTGATGGTCCCAGAGTCAGGGTAGAACTTTTCTTACGTTCTCTTTTGTACAGTATCTGAGACATTAAAATTGTAAAACACATCATTCCTCAGAAAACTTTCATCCACATTTTGTTGTTTTTCAGTCACTAGGTCATATCTGACTTTTTGCAACCTCATGGATTACAGCATGCCAGGCTTCCCTGTCCTTTGCTATCTCCTCGAGTTTGCTCAAACTTATTTCCATTTTTTCACTGTGGGCAAGAGTTTGAAATGGTGAGGAGGCAGAAGGCAGATCCAGGATAAGGCAGATGCGAGCAATTAATGTGGATTAACCAGTTATTGTTTGTTTAGACAGGCTGTGTTACTACAAAAGAACTTTTACAAATGTTGGCGTTTTAGTTTTGAGAGCTAGTTCCAAGGTCCAAGCTTACTGAAAGTAGTTATATAACTCAGTGCATTGGGGGAGAAGGTGCTAATTAGATCATGTATATCAGTCAGGGTGAAAGCAGTGTTTTCAATTAAAGAGAAAGCCAACTTTTGAGAAGAATTAGAATAAAACTATAAAACGAAACAAATCTTAATTTTTTTTGTTATTCCTACTAAAGATAAGAATTACTGCCCCATTACATGCTGACTGGGAGAAGATTTCGCCAGATCTCCTGGGGTGAATGTAAACCTTTTCTGTTTTTTGTTTTTGTTTTGAAACTTTCTCTAGACTTACTATTATCCTTTCCAAACCTTTTGCATTCTTTCTTTTGTTTCTGTTGTTACTTTAGCTTCATTTTGTGGCAGTTTTTTCCCTTTTATATTAAACTGCCTTCATCAAATGAAAAATTTGCAAGTTTCCTTTCTTCCTTCACATATCTTTTCCCATAGACATTGATTAGGCTTTCTTTCTGACTTGGTCTGAGATGATTATATGCCCCTAAACCACAATACAGTAAAAAAAAAAAAAAAAAGGACACAAAATCTCTTTTTTCAGAAATACTTTTTAGGTTAGAGGAAGGCAGAAATGCTGCGAATCTTCATAAAATATAAATCATGTAGAATCTTCAGCGATAAAGCACTTGATCGAAGACCTAGAAAGGAAGGATTTGGTAATGAAAAGAAATTCTGATTTAGAGTCAGGAGAAGTTTGAGTCCTAGCACTGCCTTTTAGAAGCTATTTAATCTTGAGGGAAGTCACTTCATCTTTCCAGGTCTCTTGTTTCCTTACCTGTAAAATAAAATAATCGAACCAGAAAAGGGATGGCAGATAAGTTTTACTTTTAGACGTAAGCCTGATGCATTGTCAGTGACTTCCTGGAGAATTTGTTGAGAATACCAGACTCAGTGGCAGAAAGTAGCGTGATTGATTTGTGATGTCTGCCACAGGGTCAGGGTCAGAGAGTGGTAGATTCAGGTCCTATATTTACCGTATCTGAGCTGGATCATCTCACTTCCCTTCCACCTGGAACATGCTGTGATCTCTTGTTTCTACTTAGTCTGGGACATTGTTAAAAGTAGAGATCTTTGCCTTTTTTTTTTTTTTTTTTAAAGCTATCATTTTAAAAAATCATCCCATTAGAAAACAGTTTTTCAAGGCTGATTTCATGTTAAGAAATGACACTTTGACAGGACTTTCTGAGAAATGATTGTAAATTATAAGGTGACAAGAAATTCTCAAAACTCAATATATAGTAAACATAAAACATTTAATGGATTTGAAGTAATGAATAACACACAAACACGTCTGTGTATGTCTCTGTATGTATCTATATGTATCTGTACATATGGTATTTAAAATAAGAGGTTACATGGAGTAAGGTTTCTAACCTTTTAGAAGTTCTTTAATCTTGAGGGAAGTCACTTTATCTTTCCACGTTTCTATTTCCTTACCTGTAAAATAAAATAATTGAACCAAAAAAGGGATGGCAGATAAGTTTTACTTTTAGACTTAAACCTGATGAATATATTACATATTATATACGTAATATATATGTAAAAAAACCTTCTTGCTATGGCAGAAGTTGAGTGATGGAGCTGAAGAGTTCATTGGGATCTTTTGAATATAATGAAATTAAACAGAACATACTTTAGGGAGTTCTGAAAATACAAGTATGTACTGTTTTTTATTTAATCTTTATTTCCCAGCATAACACTTAAAGCATAATAGGTGCAGAGTAATTGTCGACATGAACGTCTTGGTTTCCGTAGAACTAGTTTCAGTCTTGTGTTGCAGAGACATTTGCTTATAGATAAAATTAAAAGTTAGGAATTGCAGATATTTTGTACTTTCCCTCATTTCTATACAGTACTTCATCACATTAATCAGTTCCATGGGAGAAATTTTCTATTTGAAAATGCCTCTCATCATCATTGTGAGTGAAATGTCAGGGATAATGATGGGAAAATGGTGTATCAGCTCTACCACTAGTGATATGCAATTTGCAAAATTGTGTTTGCTTTACAGCACTTCCATAGGAGGTTTATTTGTGTGGATGAAGCTATGAAATATGGATGTATGTTAGAGGTACATTAATTTACCCTAGCAGCATGCATTTTACATACCATATGTTTATAGTTAATTAGCACAACAAACCCACATTTAAAAATAATAATAATCTCAATTAGGTTATGCAAAATCAAGTAATCAACCACCTTCCTGACACACACATTCTGTGACTCCTTGGGTAATCATAAAGAAATTGTTCTTTTTCCCCCTCTCTTCCATCTGCTATCTATTCTATTGCATGGAGTATTCCATTTACTAAAAGTCTTTCTAAGATACTCTTTTCCAGCAGTTGAACATCTTCATAAGATTCTCTTGGAAAGAATTTTTTTTCTTATGACACTTATAAATGTTCAGAATATCTTTGTTGGTGCCATATATTTACTGAGTACATTGAGGAAGTACGTTAGGGAAAAATTATGAATTTAAACCATTTTAAAAGAAAACTACTTAAAGTACTATTTTGAGATAATTGAAGTAAAGTCTACTTTTGTATCTTAGCCTCTAATAGGTAACATATATTCATAGAATTTTAAAGTTGGAAACAAGCATAGCTTTAGCATAGGCTAACTTCCCAATGTAATAATCCTCTCCACTAAATTCATGACAAGCAGCCATCTAGCCTCACTTGAATGCTTTCAGTGAGCAAAGTCCTACAGCCTTACAAGGCAACTCAATTTATTTAATAGCTCTAATCATTAGAAAATTTTCTCATATGGAGATAAAATATGCTCCCTATTAACTTCTAACCATTGGTCCTACTTCTATTTTCCAAAGCAATGAAGGAGAATTCTAATTTCTATTCCACATAACACCCCTTCAGTTATAAAATAGCCATCAAATCCTCCCAGTCTTCTCTTTTCTGAATAAACACCCCCAGTCTGTAAAACTGTAAGTCCTATTTATCCCCATTACTTTCAGTAGAAATGAACTGGCTTTATTAATGTCTCAAAATGTAGCAACTGAATGCAGAGCTTTGAAAGTGATCTAACCTCGTCTCCTTTCCTTGTTAATGATACTACAGTTGTTATAGTCCTGAGTAATCCAGCTGTAGGCCCACACCTACTCTTAATGGTTACCCTAGACTGTGGACTCACTATGCTGACCTGTGTATGCTCACCATGCAGAACACCCTAGGGCTTTTTTCCTCACTGTCTCTCGTTTAGTTGGGTCTCCTCACCTTGTACTTTTCTTTCCCCCCGTTGCTGAAGCTTGTTAATCAGTCTTCCTAGATTTGTTCCCCTGTACATCTAGCCAGCAGTGCTATGGTCATGGGAGAACCTAGGAATCTCCCATTAAAGGCCTCTCTTTCCATCGTGCTCAGTGCCTCCAGTTCAGGCAGTTCAGTCGCTCAGTCGTGTCCGACTCTGCGACCCCATGGACTGCAGCATGCCAGGCTTCCCCGTCCTTCACTATCTTCCAGAGCTTGCTCAAACTCATGTCCATCGAGTCGGTGATGCCATCCAACCATCTCATCCTCTGTCGTCCCCTTTTCCTTTTCCCAGCATCAGGGCATAAGGGTCTTTTCCAATGAGTCAGTTCTTCGCATCAGGTGGCCAAAGTTTTGGACACTTTGACAGGAATTTCTGAGATGCCTTATGCCTTATATTTTTGCAATTCTCTCATTAAATAGCTAGCTTGTGAGTTAGTTCTGTTGTAAATTCTTAAGTGTAATCTTATGTAGAATCTACACAATTTATTACTTGAAAGTTGGGATCTAGCTTATAAAAATCACATAATACTCTTGTGGGTGATCTAAAGCAGTGTTTCTCAAACTTTAGTGTGCGAAGAGGGCTTGTTAAAAATACAGATTGCTGCCCCCCCCCCCCCGAGTTTGTGTTTTTAGGTCCTAGGTGGGACAAGAAATTGCATTTCTAACATGATCCCAGGTGATGCTGATATTGCTGATCCAGACACCACAGTTTGAGAGTTAATGATCTGAAGAAAGATGGACTTAGTGGCTAGGTGGAATTCACAGCAGTTTTAAAACCAAACTGAGAATGTTTATGGGTGATAAGCTGGAGGAGGAGACGGGAACCAGAAGCTGATAGGAATCATGCTTGTTGGTTTCAGTTTACTTTCCAGATAATCTGCAGAAAGGGAAAGTTGAGTTAGGGGTATTAAGGAGAGAGGTGAATGCTTGAAGTAGTCATTGTGGGGAGAACTGTAGTTGATTTCCCTCTGTGTCTCCGTCCTTCTATCACCAACATATGCCAGGTCCTGAATTCAGTGTTGTACATACACTGGCTCATTCAACTTTGACAGCAACTCTAAGGTAAGTGTTAGTAACCTTTTCCAGATGAAAATGATGCAGGCTTGCCTGAAGTCATATAACAAGTGAGCGGCAGAGCCACTGCCTGGCCTCGACCTGGCTCTGTCAGAAAGTGACGGTGGAGGGCCGAACCAAGGTGGCACTGAGCCTCAGGGAGCTGAAAACTGACATGCAGTGAATGCAAACAGTGAAACACCCCAACTGCCCTGGCACAGATCATCAAAGGTGGAATTTTTTAACCCTCAAAGCTAAATTCTTAATTATGTAATAGTCCTTCTTGCAGAGTCTGTTGCATTGGATATAAGATTAGAGTTCTTCTCTTAATTCCAGGTAACATGAATTTGTCATAGCAAATTGTACCTTTTTTATAATACAATTTTACTCTCATGGAGTCCTCTCTGAATCTGTTGACTAATAAGTAAACTCTTGCTTTTAAGAACTTCTTATTAAATA
This sequence comes from Capra hircus, assembly GCF_001704415.2. NCBI lineage: Eukaryota > Metazoa > Chordata > Mammalia > Artiodactyla > Bovidae > Capra > Capra hircus. Next base: position 45,332,004 of record NC_030813.1, read on the forward strand.
TTCTGATTTAATTTGTATCTTGGCATCAGTTTGTTCACTTATTGGTTAAAGAGTCTTAACAAATGTTGACTCAGTTGAGAAATTTTTCTTTTAATTTTTTTTTTTACTTTCTAGGTAGATTATGATAATCATGCACTTTATAAACATGGAAAGACGGGACGGAAACAGTCTCCTGTGCGTATTTTCACGAATATCCCACCTAACAAAATAATCCTTCCTATTGAAGAAGGGTACAGGTAAGATCATAGAGGGACCTTGAAATACATTGGTCACTGAAAATAAAGTTCCATATATCTAACACAAAAATGCCTTTCATATTGACTCATGTAGTACTTTTATTACTATTAAATGTGGCCTAAAATGTTATATTGGATTTAGCTTGAATTATACCAAATTTTTGTAACATGCCTTGTGAACTTTTATCTACCTTGTGACTCTCAATAGGTATAAATATATGCAGCCCATTTCATCGAGTCTTTCTTTTCTCCTTAGATTTTGCCCACTGTGTCAACGTTATGTTTCTCTAGAGAATCAACACTGTGAACACTGTAATTCTTGTACATCCAAGGTATAGTTTTCTTTAGAATGTGTTTTTACTCAAATATGTTAGTTTTATTCTAGTTCACTAGTTTCATCATATTTGCTTACTGTTATTTTTTTAATATTATAATTCATATTAATGTATTAATGCCAAAGAATGTTCAAACTGCTATACAGTTGTGCTCATTTTACATGCTAGCAAGGTTATGCTCAAAATCCTTCAAACTAGGCTTCAGCAATATGTGAACCAAGAACTTTCAAATGTGCAAGCTGGGTTGAGAAAAGCCAGAGGAACCAGAGATCAAATTGCCCATATTCATTGGGTCATGGAGAAAGCAAGGGAATTCCAGAGAAGCATCTACTTCTGCTTCATTAATTATGCTAAAGCCTTTGACTGTGTGGATCACAACAAACTGGGAAATTCGTAATGAGATGGGAGTACCAGACCACTTTACATGTCTCCTAAGGAACCTATATGCAGGTCAAGAAGCAACAGTTAGAACTTACTATAGAACAATGGACCGGTTCAAAATTGGGAAAGGAGTACATCAAGACTGTATATTGTCACACTGCTTATTTAACTTATATGCAGAGTACATCATGTGAAATGCTGAGCTGGATGACTCACAAGCTGGAATCAAGATTGCCAAGGGAAATATCAACAGCCTCAGATATGCACATGATACCACTCTAATGGCAGAAAGTGAAGAGGAACTAAAGAGCCTCTGAAGAGGAGAGTGAAAAAACTGACTTGAAACTTAACATTTCAAAAATCTAAGATCATGGCATCTAGTCCCATCACTTCATAGCAAATAGATCGGGAAAAAGTAGAAGCAGTGACAGATTTTATTTTCTTGGGCTCCAAAATCACTGCAGATGGTGACTGCAGCCATGAAATTAAAAGACGCTTGCTCCTTGGAAGGAAAGCTATGATAAACCTAGATAGCATATTAAAAAGCAAAGACATCCCTTTGCTGACAAAGTCCATATAGTCAAAGCTATGGTTTTTTCAGTAGTCATGTACAGGTGTGAATGTTGAACCATAAAGAAAGCTGAGCTTCAAAGACTGATGCTTTTGAATAGTAGTGTTGGAAAAGAATCTTGAGAGTCCCTTGACCAGCAAGGGGATCAAATCAGTCAATCCTAAGGAAATCAACCCTGAATATTCATTGAAAGGTCTGTTGCTGAAGCTCCAATACTTTGGCCACCTGATGCAAAGAGCTGACTCATTAGAAAAGACCCTGATGCTGGGAAAGATAGAAGGCAAAAGGAGAAGGAGGCAGCAGAGGATGACATGGTTGTATAGCATCACCAACTCAATGGACATGAATTTGAGCAAACTCTGGGAGATGTTGGAGGACAGAGGAGCCTGCAGTTCATGGGATCGCAAAGCATTGGGCATGGCTTAGCAATTGAACAACAGCAACAAGTTAGTGAATTATTGTTTATTAATTATATTTTAATACAGTACCTTTTCTCTAATCATAAAGTACTGCAGGCTTTTAAAAATATTTAGTTGCCTTCATTATCATTAATAATTTTTGAGTTATTTTTATATGGTACTGTGTGACTGCTAAAATTATTAGTGTTTCAAATAAGACAGTAAATGAGGACTGAATTTTGTTGAGGGCAAAATTGTTTCAAATAAGGCATTGAGTTATTAGATACCAATCACTGTTCTGATGAAGCAGCAGTTAATAACAGGACTTTTTATGTGCCAGGCCCTGTCTTAAGTGCTGTACATGGGCTGAGTCATTTACTCCTCACAGCACTAGTAGACAGGCTTTTCACAGGTGAGGAGGGACTGCAGAGGACACACCTCCTAGTGACATTTTTGGAAGGCAGGATCACCCTTAGGGTGCTCTGTTATTTTAACTAAATCCAGTCAAAAAGAACATGTGAAGTTTAGTTGGCTGATAAGCACATATTATTCTCTGAAGGAAAGGCTATATTTTTATAACTATTGGAAAGTACATTTTTTATAACTTTATAATTGTATTACTGGTTATACTGGTTTTTTACTATGGTAACATAGATTATATATATTTCCAATTAGTTTAGAAAGTGTCTGTATTCTTCATTAAAAAAAAATTATGCCCAAATCATACAAATTACAAAATGAGAAAAAAAAAACAATTTTTTAATTTAGAGACGCACACATAAGTGGAAAAGTTAAAAACAAGGACGTGAGCATCAGAAAAGCTAGGATAGGTGCCTCTCAGTGGGGAGGGAGGAATGCTGGACTAGAAAGGGGCATTTGGGGAAGTGTCTAGGGGACTGATGGTATTCTGTCTCTTGACTTGTTGGGTTCTTCAGTGTTCACTTTATAATACTCACTAAACTGGATGTATGCATTTCATGTACTTTTTTAGGTATGTTTTATTTCATAGTTTTAAAATACCCAGATAGTAATCTCCATCCTTCTAAATTACATTTTCTCAAATATGAACGTTATTAAGGATTATGTCAGATAGACTATAAAAACTATGAGTCATTAATTCTCTTGAAATTTTCATTGAGTCCTTCTTCTTGCAGTTTGGGTTGATTGATCTGGAGTGGACTTTCAAGATCATTTAAATAAATCCCCCAGTTTTAGTGTTAAGGAGTCTGGGGCATTTGAGTTGAGTGGAGAAATGCATAAATTAAAATCAAAGTATTTAATTGTAAAGCTCAGGAAAGTGAGAAATAAGGAATGAATAATTTACACAGCTTTTAATAAGCCATTTTGATTTTTAATTATCAGACTTGATTCTTAATGACAAATTAATCATAATTTAAAAATTGTTTTTGTAGGATGGCAGGAAATGGAACCATTGCTTTCTCTGCAAAAAGTGTGTAAAGCCTTGTAAGTATTTAGACTTAGTGTTTGAGATCCTATGAAAACATTTGGGTTTTTCTTCATCTAAATAGAATTTTTATTTAACTGTATTTACAAAAGAAAAAAATTAATATAGAGACTTACATTAATTTACTTTCTTTTTAATTTTTACACTTATTAAAATGAACTTTCTCTTCTTCAGAGAGATGACTTTACCTTGTTTGGTTTGGCTTATTTTAGTAGGATTTTGTATTGTTCAGCCAGTCCCCATTGTATCAGTGGTTCGTGACTCATTGCAGAAGGGCAGAATTTGTTGCTACGTATGAGAAAGAAGTTAGCTGATTTACGTGGGATTCCAACCTCTTAACCTTGGCCTCTTTAGCCAAACTATAATTAGCTAGGCAAAGCGATCACAATATTTGAAGTAAACACTATTCATACTTCCTCATCATAAAGGTTAATCTAATGAAAAATTCTATTAAACGAACCTCTTCTAAAACCTAATTCTTTATTTTACAGCCTGGACCCACTGTAGCATTTGCAATCACTGTGCTCTTCCAGATCATTCTTGTGAGGGCCCTAAAGACGGCTGCTTTATTTGTGGTGAATTAGATCATAAACGGAGTACTTGTCCTAACATCTCTACATCTAAGAAAGTTAACAAGTTAGTTGAATTCCTTTATTTACTAGAAAAAATTTTTCTTGTGTACAGAACAATCCACAAAAGTGTGCAATAATTGGAGGATCCATAAGTGCGAAATTAATTGTTGCTTTCACTGTTAGACATTGTTTGCATAGATGGGGAGGAAGGTTATCAAGGTGAGTTTCAGAGAGCTTAAGATTTTACAGGCAAGACCAGTAAATAACCAAAATATAAGGTAGAAAATGACTAACTTTCCTATATGTGTATGTGATATAGTTGTTATAATTCAGAGCAACATTATACCAATGACAGTAGTTGATTTAGAAATATTATTGGTATTTTAAATGAGCTAACTTATGATTACATTTTTTTCTTTTTAAACTAAAGGGATGACAGGTATTGATTGAGTCCTCTTGTTTTGCTGATGTGGAAACCAGATAGCTAAGTTTAATGTTACATTAAAATTGAGATCAGGATAAAAATTTTGAGTAATCATATAACTTGTGATGAAAAAAACATCTTTTAGTATTAGAAGTGTTAGGTTGGTACTTGTTTATTTTATATTCATTTTAGACTATAGAAATGATATTAGACAAAAAAAACAAATTCGAGCAATTTTTTTATTCAAGGTCGAAATGGGTTGTAAAGCAGTAGAGACGACTCACAACATCAACAATGCATTTGACCCAGGAACTGCTACATACATACAGTGCAGTGGTGGTTCAAGAAGTTTTATAAAGGAGACAAGAACCTTGAAGATGAGGAGTGTAATACAGCTGGTCATAGGAAGTTGACAACGACCGATTGAGAGCCATCATTGAAGCTGATCCCCTTAACAGAGAAGTTGCTGAGGAACTCAACATTGACCATTCTATGGTCATTTGGCATTTCAAACAAATTGGAAAGGTGAAAAAGCTCAATAAATGGTTGCCTGATGAGCTGACCAAAAATAAAAAAGTAATTGTTTTGAAGTGTCATCTTCTCTTACTCTCGGAGAAGGCACTGGCGACCCACTCCAGTACTCTTGCTTGGAAAATGCCGTGGACGGAGGAGCCTGGTGAGCTGTAGTCCATGGGGTCGCTGAGTCGGACATGACTGAGTGACTTCACTTTCACTTCTCACTTTCATGCATTGGAGAAGGAAATGGCAACCCACTCCAGTGTTCTTGCCTGGAGAGTCCCAGGGATGGGGGAGCCTGGTGGGCTGCCATCTGTGGGGTTGCACAGAGTTCGACATGACTGACACAGCTTAGCAGCTGCAGTTTCTCTTATTCTGTGCAACATTTCTTGATTGGATTGTAATGCATGATGGAAAGTGGATTTTATATGACAACTGTCAATGACCAGCTCAGTGGTCGGACCAAGAACAAACTCCAGTGCACTTCCCAAGGCCAAACTAATACCATGAAAGGTCATGGTCACTGTTTGGTGGTCTGCTGCCTGTCTGATCCACTACAGCTCTCTGAAGACTGCTGAAACCATTACATCTGAGAAGTATGCTCAGCAAATCGATGAGATGCACCAAAAATTGCAACGCCTGCAGTCAGTATTGGTCAACGGAATGGGCCCAATTCTCCACAACATCACCTGACCCCATGTCACACAGCTGCTTCAAAAGTTGAATGAATTGGACTATAGAGTTTTGCCTCTTCCACCATATTCACCTGACCTCTCGCTAACCAACTACCACATCTTCAAACATCTCAACAGCTTTTTGCAGGGAAAATGCTTCCACAACCAGCAGGCGGCAGAAAATGCTTTCCAAGAGTTCGTCAAGTCCTGAAGCACAGATTTTTACGCTACAGGGATAAACAAACTTATTTTCTCACTGGCAAATATGTGTTGATTGTAATGGTTCCTGTTTTGATTAATAAAGATGTGTTTGAGTCTAGCTATAATGATTTAAAATTCATGGTCCAAAACAATTACTTTTGTACCAACCTGAATACCTGATGCTTTACTAACTACTTATGATTGTATTCTTTTCCATCTGTTTTTATTTTTTTGGTCAGTAGAATTTTTTTTTTCATTAAAGCCCAGCCATTTGAATTCTGCCTACTATTTAAACTACCTTTTCCACTGAAAAGTGAAAATGAGAGTGTCAGTCACTTAGTCATGTCTGACTCTTCGTGACCCCATGGACTGTAGCCTGCCAGGCTCCTCTGCCCATAGAATTCTCCAGGCACGAATACTGGAGTGGGTGGCCATTTCTTGATCCCAACCCAGGGGTCAAACCTGAGTCACTTACATCGCAAGCAGATTCTTTACCATCGGAGCCACCAGAGAAGCCCATATTGAATCTACTTTAAATAATTTATTCCCACTAGGTAATCAAGGGTAGAAGTGGTATTATAAAAATTAATTAAACAGGTATATTGAATCTTAGAAAATACTTTTCCTTATAATCCTTTAAGAATAGAATACAGTCTCATAAAGTAGGGGTGATCTAGGGGTGTTTTACTATTTACAGTATAATTCTAGTTGCAAACAGGAGTTAGTATCATGCTCAGCCTTTGATTCTGTGATTCTATGACACATGGAAACTGAATTTGCCTTTTGGTAATACATTGTAGGCTCTTCCTTGGTTCTTAAATAGCTCTGACTAGTCTATTTGTTAGTAATATATTGTTTTCATTGAGGAAAATCATGTAGTATCTTTCAGTACTAGATTTTATCAATTTTAACTTAAGACCAAATCTTTTAGGACGTGGTATACCTGATAATTCTTGAATAGTATCACCTTCTTCTCTTAGAGAAGACAACTAAACTGTTAATGGTTATTTTCAGGTATTGCTTTCAAAAAGTTTTTACAATGAGTTGACAAGGCATGAACTTTTTATAATAGTAAAAAATAATTTTTATGCTTTTTTTTTAGCCTATATGGCATCAAAGGTGTTTTCATCTTGTCTTACGTTGCTGGTGGCTCAGACAGAGGTTAAAGTGTCTGCCTCCAATGCGGGAGACCTGGGGTTGATCCCTGGGTCGGGAAGATCCCCTGGAGAAGGAAATGGTAACCCACTCCAGTATTCTTGCCTGGAGAATCCCATGGACGGAGAAGCCTGGCAGGCTACAGTCCACGGGGTCGCAGAGTCAGACACGACTGAGCGACTTCACTTCACTTCACTTCTATGTTACTTTAGTTTTCCTTAGTATTAATTGTCCTTTGGTTATGAACTAGAATGATGCTGGCTCCCTCTTGTGGTTAGAGCTTGTTTTATCAGTTACATAAATACTTGGAATTTAGAGGACAAATATCAATACCAGGTGAATTTAATTTTAAGGCAAAATAAAACAGCCAATTGATTTATACTCAGTTTATCACTGTTTAAAGACTCTACCTCTGGAACATTTTGTTCATTCATATTACAAATGAATATTTTCTTTCTGTTTTTGTTTACCATATCTTCTAGTGAAATCTAATGGCTCAGAGGTTAAAGCTTCTGCCTGCAATGTGGGAGACCTGGGTTCAATCCCTGGGTCGGGAAGATCCACTGGAGAAGGAAATGGCAACCCACTCCAGTATTCTTGCCTGGAGAATCCCATGGGTGGAGGAGTCTGGTGGGCTATTGTCCACTAGGTCGCAAAGGGTCGGACATGACTGAACGACTTAACTAACCTAACTAGTGAAATCTGGTTCATGTTTAGTTCTTAGCAGTGGATAAGCCAAAGAAAATTTGTTTGAATTTTATATACAGGCATGCATAATAACGTCATTGATTTTGCCATCAAGAGATTATATGTCATTACATTTGCTAAATCATCACTTACCAGGACATTTTCCTACTTTAAAATAAATGGCTAGAGAAAAAGGAGACTTACATAACATGCAAAAAACAGAACGAAGATGACTGTTTTGTTTTATTTTGAACTTAAAAGATACCCTAGTGCAAAATCTAAACATGGAAAAATATTAAATTACCAGGCAAAATTCTGAATAGTAGTCATGTGGAGCTACTAACAATAGCTAATATTTATTTAGGAGTTACTATATGCTGAGCATTTTATATACCTGAATAATTTATAGTAGTGTATGTAGTATCAAGGTAAAATTAAGAGCATGGTTTCCTGAATCAAGCTGGTTCTGCCACTTCCTCATAGATGGTTTCTTAGCCTCAGTTTCTTTCCCTAAAAAAGAAAAGTGGGAGAAGGAAAGGGAAGGGTGACGCCTGCCTTGTCTCAGTCTCCCAGCTCCTTGAAGTCAGTTGTGCCCGTTCATGTTCGTATTCCCAACACTTAATATGTATACTGAAGGAACCAAAGGAGAGGCTGGGCTTGTCCACGAGGAGATTATATACTGTATATGAAGCTGCTTTCCCAGATTTTGGTCCCGGGAAGATCAAGAAGAAGCTTTCCCCTAGGACTTGTGGTGGTTTATAAGGAGGAGTCCAGCAGTTGATATTGCTGGGCAGCCTTGGAAGTTTCCAGGTTTGCCAGTGCTGGCAGCCCCAGGCCACCCCTCTGTTCATGATATAATAAATGGCATGACTCTGCTAGCTTGGAGAAAGTGAATGAACAGACCAGTAATCTTTCTCAGCTATGGATTGCCTGTAACTTAGTTCAGAGAGCACCTGAAACAAAGGATCTGTTTTTGTTTTCTGGTATGATTTAATGTTTTTTAGAGATTGACTTTCAGCTTATTCATTTTGAAGCTAGTCTTCAAGAGCCCACTAAATGTGGACATCCTGGATGGCACTTGTCAGGATTTTAGGATACTGAGGAAAGGAAAAGTAAGACTATAAGCTGAGCTTCTGTAAGCCTTTTCAGAGCTGCAGCATTTTTCTACCATTGCTAACTGTCGATGTATCGGTCTTTTTCTGAAATATGTAATTCAGGGATTTGGAGATAGAAGTGCTGAGTTGAGCAGTACAGATGTACAAGGGGGAAAAAAAAAAACCCCTCCCAACTCATTGGCTTGACTATTCACCTCTGTGGTGTATTTGTCCTGAATAGATTGTTCTAAATCTGTAGTAACCATCTTTCAAAGAAATTTCTTCTCTAAAACATTTTGCTTGGTCAGGACTCTATCTCCTTGTTACTGTGGTTAGGATTCTGAGGATTTATGCTTATAATACAGTAAATTCTTTCCCTTCTGTTTTCTTATTTGGTTAGCTAGTTAATTAAACTTCAACATAATTACATAATTCACTGTGCTCATTCTCCAAAATAATTTAGCACCTTGTTTTTCAGAGCTGTCAGAAAGCAGAAGCAAAGAAAAAGCAATAAGATGAAAATGGAGACCACTAAAGGACAATCCATGAATCATACATCTGTTACAAGGAAGAAGAAAAGGAGAGAAAGAACCCATCAATATCTTTGCTCTTAAATGTCCAGTGACTTGAGAATAAGAAAGATTTATAGTCCAACCTTTGATGCCATTTTCTGAAAGTGCCATGTTGGACTTAAATTCTTTTGCTTTCAAAGGTATGCACCTTTCTAAGCTTGAAAATAGGGAGGCGGTATTTTGCTGGTTTATAGATACCCCCCCTTTACACGCCCCCCCCCCCCCCACACACACACACACTGCAGCCCCTCTGGAGACCTTCGCTGGCTTACTAGCTTTTGGTGCCTTTTTTCTCTCTTTACATCTCTTCCAGTCATATTATTTTAGCCTCTTTTATCTGAAAAATGGGCACAGAGCATTCTTTTGCAGAAACAGAATAAGAATGAAAACCTGAGGTTTTGTTTACATTGAACATGGGAATATGTTGTTAGATACATTAAATTAAATATTAAAATATTGCACAATGTCTTAAATCTCACTTGTAAAGAGAAATACAATGTACAGTTGTTTTTTTTAAGACAGAATCTGAAGATGGAAAGAATTTTGACAAAGGCAGTCTAAAACAATTATGATTATGGTTATATTAATATTAAATATTTATTTTTCAACTACTCTTTGCAGTTTTCCTTTGATGGTATAGAATCACCTAAATGTTTGTTGAATTATGACTTGCTCTGTCATCTTATTGTCTTTTAACTTATGCAGGATGTTTCTTTATAAAAGTTGTAGCAGAGGCAGTCTATTTTGGTGATTCACTCTCCTCTTTCCTATTCTAACACTTCCTGGTTGTATGTATTTGGCCGAGTCATTCACTCTCTAGAAGCCACTGTTTCTTATCATTATAACGGGGACAACACATCTCAGGTTTGTTTGTGGTTAAATTAAATGAGGCACCTGCACCTGGCTCTCAGTTCACTTGTTAGCCTGGAGAAATGTTAACAGGTGAAGATGGTAATTATCTGGTGGTCCAGGGCTGCAACGCTAAAGGGAGGGGTTTGAACAAAGAACTCCTCTCCCCATTTCTCTGCTAGGTATCTGACATTATCTTCTTCAGGCGTAGTAGTTTTGAATGGCTTGCATTTGCATAATGACTGTCCTCTCTTCCCCACATAATTATTTTAGAGCACGTTTGGAGGCATTTCTGCTTGGGCTTAGCTGGAGCCCTCTTCTAAAAGTAGAACTGTACTTCATCTCTTATTTAAATTCCACCTGGTATTTTAAGTTTGGATGGTTTGGTACCTCCTGTGGAATCCTCACACATGGCCCTGACAGGGTGGTCCTGATAGATCAGGTGACATCGAAAGATGAGCCAAGCTCCTGGACTTAACAAGCATCAAATAATTCTTCTCTTGCCCCATTTTTGTGGGTTGCTGTAGTGATAGGAGGGGCAGGTTTTGAGGTGATTGGATGAGATATGAACCTTGTAGAGTCATTGTAAGAGTCTCTCTGATTCAGGCATAGGTGTGGACATTGCCTGACTTTCATGGTGTCCATGATACTGTGGTTAAAATCTATTGAAATCTGCCCAGAAACTCAGACACCTGAGGGACCGTGACTGCTGAAGAATTGAGTCCTGATGGTCAATGGTTATCATCACCATGTTTTCTTAGTTTTAAGATACCATCAGTTGTAAAGTGTGCTATTGATGGAATCATCTTTTCAGGGGGAAAACACCCTTATCTTATTAATTGTATATTAGATGTGTCTTATTTCAGAAATACTGAAATGTGAAAAAAAGCCCATATTAGTATTGAGCAAATAGAGTATTACTTATAATCAGGAATTCTGTACTTGAAAACTTCGTTACCTTCTCAGAGAGTTAAAAATAGGAAGTTTGATGGTTCTGTTCTTGTGTTCAGTTAATGGTAATTTTAAGGACTTAATCTCTTTCTTTTCTCAGAGGATAAACTAATAGAATGTGAAAATGTCTCTGGGAGGTTGGGAGATGAGGTCATTTGTTCTAATTAGGAATCTGCATAACTGAGCATTAAGATACTTATTTAAAACAGCAGTAAGAGAAAATCCCTGAATTTGACAGACAAACCTTTTTAAGCTTTTTTTTTTTTTTAATAAAATAAAAACCCCGTGCACCAGCCCCAAGCATCCTACATCCTGCATTGAACATAAGGAAATTTTTTTTTTGGCCATGCCTTGTGGCATGTGGAATCTTAGTTCTCCCACCAGGGATTGAACCTGTGCTCCCTGCAGTGAAAATGTGGAGTCTTAACCACTGGAGCACTAGGGAAGTTTCTGAAAAGGACATTTTTCTTAAATAATTGCAGCTAAATCTCATTCTATTTCTTGCTTATATTACGTAATGTAATGAAATATGATGTTACTTTGTCATATTTTTGTACTTTGTTGCATTTTGTCACTTTGTAGGCCCTGAATGAGATTAGATTTTTTTCTCCTACATTTAGTGTGATATTTGGACTAATTTATTTCTCTGGTATGCCTCAATCTTTTCATCCCATTCTCTTTTTTCTGTTTGGAATATTTCCCTCCATACAGCCATCTTTTAAAGTCTTACAGAGCCTTTAGGCCCTGGTCCCAATCCCACTCTCTCCTGGTAAGTTGCACATTTGAGACTGATCCCAGCTACGACCTTCCTCTCCAAGCCGCTTGCTATTCTGCACCATGCTTGAGTCACTTTTTATGTAGTATTCCGTGACTGTATTGACAGCTTCTGTTTCCCCAAAAGGTTTCAGTTTCTTAATGTCAGTGCCCGCTTCTTACAGTCTCATGTCTGCTGAGTGCTGTAGGTATCTATAGAAACTTGAAAGTATGGAATTTTCTACAGGTTTTCAGGTGGTAGGTATATTCATTTGCTAGGGCTGCTATAACAAATATATTGGATGGCTTAAACAGTAATTAACTTTCTCATGGTTCTAGAGCCTGGAAGTTCAAGATAAAGGTGTTGACAGGCTTGGTTCTTGAGGCCTCTCTCCTTGGCTTGCAGGTGGTTGCCTTCTCTCTCTGTCCTCACATGATCTGTCTGCGGTGTCTCTTAGATCCACATTTCCTCCTGTAAGGATGGTTGGATTGCATTAGTGCCCACCTAAATGGCTTCATTTTACCTTTATCTCCTTTTTAAAGATGGTGTCTCTAGATCCAGCCCCTGTCTGAAGTACTGGGAGTTAGGTCTTCAGCATATAGATTTGGAGAGACACAGTTCAGTCCCTAACATTAGGCTTGCCTAAGATACAGAGACAAATTGCTCTTTTTCTTACAAGGATTGAAAAAAAAAGAAAAAACCTGGAGGCTGAAATGGTGAAGAGTCTGCTTGCAATGCAGGAGGCCTGGGTCAGGAAGATCCCCTGGAGAGAGGGGATGGCAACCCACTCCAGTATTCTTGCTTGGAGAATTCCATGGATGCAGGAGCCTGGCGGGCTGCAGTCCACGGGGTCACAAAGAGTATGACTTAGCATCTAACACACAACACTTTATTACTAAAAAATGCTAACCATCATCTTATAACAAAGGGATGCGACAAATCTTCAATTGTAAAGAGACAATATCTGTGAAGTACAATAAAACATGGTGTGCCTTTGACTTAAACATAAAATCACAGCCTACAAAAGGTTGTGGTCTGATGCCACCTCCTTCACGATGTCCTTGTTGCTGTCTCCAGTGAAACAGTCATCTTTTGCCAGTGAAATAAAAACAGTTGTGTGTTTGTGTGTCTTTGACTTGTTTTCAGGCACTTAAATCATGCCCTGCATTAGAACGACTCTGTGCTTGTTTCCCCTCTGTAGCTTAGAAGCTGCTTGGGGCCAGGACTTCATGGTGCACCTTCCCTGGCTCCCAGAGCTGTGTCTTGCACATGGTGATATCAGAGACAGCCAGCTGCAGGACCCATGGCCACCTTCCTTCTTCCACAAGCCTGGGAAGCTAACACGGTTAACTGGAAGTTGGCACCCAAGCTAACACTGTTCTTCACTCACTCAGTAGAAGCTCCTCATAAATCAGAGTTGGGTCAGGTGAATGGAAATGGTCATTCATGCCTCCAGACCCAACTGTGCTGCCTAATAGTAAGACGCTAATACTCTTAGAGCTGCCAAGAAAGAAAAGCTTTTAAAAAATGCAAAGGAAAAATCTAATTTGACTTATTTGATGTTGGTTTTAATTGGAAATTAGGACATGGGTTAAATTACTTGAGGGTCAGCTAGAAGGTCATTGATAAAGTGACGATAAGATCTCTAAATTTGATTTCAAGAGACTTAGTATAAGTGTTAACTGTGTAAGATTGAGGGGGAAGGAAAGCAAAACTGAGCAAGCAGATCTCAGAGGTTCAAGGGGTAAATTTTATCCTTTTAGCTGGACAGTCACAAGATTCTCAAACTATTGCACGGCTTAGTACCCCTGCAGACTGTAACTATGATATCCATTCGTCTTTAAGAAACTAACCCTAATTAGATGGGCCAATTTCTTCACTTGCAAATGTGGAGGTGAGGAGTGGGAGAAAACTAGAGATAGTCAGTCTAAACATTCTACATATTTAAAGAAGACAAAAGGAAATAAAAGTTGCTGCCTGTTAACTTTATACTTAATACATGAGCCACCTGAGTCAAAGAAAATGAAAAGTAACTCTGATTCTACTACCCAGAGATAACCACTGTCACAACTTATGTGTATTTTCTTCCAAAAATAAGATTCCTGTATAAATAGCTACAGACACTTTAAATTTTTAAAAAATGGAATTGTAAAAATAGTTTTGTAATCCTCTCATAAACATGTTGTGAACATCAGTTTATACACATAATGACAGTATTATTCTTCAGTATGGACATATTGTATTTAATCAGTCTCCTGTGGTTGGGCAGCTAAGTTGTTTCCATTTTTCACTATTGTAAACAATTTGATGAATGTACTTAATAACCAAATTTTTTCTTATTTCCAAATGGCCACATCTGGAACTTCACACCTATGATATTTCCTATGTTGTTATACATATCTGGGAGGAAATTCATACTCTTCTGTGAAGGTTTCATAATATGTAGGTAGTTACTCTCCTCTGTCTTGTAACACTGAGGGTATAGCTTTATTCACAGTCCTTTTCCTGTGTGGTACGAGGGACCATATTCAGGATGTTTCAGGAAGGTGGGTATTCAGTTTTCATAAGATTGTAAAGCAGGTAGATAGTGGATTTAGCTGAATGCACCCCACCATCTAGATTATCTATTGCCATGTGTTAGAGGATGGAGAAGGTTATCTTGAGACCCGAAAACCAGACAGCCAGCTCCATATTATCAATGGATCAGTTTATTACCAGGTAACTCACAAGTTGGGGGTCAGGCAGACAATGATCTGGAAGCATTTGCAACTGCGCTCAGCACCGCCAAAGGACCACTGCAACAGTTTTATATTAGTTCACCTAGAGAAACAGGAAGTGCATTCTGAAGTCAAGATTTATGAATGGGTAATTAGTCTTGGGCTTCCCTAGTGGCTCATACTATAAAGAATCCGCCTGCAATGCGCGATACCGGGGTTTGATCCCTGGATTGGGAAGATCCCCTGGAGGCGGGCATGAAAATCCACTCACAGTATTCTTGCCTGGAGAATCCCATGGACAGAGGAGCCTGGCAGGCCACAGTCCATAGGTTGTAGAGTCAGACGTGACTGAAGCGACTTTAGCACAACTAGTCTTGTGGGTGCCAGGAATACGTCAGGGAAGGTTTTCATCATTGTTTGGGGACTAACAGAGCATAAAGGCCACCTGGTCCTAATAATTATTAAACTATTAACTGCAAAGCTCTTGATGACAGAGAAGTGATTTACCACACAGTACAGTCCTGGGTAGGGCAGTGGAAGGACAGGTGGAACTGTACATGCTCAAGGTGGCATTGGTTGTGCTAACTATACAACACTCCAGAACATTAAATAATACCTGAAAATGCATTTCATTGATAACAAAAGCAAGTCCATTCTCACCTTGGAATACTGCCTCTGGACAAATCTGGGGACCATGCTTGATAGTTTGCAGAAAAAGCAAGGTTAAAGACCCATCTCTGAAAGGGAGCAGAGTAAACATCATGAGTTACAAACTGCCTGGCACAAAATAGTGCCTGAAATATTAGTTGCTGAATGAATTAGTCTACTTCTGTCACCTTTTCCCAGGGGCTAGATCCAGATAGATGGCGGGAAGATAGGGCTTATTTAGAGTTGAAGATCTTCCCACATTTCTTGTTTGAGCAAGTCAAACGAAGTGAAAGGTAGATGGCTTTCTACCATAGACTTTAAGATGGAGAATCACAGGATGATGATAGTCACATTCTTTTAACCTGGCCCATAACTTATGGGAACTTTTGAACAAGTTAACACATTTAGATGTGTAACAAGAGGCATCAGATGGACTCTGATTCACACATCCGGCCAGGCTGAGCCCATGTCCCCTGCACTTGAAGAGCCCAGATTCCTTCGTATAGTAGACGCTCCAATAGCTATGAGACAAATCCTGACTGAGCCCACAGTCCTCATTTATTACAATGCGGCTACTAATATCAGTAGTTATGAAGCTTAAATGGGATAAAGAATCAGGGTATTTGCCAATGTCGGAGATTCTAAAGCAGAGCTCTCCTACGTAGGCTGCAAATTGGCAGCACTCTTGAGTGTTCCATAAATCCTGGGTCCCATTCCGTACTGTGCTGTGCTGTGCTGTGCTTAGGCGCTCAGGCGTTTCCGACTCTTTGCGTAGCCCGTCAGGCTCCTCTGTCCATGGAGTTTCCCAGCAAGAATACTGGAGTAGGTTGCTTGCCAACCAAGGGTTCGAACCCAGGTCTCCCGCATTGCAGGCGGATTCTTTACCGTCTGAGCCACCAGGGAAGCGCTTTTCATCAGTCTGGCGTGCTGCCTGGGCACGGTGTTTAAAGCAAAAGAAACAAACAAAAAACCTCTCTAGTGAGCAAGCAGGACTGAGGACCACCGGTTGGAGACTGTCAAAAGGACTGTGGGTGATCGAAACCTCGCCTCCGTGCTCTCGCGAGGAAGTTCAGGCACCGGAAGTGCCGGAAAGCGCGCGGCGGCGGCGGCAGCGCGGCCGGCGCGGGTAGGGAAAGCGGGGGGCGGAGACCGCCCCGGCGGCGTTGGCTGCGGTGGGGCACCTCGCTGGTACCGCCGCCTTTGGTGCTCTTCCGGAAGGGTCCGGGGCAGGAGCGGCGCCGGGCTCTGGCAGAGCGGCCGCGGGGTCCCCAGCCAGCCTCCGACTAGGGAAGTCATTGCAGGGCCGTCCCCATGTTGCGTTTCCCGACCTGTTTCCCATCCTTCCGGGTGGTGGGAGAGAAGCAGTTGCCGCAGGAGATCATCTTCCTGGTCTGGTCACCCAAGCGGGATCTCATTGCTTTGGCCAACACCGCGGGCGAGGTGAGTGAGCCGGCGCGCAGCCACGAGGACACCGAGCCCGGGCCATCTGTCTACCCTGCCCCTCTCTGCAGTCTTGCTGCACAGTCTAAGTGAATATAAGGGACCACGCACGGGAAAGGTCTTTCGTACACCCATTTCCCGCATTCTGTGGCCAAGTTTTCACACAGCTTGACACAATCACACGGTCCTGCATCCCGGAGACTCTCATAGTTATTTGTTAAATGCGGCTTTTAAAGGCTCATGTATCACTTATGAGTTGACATAGTAGTGGGTCCACAGATTCCGCCCTTCGTTTGCTTATACAGTTCAGGCAGAAGAAAGGTGAGTTGTCAGACACGAGCTGTGCATATGCATGGTTGTAGCTGCCAAAGAGGATGTTTAAGAATCTTTATTCTGTTGTCCAACATTCACAGTGTTGGTTGGTTAGCCACCTCCCATTAAAAATACCTTTAAATTGAAACAAGAGTGATGCTTCACCTGATGGAATGTGCCTGATTCACTGATTCCTGATGGAATGTGCCTGAGTGTTGTCCCTATTTCTGCTGCTGCTGCTGCTAAGTCGCTTCAGTCGTGTCCGACGCTGTGCGATCCCATAGATGGAAGCCAACCGGGCTCCCCCACCCCTGGGATTCTCCAGGCAAGAGTACTGGAGTGGGTTGCCATTTCTGGTTCACCTTATATTACACTTCATCAAGTGTAACCCAGCTGTAACTTTCTGCTGAAAGTTTTTAATTACTTGGCAGACATTTTGTAAGGAAACCTTCACCTTTGTGTCTTTACTCCTTTGGCCTTTTGGCAGGTGTCCTGATAGTTACTTGGCCAGGTGGGAGTTGTCTTCAGCCAGGCTTGGAAACTAGTTGGAAAAGGGAACTCAGCAGTCAGGGAAACGTAGCAGCCTGGAAGGCTGTGTTGATTATCATGGCTTTGTCGCCAGGGTATTGATGTCTTTCCCAAAGCCCTCTATGAAATCTAGTCTCTCTCCGCATCCAGAGTGTTCTGGAATTCTCTCATGGCTCTGAGAGGAGTGCAGTTCCTTCAGCCACAACTGTAGGAGGGAAGGGAAAAAATAGCATCAGTGTGACCAGATGAGTAGGTGTAATTGTGGGCACTTGTCGCTTCCACTTTCTTAGTGAAGAAGAAAGGGCACTGTTTAGGAATGAGGATGGAGACGAAAATATTGGAATTTTGAGGAGGGAAGAGAACTTTGAAGAAGCTGACAAGGCGAATGGACTAGTGGATCTAATAGGATTGTTCTTCAGTATTAAAAGGCACATGAGCTTAGTGGTTCTGTAGTGAAACTAGTGAGCATGGTTGTGTCTTCTGTTCAGCTGCATGGGTGCAGGTGTGGTTGGCTTTAACCAGAGTTGTTGTGCCAAAGGGTGACAAAAAGCAAGAGATGCAAGGGAGTCGAAGTTATGTACAAGAGAAGTGATTGTAATGATGAACTTTGAATTCTAACCTGATTAAGTAGGGAATTGAGGTCATGTGTGGGGTGAGGGACAGAGAATCGGCGGTAGACTCATGGGATTGTATGTCTTGGTGAGGTTGCAGAATTGAAGTTGGGTATTAGTCAGGATGAGCAGGAAAGATACAGACAGTGATGGAAAGTGGGAAGTTTGCAGCTGAAGTTTATGGCAGCATTTGTAGTTGTCGGTAATGACAGTGTAACAGACATGACTCTGGGAGTGACTGCAGTAAAAAGCTGTGGTCATTGAAGAAGAGGTAGTTGAGAACCAAAAGCCAGGACGCTGTTGCTCTTGAAATCACCAAAAATGACGATGAGAAGTGTTGGAAGGCGTGAATGAGCCAGTGCGTGCATGTGTGCTGAGTTGCTTCAGCTGTGTCAGACTCTGCGCCCATATGGACTGCAGCCTGCCAGGCTGCTCTCTCTATGGGCTTTTCCTGGCAAGAATACTGGAGTGGGTTGCCATTGCCTTCTCTAGGGGATCTTCCCTACCCAGGGCATCGTACCTGAGTCTTCTGCTTGGCAGGTAGATTCTTTACCGCTGAGCTGTCTGGGAAGCTGTATTCCTTTCTAAAACATAAGTCTCTTGTTGACGTAAAAGTTAGGAAAATGTGTAGAGTACAGGGTTAAATTAGGCCTTGTTTCACCCGTTTCTTTGAAAATACCTTAAGTTCATTCAGACACTCTTGACTTTGAATTTTTTCTGATGGCTAAATATTATACTTGGTACAATTTTTTTAAAAATTTATAGTGGGGTTTAGATTTATTTTTGGAAATGGGTGTTTTTATTATCTGCCACTATGTCTGTTTTGTCCTAGGTTTTACTTCATCGACTTGCAAGTTTTCATCGAGTTTGGAGTTTTCCACCAAATGAAAATACAGGAAAGGAAGTGACCTGTCTGGCTTGGAGACCAGATGGCAAACGTAATGACAGTATTGTAAAAAATGTGTTTTTGTTTTTCAGAAAGAGTATTCTGTAAAGAGAACTTACTCACCGAGAGAATTTATTTTTCTTACAATGTACTAGAATTCTGAATACTGATTTGGGAATTTTGTTTTTTCAGATGCTTTATAGTGTTTTCATGGAACTCAGATTGATTCTGCCATCTTGTTTCATGGCAGAGATATCTCTAAAATGAAATCTGACTTCTTGGCAAAGATAAGTCTAACAGGAAGTTTTATGAGAATATACAGGGTACTTTGGTTTTGTTCTTTTGCTGTCTTGTTCTGCACTGTTTGTCCAGGGCTTCATTTGCCACTCAATAGTCAGTTCAGAGCCATCATGGCCCTTTTCTCCCCAAAATGTGTTTTAGCATTAAATGTGTGGTTCGTAAATATTCTCTCAGCACAATTGTTTACCTCACCTGAAGGACTGTCAGCTTTGACCCCCTTCCTTCAATTTCCATGTGATCTTACTCCTGTTGGTGCCCTGTGTGGTGTCGCTTACCATGCTGCTGCTCTGAGGACTGAGCTCTCCTCTTCCATGTGTTGTTACACTGACAGTTATTTGAGCTGCTGTACATGTCTGGTCAGCACAGGAAAATGCTGCAATTCATCTGTATCATTGGTGCCTTAAAAAAACAAATTGTTTTCATAAAATGATATGTATTCCTCCTTGTTGCCTCCTTTTTTCCCTAGGTAAATATAAGTCTGTAAAAATGTCCTGAAAGCCTGTCACTCTACAGATAACAGCTAGTTTGGTCTATATTCATTTTGCTCAGTTCTTGTTTCTTCTACTGGAAAAATATAAGTCTGTAAAAATGTCCTGAAAGCCTGTCACTCTACAGATAACAGCTAGTTTGGTCTATATTCATTTTGCTCAGTTCTTGTTTCTTCTACTGGAAAATAAAAAAAAGTATGTGTAAAATTACAGAACTTTTGTGAGTAGTATTTTGAGATCTTGCTCTCTTTGTCTAAAAACATCAGGATCTCAAAAATCTTGAAGGTCAGTGTGTATGAAAATGTATTTAAGTAGGTGATATTTTTATCATTAAAAAATGTCTCCTGTTTTTGAACAGTAAAATAGAGCTTAGCTTGGTAATGATTATTTCAAGATTGCTTTAAATTGCTTTAAAGAAGAGGAGACTTGGATTGCCTCTCATCTCACAGAGTTGTATGTATTGGTATACAGTGAAACACACAGCCTTCTGTCTAGACGGTCTTCAGTTTTATATGTTAGGAAGACATTAAGGACTTCTGTAGAGAAATGATACTAGATCATTCAGACCCATCAGTATTTGATATCCCTGTTCAATAAAGGTTAGAAATTAAAAAGAGGAATAAAAAACCTTCCCAAGAACCAAGCAGATGGAATCACTTTTTAACTTTCAGGTGGGGACCAGTATGTCTTGGTGATACGATATTATTGTTTATATGTTGATGTCTGTTCTGTGTTTTCTGCTTGGCCTCAAGGTTCCAGTCTAGAGACTCTGATATGTAAGATGTTAAGAACAGTATACAAGACAGTAGTAGGTTGCTCACAAAAGTTTGAGCATTTGAAAATAAGTGTCGATAACAGCATAACTCTATGCAAAGATACCTTTCAGTGTTTTACTTATTTAAAGGAAGGATTTAAGGGTTAAAGCATTTCTATGATTATGATATATATAAAATAGTAAAATTGGGCAAGAAATGAAATACCCATTTTTCTCTTAATATTACACTGACTTATTCTGATTATTTCTTCTTGTTTTAGTTTTGGCCTTTGCCCTTGCTGATACCAAGAAAATTGTGTTGTGTGATGTAGAAAAACCTGAAAGCTTGCACTCTTTTTCTGTGGAGGCCCCAGTTTCTTGTATGCATTGGATGGAAGTGACTGTTGAGAGCAGGTAGAGTGATAAAAACCCCAGTGGTCCCAGTAGGATATTCATGAAATTTTCATTTTTTAAAAGTGGAAACTTAGGCGCATCTGAGTATTGAGTATGTGTATTTGCTTTTAACCTTTGGTCTTAAGCTTATCAAGATGAAATTTTTTTGATATTTGCTAGATTTCTTTCTCTTCTGGAAAAAAATCTGTTTTATTATTGGAGCAGTAATGCCTGAATAGCCAAGATTTTTCTTTTTGGTTATTTTTTAAAGTTTATATCAATGAGTTATACTTTCAAGTAATATTAGTTAAGATTGTTGATTAGCAAATTAAGGTTCTGTTTTTCTTTTCACCATATATTTCATTCTGGAACTTTGTGTTTCTGTGTCTGAGTAAATATTCTTCGAATATGAAAAGTGCTGAATCGAGCATTTTGTTTTGATACTGAAGGAGTTCTTTTTATTTTTGTGATCCCTATAGTTTCCTTATTTTGTGAAAATAGTTTTGCCTTAGTCTGTGAAATTAAGTACTCTGCCACGTTTGCAGTAAAGATAGCCTAAAGGGTCAGTAGGCTTAGTGAATACTGAAGATAAAAGTTTTTTTTTTTTTTTTGAGGAAATAAGATCATTTTCTTCCTGTTAGCTTTTCTGTTCTAATTAAGTTTTAAGTTAATATCAAATGAATTTATAAACCCTGATTATTAATTCACAAATTTCCTCAGGAGGGGCTTGTAAAAATATTGGATAATAAGGTCTAGCCTGGGGTTTAAAATTCACTGTAGATAAAACAAGGATCAATCTGTCATCAAATAATAAAGGTTGCAAGAGGTAATGTGAATTTATAGAGGAGCAGAGTATACCATGTAATTTCTGTCCCAGTCCAGTTACCTGCTAAGTGTATTCCTAACACGCTTTCTGTTAAGAGTTCAGAAATGTTATATGGAGATTCCAGGGTCTTTTAGGACACCGCTTTTCACTTTATTCATTTCCATCTGTATTCGGAGGTAGGATTGAAAAAAATGCGAGGACACATAAAACTGTTTCAAAATACTTGGTGTCATCTTATATACACCGACTGGATTGTTATGTCTCCAAATGTGCATAAGTCATAGAGCCCATCATTACATTATAATAACTTCAGTGTTCTTTAAAATTACTCTTGCTACTCCTATGTTCAGTGTTGGTTTTTAGAGGAGAGTTAAGGAATCACAAATTGTCAGTCCATATCTGGTACTGATACTAAATACATATGGATGCATTTCATATGCTGAGAAAATTGTTTATAAATATTTGTTCCTCTTAATATAAAGTGGGTAGGCTGATATTTTTTTTCTTTCAGAAATAAAGTTCAAGATAAATTAAAAATTTCCAACTTTTCGGTTTCTTGCGTGTGATTGTTAAATGCCGTGCACAGTTTACCACTGTAAAAGTCACTGTGTTCATTTGGTAATGTGTCATATGTAAAATTGGGCCTTTAAAGATTAATATTTTTAATGGAAAGAGAAGTAGAATCTTTGTTTTAATAACACTTATTTTTGCTTTGTCTTATTTTCCCCTTTGTAGTGTTCTAACGTCCTTTTATAATTCTGAGGATGAATCAAATCTTCTCTTACCTAAACTTCCTACATTGCCGAAAAAGTAAGTACCAGTGTTTAATCTCATTCAAATTAATCTTACAGGTTTCTTTCTTTTAACACTGACAGTTTTCTCATGTGCTTTAAAAAAATGTATTTCTATTGAGAGTTTTTTACCCTACTCTTTTTTTTTTTCTAGTTATAGCAACACCTCAAAAATATTTAGGTAAGGTATACCTTTTCTTTTTTTCAAGTAAGATAAATCTTTTATTATTTGAAGCATATAGTTGAAAGATAATCCAATTTATTTTTATATTTTAGTGAAGAAAATTCGGATGAAATTATTAAGCTTTTGGGAGACGTCAGGTAAATCTTGCAGACATCTTAAATAGCAAGTTTTATTTTCTTAAATTTGATACTTGAGGCAGTTTTTAGACCAGAGTTCCAAAGATATTTTCTTTGTCATTTTATTTCATTGCTGGCAAATACCTCTGAACAATAAACAGACAATATCTATTACTCACTCATTTTTATTGTATGATATTTGTGTCAAGTTTAATATTATGGTATACTTTCATTTTTAAAAAGTAAAGGAGGATAGAAGTGCTTGAGTTTCTGAAATTTAAATTGAATCTTCAGGTTCTTTAAGCCCACATAATACGTTTAGCATCAGGGCCATGATAAAACTGATGGCACTTTATATTAACTGGAAAAGAGATGATTTTGTTATTGAGGGTATATAAATACAGTTGTTAAAATAATATATTCTTATTTTACTGTAAACTGAGGTTTTTGTAGGCCGAATGAAATTTATGTTGTTCTTTTGGGGGGGGAAAAAAGGAATAAGCCTGATGTAATTGAAACTTGGTGAACTTGTTTAGAGGTTCGGTCTCCCTGCTAGGGAGCTTGAGTGTGCAGATTATACGAGGGCAGCAACAACTTGTATCTTGGTGTAAGAACTCAGTCCTCTCTGTTGTCCTCAGCTTGCTTGTTGCATTATTTTTAATCAGGCTTAATATTCTTGTCCTTGGAGGAAGCTCTGGTTTTATTGAGCTTTATGCTTACGGAATGTTCAAAATTGCTCGAGTCACTGGGGTAAGTTTTTCTTTAAGATTCTCTATTTTTACCTCTATTTTTGTAACAACTGGCTGATTCATGGAAAAGAATAAAACATTACTGTTTTTCTCAGTTTCATTTCTTGGATTTACTCGTCCTTAAATGTTAAGAGGATAATTTTCTTACTAAGATAAAATAGTGATATGATGTCTGTGAAGATCAGAGGTTAGAAAATTAGGAGAATTAGTCAAAAAGTTTTTTCTTAACTAAAAGATCACTATGGTACACTTGATTATGATTTTATGTTTTTCTAGCCTTGCATTTAAGAGCTGCCATTTGTGATCGGAATGTGATGAAAGTCATTAGAAGCAATCTTAGGCTCAGTCTTGGTCTTCTCCATGCCTTTTCTTATTCTTGCAGTTCCCTAAAAGGGCAGAAAATGTTGCGGCTCTGCAGGCTGTGTTAGTTCTCCAGCACTCGGGTGCGTAGTTAGGGTCTGTGTCTGCGTCCTTGCAACTCAGTGGACGCATGCCTTCATCTGCCGCATACGTGGCAGGAGTTACTGCTTTTTAGAGCTCTGAATTTTCGCCTCCTGTGTTGTAAGCAGATGCAGTGCAGCAATAACACTAAATATAATGGGGATTTGACTGTTTTACAGATTGTCGGTACTTGTCTTGCGTTATGTCTGTCAAGTGATTTGAAGTCATTGTCAGTGGTCACAGAAGTTTCTGCCAGTGGTGCTTCAGAAGTTTCATATTTTCAGGTGAGTATTTGAACCAGCAGAGAGTAAATATATATTTTTAAAGGTTTGATTTTTATTATCCATATCACTGGATTCTAATGGTCATTAAAACAAAGCAAAAAATTGACTTGGAGCTTCTAAATCTTAGAGTGTTACTGGTGAATACCTTATTATTCCAATTGCTCAGCATAATTTTCATCAAAACAGTGTTTCGATGGTCTGTTAATGACCAATATTAACTTGTTGCTATACCAGTTCATGTTTGTAACAAGTGTTTTCTTGGGATTTTGACCCAAGAAAATGTAATTATTATTATAAAATATAATTGTTTTATAATTATATATAAATAATTATAAATATATAATATATAAAATATAATATATATCTATATAATTATTATTATAATAAAAGCTAATGTTTATTAATTATTTAATATGTGCCCAGTACTGAGTAATTCAGTATATTTTATGTGAATCCTCACGGTAACCTAAAAGATAGGTACTATTACTATCCCCATTTTGCGGTTGAGTAA
Organism: Capra hircus; assembly: GCF_001704415.2. Classification (NCBI taxonomy): domain Eukaryota; kingdom Metazoa; phylum Chordata; class Mammalia; order Artiodactyla; family Bovidae; genus Capra; species Capra hircus. The sequence continues at coordinate 45,356,818 of NC_030813.1, forward strand.
ATGGCATGCAGAGCAACTGTCACTTGCTTGGTAGGGACTTGAAGGTGATGCTGGGCAGTCTGGCTCCAGAGCCGGGGCTCTTAACTAACACATTGCCTCCTGTATGAGATGCCCACTAAATGCTGGGGAAAACCTTTTCATTGTGTGCTGTTTGTATCATAGACTGTGGAAACTGGGCTCCTACAGAGTATTTAGATTGTAGCTTTGCCTTCAAGAAAATCTTCCTGAAAATTTCATCTCGAATAACCCAGCCACCTAATCTAAGTATGTGTAAACTCTCAAACCAGAGCAGGACGAAAAGATGCCGGATGTGACACAAGTGAGGCCTTATAGTTTCACTGTATTCACAACAGCAGAGAGCTCTTGACTTTCTGCTGTTTGCTAGAACAGTTGTTCATGGTTGCTCTTCATCTTAAGGTTCTGTGAAAATCCAATTTCCCGAATTGTCTTTGGTGCTATGGTAAAATAATTCACTCTTTATGTGGAGTTTGTAACATGTTTTTAATAACAACTTTATTGTGATAATTCATGTACCTCTGTAATAGATAGTTAACTTGTATTTATTAGTAGCTATAATTCCTTAAAATTTTTTCAGATATTTGTTATCATTTTAAAAGTCTCTCATGATAGTGGTATAAATTAGATTATTACATTTATTCTAACTAATTAGAGAGGACTGCTAACTTAGAGGGGGTCAACTGTACATAGTTAAATGCTACAGATGAGAGAATCCTAAAATTATATTGTTATTTTCTAATTTGTTATACTGAAAAGGAGCAAAATTCTGAGGTAGTCTTTCTGATACATAGTTATACCTTGACTCTTCTTTAAAAGTAGTAAATATATCTGTTTGTGACTCACTTTAGTGTTTTGATTTGACAGCTTGAAACCAATCTATTGTACTCTTTCTTACCTGAAGTAACTCGAATGGCCAGAAAGTTTACTCACATTTCAGCTCTTTTACAGGTATTTATTTATAGCTTGTTTTATGTGACTGTTTACTATAAGTTTCTAATGTTGTGTAAATAAAAAACTTGAAAATCTTACTTTTTAAAGCCAACTATACATGGCAGAGGTGTCTAGTCTGATAGATAAGCTTACAATGTCCACTGAAACAAGAAAAAGAAATCTAATTGAAAATCTATTCCAACCCATCTCTATATCTCCAAAAGAAAAGAAAAAAGGCGTTTAAATCTTTTTAAACATTCTCATAAATAAGGTATTTTGTAATTTTAAAAGTGTCTTTGCAAATCAAGTATTATGGAAAATAGTCATTCTAACAGCTTTTGGATATAATAAATGTACCCCCAGTTAGCAGGTGATTGGTATTTTAGTTGGTTGACTGTTTGGGCCAGGCCCAGCTGAAGGTTCTGTTGTTCTGGGCTAGGTTCAGCTATTCAGGCTGGTCTTGGTCGTACAGCAGTGGTCAGCTGGCTGGTCCAAGTATCTCTCAGCCATGATGGCTTTATCTGAACTCCCCACTCCCCACTTGCCAACAGGCTAGCTCAGGCTTGTTGGGTAAGTGGTGTGGACAGGGGAACGTCAGGCGTGTAAGTGGAAGCTTGCAAAGCCTTCTGGAGCCTTGGACTCAGTGACACTTGTGCTTCTTTGTCACACTGAGACACACGGCCAGCCCAAATCGACAGACTGGAGAAACCAGCTATACATCCAGATAGAGGAGCTACAAAGAACTGTGACCTTCTTTCTTCAGTCTGCCACAGTCACTAATGTACTTCGTGTCAAAGATTTCTGGAGATCAGTATCTTTTTAAAAGGATACTGTTTGAAGATCGAATAGTTGACCAATCAGCATTTTAACGGTTAATGTACATAAAACACATCGTATATGTAAAAAGTTGAAAAATATCTATTTTACCAGATAAAAACTTAATTTGAGAATGTTTGATTGTTAAATGATTATCAAGTGTTAGCCATGGTCTCTTCTTTCTCAGGCTTAACTTTCAGAGTTAAAAGTGGTTTACAGTAAATCCTGGGTTTCTTTGAGACAATGGGCAGTAAGAAGCATGTATTATTTAGTTAGCATATTGACTTAAGTATTTTTTGCTACTTTAATATTTTTTCTTTTTGCTAATAGTATATAAATTTGTCACTGACATGTATGTGTGAAGCCTGGGAAGAAATACTGATGCAGATGGATTCTCGTCTTACCAAGTTCGTCCAGGTGATGTAACTGGAGTTTCCCATGGAAGGTGTTAAAGAGTGTATGATGTCCTTACTCATTTCATGAGGGACATGAGAAAAATCGATCTGATTTGTTCAAGGCTCAGATCTTGATTTCTTTGAGATGGCTTGATCTAACCTCAAACTCTTGTCTCAGAGAGAGATAATGCCAGTCCTTCCCATTGGAAAAACTTAGGTGGGGACAGGATTGTGAAGTGGAGCTAATAGGATGTGGCGATTAAGGACAGGTGTTGGAAGAGCTGACTGGCTGTTTCCTCATAACTGCTATTCAGATCGGAGAAGGCAATGGCACCCACTCCAGTACTCTTGCCTGGGAAGTCCCATGGACGGAGGAGCCTGGTAGGCTACAGTCCATGGGGTCGCTAAGAGTCGGACACAACTGAGCGACTTCACTTTCACTTTTCACTTTCATGCATTGGAGAAGGAAATGGCAACCCACTCCAGTGTTCTTGCTTGGAGAATCCCAGGGACGGGGGAGCCTGGCGGGCTGCCGTCTATGGGGTCGCACAAAGTCAGACACGACTGAAGCGACTTAGCAGCAGCAGCTGCAGCTATTCAGATAATCAGTTTAAATATGGATTTGAGAGAAGGTTAAAGGTAAGAAAGGGAGTCATGTTCCCATAATTTTGAATAAACAATGCTTATTTAAAAAACACTTACCATGAGTTTATCCATCTTTCTCTAGGAAAAGAACACAACCACATCAGTGCAAGATGAATTCATGGACTTGTTGTTGTGGGGGAAAGCAAGGTAATAAACTTACATTAGATACTTTTGCTTTACCTCCTCTTTTTAAAGTAATTTATTTCAAAAGTAACTCATATTCATTGTAAAAAAAAAATAGAAAATTCTGATGCACAAAAAACAAAGAATAGTATATATCTTTCTAGGCTTTTTTATTCATGTATTTATTTCCTATGTAAATGTAATCATTTTATGTGTATGTACCATGTATACATATATCTGTACTTTTTAAATGTATAAAAAATTAAAAATTTTTATGTAGCTAAATCACTCTTTTCCTTTATTGTATTTATCTCAGCATTATTCTTAAAAAGATCTTTCCCATAGTAAGCAGTCAAAGATCTTTATTTTCATCTAGAGATTTTTTTTGGTGGTTTATGATTTTATTCCATTTCCATGTTCCAGATATGATTTATTTGGTTGTATGCTATGAAAGACATAACAACTTATTTTTTTCTAAGTGTCTAATAATTGCCCAGTGTAACTTACTGAGTAGTACTTCTTCTTCTTACTGACATGAGATACCATTTTAGTGTATAGCACATTCTCATGTCTATTTCAGTCTGTTTGTGGACTTTAACATTTCCCGTTTTTGTCTGTTTCTCTGAGTACAACAAAGTCTTAATTTTTGTTGCGCTATTTCTTTTTATTTGTTTAAAGTCTTTGTTTAAATTTGTACTTTGAAATTAAATGTTTTAAGTGATGCATTCAGATTTTAAATAGAGGAGACTAAAAATACTTTCTTTTTCATTCTAGTGCTGAACTTCAGACCCTCTTAATGAACCAGTTAACAGTAAAGGTGTGGTTATCTTTGTACTTTAATGGCTATGAACATAGTCTTAATTTTTTTTGAATGGCATCTAGTGTCTTCCGTGTTTGCTAAATGTCGTATTTCTTTCTCTTAATCAGGGCTTAAAGAAGCTTGGCCAGTCTATAGAGTCATCATACTCCAGTATACAGAAATTGGTTATAAGTCACTTACAGAGGTATGAAGATGACGGAGAGTCTTTTGGTGTTGCATCTGCACGTACTCATAGCATTGGTTTCCTTTCTTCAGCCTTCTTTTCATTGTCTGGCATTCTCTGTTAGAGCGTCTTCTGGCTGACATTTTTGCCTTAGCATTCGAGGGGAATCTTAAAGTGCCCAAGATTTAAAGAATCGATAATAGTGACTCTGCTCTGTGAAATAACTTTACAACATCTTTTCACCACCCGAGGCCCTATCTGGGCTTTTTTCTCACCCAGACAGCCATGAGTTATGTCTTGAATAGGGCATATTCCCTTTTTTGAGCAGTGAAATTAAGTATGTTTGTATATCGTTTTATATGTTCTGTAAAAGCATGTTACATATTTTTGCATGTAAGTCCTTGGCAAGGTGTTGGTTGTGATTATCCTCGTTTTACATAAGAAGAAACTGAAGTTCAGAAAGGGCGTGTGGCATATGAAGTTCAGAAAGGGCAAAGTTATTACGTGTCAGAGCCAAGACTGTTCTACACCCTCAAGTCTCATGCCATTTCTAAACCCTGCTCCCTCAGTGAGGCAGCTTGCTGGTTGATGTTCAGTGTTTGACTTAGATTTTGATAGATTTCTTTATGCTGAGACCCCTGGCCCTTACCTCCCTCTTTGAGCACTGTAGGGCTGTCGGCCTGGTCTCCAGTCCACACTGTGTCCCTCAGATGTATTCTCCACAGTGGATCGGATCATGTTACTCTTATTAAAAACTTCCAGTGCCTTCCCATTTGTTAGGACCCATGTCTTTGGTGGCCTTCTCAAACTTGACACTTTTGTCTCCTACCTGGGGCTTTTGTACGTCTCTTTGCTTTTTGGAACACTTCCACTCTGTTCTTCACTTGCATTTTCCAGCTCTCAGCTCAGATGTTCAGAGAATCCTCTAATTCCCAGACTAGTTCAGGTTCTTCTCTTTCACCTGTACCTGGTGTGTTGAAATGGTCTGATTATGAAATTACGAAACTGTCTGATTATGTGGTTATGACTATCTCCCCCATTAGACTATCAGTGTTATAAGGACCCTTTTGTTTTGTTTACCATGAAGTCCCCATAGTGCCTGACCTGAAGTTGGAGCTTAATAAATATTTGCTCAGTTTTAAATACATAGCTGTTAGGTGAACAAGATGACCATATGACTATCTTAACAGTGCCAGGACCAACTGTGGAACATAATTTGATCTTATAAAGTTTAATCATGTGGCCAGTTCATCTCGCTAGTCATGACAACCAAATGATTCTGCTACAGTTTTTTGAAATAATTTTGAGAGCTAATAGTCTCTCATAGTAAGAAAATTAAAGTTACTTTCAGTTTTTATTTTTGAAAACTTAGAAACATTCAAGCAAGATAATAGGTGCCTGCCACCCTGATGATGGTGATGATACTAATTTATTTCTGCTCTGTTTTTGATAGTGGCTCAGAGTCTTTATTATACCATTTGAGTGAACTGAAAGGAATGGCTTCATGGAAGCAAAAATATGAACCTCTTGGACTAGATGCTGCAGGAATTGAAGGTGATAATTTTATTTCTCAACAGACTGCTTTAAACTCACTTTACTTATTGGACAAATGATATTTATTTATTTACTTCTTTTCAGATGCTATTACTGCAGTAGGTTCTTTTATACTCAAGGCAAATGAACTTCTTCAGTAAGTATTGGGGATGCTTGAAAATTGAAACCATTGACTTGAGAATATTTCACTTTTTGTAATGGAGAACCTAGCAAATTGTGATTTTCTTAAAATGAGATTTTAAGTTCTTATGAAAATTGCATGTTTATAGGATTAAAACAAATGAATAGCAGAGTGATTTTAAAAATTCACATGGTATTTTCCTATCTCACCCATCCTCACCTCAGGTCCTCTCTTCAGAGGGAATCCTTTAAACTCTTGTAATTGTTTCTGGTTTTAGTTCTACAGGTTACTTCCATATTTTTAAATTGTATGACTGTACTGCATTTCTTGTATTTATCAGTTTTTTGAAATTGTTCCTTTGTTTCTCTTTGTTTTTCCTAGACTCTATTTGCTTTCTTTTTTCCTTGCACAGAGACTTCCTGTCTCTCTTTACCACATTTTTAGGTTTTCTCCCTGTCTCAGGGGTAGCATCACATCCCTGGAATTCCCCTCTGTCCCTGGTGCCTCCTCTGTTAGCCTCCCACCTCACAACACCCCCGCCACCACCACGCCCACACCAATCTGTCCATTGGTTCCGGCTTTTGTGCCAGCTACCACCCAGGCGTTTTCCTCATTGCTTTCATGGGTTAGATCCTTACTTTCATGATCTCCTCTGTTTCTTGGTTCATTTAATCACTTTGTGGAAAATGTCCTCCAATTACTTAGAAAACAGATGTGTAAGGGTAAGCTTTCTGTGTCCCTTTGTGTCTTTTCTCCTCCTACCACACTTAATTGATGGTTTTGACTGGGTATGGATTATGAAGGGAGATTTATTTTCTCCAAGAGCTTTGAAAGCATTGCTCTGTTGTATTCTAGCCTGTTTGTTGCTGATGGAAGGTCTGGTGCTTCTGATTCTCATTCCTTTGTATGCTGTTTTCTTATCTTGAAAACTTTATTCTTCATCCTTGATACACTGAAATTTCACAGTAGTATTTTAAATGTGGGTCTTTCCATATATTGCACTGATAATTAAAAAATGCTATTTTTAAGCTGAACTCTGTTGTATTATTATTTTGATAATTTCCTCTTCTCCCCCACTTTTTAACACTAGATTTTTGTTCTAGAAATCTAGTTGGTCATGTTAGACTTCGTGGATTGACCCTCTATGTCTTTTATTTTTACTCACATTTTTTAAATAGCTTTGTCCTTACTGTTTCTTGTGAAATTTTCTTGACTTGATTACCCAGCACCATCTTTCATCCTATACATTTATTGTGTGTTTTTCACTATGTTTTAAACATTATTCTAGATGCTGAGAGTGTAGTAGTGAACAAAACTGATAAAAATCTTACCTTCATAGATACTGTCTTCTAATGTGATGAGACAGATAATAAAGAAATGAATAATTAAAATCTATAGCAGGTCAGATAGTGGTTTGTAGTGGTGGGAAAAACCATGCAGGGAAGGAGGATCTAGGGTGTGCTGGGGGTAGGGGTGCAGTCTTTTGGTCAGGGAGGGCCTCGAGGGTGGAAGGAGTGAGCCTTGCTGATATTTGGGAGCAAAGGGGACAGCAGGTATAAAGGCCTTGAGTTTGGAGCATGCCTGGCATACTTGAGGGGCATCTCCAGGAGCCACTAAGTTAGTGAACTTAGCAACAGTGTGAGCGATAGGATAAGGTGAAAGAGGTCATGGAGGATGGGTCAAGTTGTGTAGAGCCTGTAGGCCGTTGTAAGGACTTTGGCTTTTACGCTGGACATAATAAAGAATAACATAATAAGCTCTTAGAGAATTACAGGCTGTGGGGGAACAGGATCTGACTTAGGATCTTTTTGATCCCTCTTGTTATTTACTTAGTGTTGAGGATAGATTATATGAGGGCAAGCACAGAAGCCAAGAGAGAAATGGTGGTCAGAACCTGAATATATTTTGAAAATAGAACCAAATGGGTAAGAGACAGTGAAAGACGGGAGAACTAGTAGGATAAGTCTTGGTGGTACGACTGTTGGGATGCTGGCAAGAAGTCACTGGAAAGAAAGCTGGTGGTTGTGGTTGAGTAGGATGCTTGAAATTGAGATTTAGAAGGCTCAGGTTGGTAAAGAGGGTCTAGGGTGTGAACTTTGGAATAAGAGTCCAGGAGGAATGGAGAATGAAGGCATTGACCCACGCCATGCTCTTGCATGTTTTATTATGGCAGACCTGTCTTAATTACTAAGTGTTTTCTTATTTGTTTACTCATTTTTCAAAGCAGCGCCCTTGCTCTGTAGATATGACATTTCATGGCTCTCTGAGGACATTAATTAGATTTTTTAAAAGTCTGTGCTGCTTCCTGAATTATCTGTTTATATGTCACTTTGCTGTTTGTTTTGGTCTCTTGTTGCAAGCTTTCTGCAAAAACCTGATGCCCGATTGTTTACTCATATTTATTCCTGAGGCAGTTTACAGTTGCTTGGAGTTGCGGGGTGCAGGGTGGACCAAAGCCAGCACGAGTGCCAGCGTGTGTGGGCCTGTGCTGAGCCCCTCTCTTTCAGTTTCAGTCCTCCTTTGCCCAGCCCGACGTCATCCTGATGTCTTCTGCTGAGCTTGATGTCTCTAAGGACTGAGTGTCTCCGGGGCTCTGCTGGGTGGATAACTCCGTGCTTCTCCCTCTCTGAAGTGCCTCACATGTGGCCACTGCTGGTGACCTTCACCAGTCACCAGTCTTCTGTCTGCTTTTGACATTTCTGAAACTTAAAAAACCTTTTTTTTCCATCATCTTTTTGTATGTGAGTTTATAACACGTACACCCCTCCCCACTGTCGTTTTAATGGAGTTTAGAATATAGATGTGTGTGCTCAAAGAACAGGGAGGGAAATGACATTCCTTTTCCTGAATGTTGAATAATTTTTTGGTTCTGCATATTTGCAGAGAGTAAACATAAAATACTAAGTTTTCTCTGATCATGTTTTAATATGAATGAAAGGTTGTTGATTTAACTTCTTGCTCCTTGGAGATAAGTGAAATATAGCATTATTCTAGATTATAATGGAGAAACTGAGACAGTGAGAATTTTAACATTAGCCTGGGGTTGGGGTGAACTGAGAAAGACAGGAATCTTTTTTTTCCCCCCATTTTTGCTGCAGGAGTTTTGATCGTGGTGCTTGGTAACGCAAGAGATGTCACAGTTTTTTATGTCAGGTGTTGTACTGTGTACAGAAAGGTTAATGATACTGACCTACTTCTCCAGTAGTATTATGAGACTTAATGCTTAGAAGGGACTTTGAGATTTAGGGGTAAAAAGGGCACATATTATTTGCTTAGAGTAATTATCTTACAGATGTGAGCTTAAAGAGCTTTAAAAAAATGATATCCATTTCTATATTCAGAAACACTTTCATCAAAGTGTAGATGACTTCCACTTACAACACTTAATCTTCAGGGTACGTTTGTGTAAAGCCCAAGGAAATTTGATTTTTGAGATCTGTTACTATAAGGATAAAAATATCAGCTTCCATAAGTAATGTCTTATTGATATCATAGGTAATGGTAGTGACATAGTATAAACTTATAATGATGATTTTCTGTTATGGTTGATATTTTTTCTTCTTACTGATCAGTGATCTTTAAAAAAAAAAACAGAATAGTGCTAAAAACTGTTTTTGTTTTGTGTGTTTTTTTTTAATTTCTTTTGGTTCCAAAGTTAGAAAAGGATTTCATACTTTATTGAATGCTTGGAGAGACTATTACAGTTTGTGGCAAGGCTGTTATAACCAGTTAGAATCTGAGTTATTTGCCTTATTTTTAAAAAGAATAAGGATTTGCTCTTTTGAGAATTTATTTTTAGCTATGTGTTTGATTTGTTAAATCTGTTCTAAAGCTTTAAATGTCATCCAGATAGGCTATACTAGAACAGTAAGGATTATTATATTCCATAGTAATTGAACAATGATATATGAACCTCCTGTAATAATTTCATTTCTGATTTATTTTTATCTTTTAGAGTTATAGATAGCAGTATGAAAAACTTCAAAGCATTTTTTCGGTGGTTGTATGTGGGTAAGTTAATTGAATGAAGCATTCTTGTATTTTTAACACTTTTGAAGAAAAAATGTGGGAATATCAATTTGGAATATTCGATTACACTAGTAAAATTTTAATACTTGTCACTGTAGAGAGAATAGTTTAAATGACCCCACTTATACACTTCACTCAGTTTCAGCAGTTTTCAACACATGGCCAGTTGTATTTGTTCTTTATACCCTCCCATCCCCGCCCCCACAGATACAACTTCTAACATTGATTATCTCTATCACTTACTGATAATTGACCTTTTTTTACTCTGTAATGTCTCCTTAGGTTCAAATAACACTTTTTAATCTCTACTTTGTATTGGGCACTGTTAGGTGTTAGATTTGGAGTGGAAAAGGGGAGAGAAAATAAGACAAAGCCTCTGCCGTGAATAGTTGAACTCCTGTTTTATAACGTGATCTTGTGTTTCTAGATCTGTGCCATTCATTATGGTAGCCACTAGTCAATTATGGCTGTTTAAATTAGTTGAAATTATGTGGAATTACATATGCAGTTCCTTAGTCATGCTAGCCATGTTTGAAGTGCTCGGGAGCTGCTTGTAGTTAGTGGCTACCACGTTGGACAGCACAGAACTAGAACATTGCCATTATCACTTCTACTGGACAGTGATGCCCTAGCTAAATCGATTGCAGACCACTAGTCCTTCCTTTGTGTCTCTGCCTCTCTTTGCATTTATATGTGACCAGCAAATAGTCGCTGACATGATATCAGATGTGTTAATGCTCACCCTGCAGAGTGTGCATAGTTTATGGATGTAGTCCATTGGTGCTGCTGGTTTTGTGGCCTCTCTTAATGTCTTTGGAATAATTTAGCATCCATTTCCTGCCAACACATGGAATATTTAGTTGTAAATAGAATTTATTCCATAGTTCTTAAAATCCTAAAGAGTAAAACAGAAAGTAAATTACCTGTACTGTGCTAACATCCTTTTAAATAAATGCCCAAATCTTTTTTTAATTGATTTTTTCCAAATCTTTAATTCTCATGTTTTTAAAACATGACTTTTCATATTTGTTAGCCCAGTATAATTGCTTTTAATTAAAAAATGAATGCAGTCAGTGGATGTTGACATTTAAAATTCTTAGATTTTTCTCAAAACCATACCAACACTAGCCAGAATGGGGAGCCAGAGTGTTTATCAGGCCAGCCTGTTTAATATCAGAGTTAATTAGAATAAATTGCAATGTTCAAATTAAATGAAACCTTAGAAGTGACTTTCTATTAGAGAAATAGTAGCTTGGTTTTACTTATAATTACTGGAGTAATTAGGCAGTTTATATTCTTAGTGCATGTCCTAACTGTAATAAGAAGCTGCATTAGAAGATAAATGAATTACCACTCAGTCCTTATCATTAGAACAAAGCACACTGAATTGATCCCTGGGTCGGGAAGAGCCCCTGGAGAAGGACATGAAAACCCACTCTGGTTTGCTTGCCTGGGAAATCCCCTGGTCAGAGGAGCCTGGCGGGCTACAGTCCATGGGGTTGCAAAAGAGTTGGACAGGACTTAGTACCGAACAACAAAACAAACACTGGATTGGAGAGCTGGAGACCTGACTGTAACTGGATGCTGCCACCAGTTAGCGCTCTAACCCTGCTTTGCTCTTTTGTAAAATGCAGTCTCCATGAAGGCAGGGATTTATTTATACTGGTTTGTTCCCAGTACCTGTATTACGCTCAGTAAGTAATTTTTGAATGGATAAATGAATGAATGGAACTAGATTATGGCTGGGTTTTTTTTTTTTTCAGATAAATTAGAAGTCTGAATTAATTAAGAACAGTTTCCTAAAATAATCCTATTTGCAGAATCATGCCTAACATGCTTTTTCCTGACCAAACATAAGAAGCATATTCAAACACTATGCAAAACACATGCAATATATTTCTTCACTTAGGTGGATGTAATATGTATATAAAATACAGTATTGATGAAGACACCCCATGAAAGGACAAAAAGGGTCCACCACAAATAGTAAAGACGGTATATAAATACATATATACACATATATAAGTGTGTGTATACACACATAAATCTTAGTGCAAGCATCTTCATGTGGCAGAAAAGCCCAAGGGGAAGAAACACATCTGTTTGGCATTCTAAGGCTTTTGGAGGAAAGAAAGAATTGCCTGCACATTTTAAGAGAAGAAACATGACTAAGTTAGGAGGGATTCCTGCACACACAGTTTTTGCTAAAGGCAGCAGTTCGGTTTGTTTGTCTGGAGTGGCAATGGGTTGTATTAAAGGAGAAAAGGAAAAATGGTTTAAGATGGCTATACCAACCGTTTTGAGCCTAAGAATATAAATCAAATTCTTCACTCTGTAGTTCTTAGAAGAAAAATAAGTTTTCCTTGGTGACAAGAAGCTGTTGAAACTAGAAAATGTAGTCCAGTGAAATACATTTAGACTTGAAATGCATCTATAATTAAAATTATGTTTGGAGTTTCCCTTTAAAGATAGTTTTAAACTTTATATTTTCAGCAATGTTGAGAATGACAGAAGACCATGTACTTCCCGAACTGAACAAGGTAGTATATAATAGTATTTTTCCTATATGTGTTAGTGTTGCCCTGGTTGAGCTCAGCTGTGCTGGTCATCTTAGTAGTAAGATGCAGTTATTGTTAAGAGATGTTAGGCTGTAGGCACAAGAGAGATCCTAGTAAGCCCTTTTTAAAATTTGCATGTTTGATACTTTTTATCTCACAGAATACTAGACTATGGCTAAGCTTATCATTTTCATGTTTGTATAAGATCTTAGAGTCTGTATAACATAGGGTATTTGGATTCCTTATTTTAACTTCCTAAAATCTTAAATGCATTTTTATTTTCCTTGGAAGTCTTATGTGTAGATATTAGTACCTATGTTCATGTCTGGTGAGTACCAGTTTCTTTTTGACTGTAATAAGGATTATGACAAGTAGCAATGGAATCTCCTTCTCAGAATATCTTACAGAATAGGGCAGAATTCCCTTTGGGTTCCTGCTGCTCACTCATCCTCACCCCTCCCCAAACTGTGATTCAGGTAGATTAGGTGGTTTTAAGCCTGAAAAAATGGGGAGTATTAAAATTAGTCTTAGTGGACCAGATAAGTAAGGGATCACAGCTTTTATAGGAAGTAGATCTTCTGTGCTGTATGACTGGCCTTGCAAACCAGGGATGTTCGCATTAGCTATTTCTCTGCCATCACTCTTACCTTTACTTTGGGAGATTCAGTATGTTCGTTGTTGGCAGAGACCTCAATATGTAATTTTTTGAGGGCTGAAGAACTTGGATAGGGAGAAGGTGGGGTCATTAAAAGAAGCAGGGGCCAACACTGAAGCAAGAGGTGTTCTCAGGTTGCAGCCCTTAACCTAGATTGAGGTTATCTGAACAGACGTCCTCCACTCCCAAAGGAGAGACTCCATACTCATTCTTCAGTTCATTTGCTCAGTCATGTCCAACTCTTTGTGACCCCATGAACCACAGCATGCCAGGCCTCCCTGTCCATCACCACCTGCTGGAGTCCGGCCAAACCCATGTCCATTGAGTTGGTGATGTCATCCAACCATCTCATCCTCTGTCGTCCCCTTCTCCTCCTGCCTTCAATCTTTCCCAGCTTCAGGGTCCTTTCCAATGAGTCAGCTCTTTGCATCAGGTGGCCAAAGTATTGGAGTTTCAGCTTCAACATTAGTCCTTCCAATGAATATTCAGGACTGATCTCCTTTAAGATGGACTGGTTGGATCTCCTTACAGTCCAAGGGACTCTCAGAAGTCTTCTCCAACACTACAGTTCAAAAGCATCAATTCTTCAGTGCTCAGCTTTCTTTATAGTCCAACTCTCACATCCATACGTGACTACTGGAAAAAACCATAGCCTTGACTAGACGGACCTTTGTTAGCAAATTAATGTCTCTGCTTTTTAATATGCTCTCTAGGTCGGTCATAATTTGCCTTCCAAGGAGTAAGTGTCTTTTAATTTCATGGCTGCAGTCACTATCTGCAGTGATTTTGGAGCCCCCAAAAATAAAGTCAGCCACTGTCATTGTTTCCCCATCTATTTCCCATGAAGTGATGGGACCAGATGCGATGATCTTAGTTTTCTAAATTTTGAGCTTTAAGCCAACTTTTTCACTCTCCTCTTTCACTTTCATCAAGAGGCCCTTTAGTTCCTCTTCACTTTCTGCCATAAGGGTGGTGTCATCTGCATATCTGAGGTTATTGATATTTCTCCCGGCAGTCTTGATTCCAGCTTGTGCTTCCTCCAGCCCAGCATTTCTCATGATGTACTCTGCGTTTAAGTTAAATAAGCAGGGTGACAATATACTGCCTTGACGTACTCCTTTTCCTATTTGGAACCAGTCTGTTGTTCCATGTTCAGTTCTAACTGTTTCTTCCTGACCTGCACACAGGTTTCTCAGTCTTAGCTTTAGGCATAAAATAATAAATAGCCTTAGACTGTAAAGAGATCTGTAGCTATTGGAGTTGCTGATTGGAAAATGGGTTTAAAATAATTACATGCTTGTCACATTTATTGTTACATAATTTTTTATTAAGATGCTTTTCTTTATCTTGATTTATTTTTGTTCTTTTGGATTTGATAGATGACTCAGAAAGATATCACATTCGTTGCTGAATTTCTTACTGAACATTTCAATGAGGTAGGATATTGGCATTTCTATAGTGCTTTTTCAACAATAATTACAGTAAATCTGGATAATGGTAAGAAGTAATCAAATTTAATCCAATTTAAGCAACCTTCTAGCAATTATGTATGCTTTTTCAACTGTTGAACTAATGAATGACAGTACTTATTTATTAAATGTAAAGCATATAAATTGAACTTTGTGTTTGTGTCTTACCATCCACAAAAGAAAAGAGTAACTGCTACTAACAGCTTTCTTGAGAAGTAGAGTTTTTGGTTAAAATGTAAGATTTTTTTTTTTTCTTTAATGAGTTGATTTAAGAATTAAACTTTATTTATTCTTTCTAGGCTCCAGATCTTTATAATCGGAAAGGAAAATACTTTAACGTTGAAAAAGTTGGTCAGGTATGGGCTCTGGATTGAATCTAGTTACTAATTTTTTAATTTTTTAAAAACTAATTTTAAAACATTAGCAGTGTTAGTCTTTATTATACAAAACTTTCTGAAAGTAGCATAATGCCGAATTATATAGTAGCCTTCTCCTTTAGTAAAATCACCAAAGAGTGGCTTTAAACTTTTGGGGGGTCTTTGAACCCTTTATATTAAAATTATTGAAAACTCCCAGAGAGCTTTCATGTGGGTTGTGTCTATGAATAGCATATATTATTAGATATTAGAAATTAAACAGAAAAAAAGAATTATTTATTCTTAATTCACTTAAAAAGAACAAACCCTCTTTTCATTACATGTTAATATAAATATTTTTAATGGAAAATAACTATTTAACAAAACCAAATTAAGTGAAGAGTTTCATTGTTTTATATGTTTGCAAGTCTCCTTGATGTATGGTTTAAGAGAAGGCAGCCACATTTGTTCTGTTGTGATATGTTGTTTGATCAGAAAGCCTGGTTTTACACAGGTGTATAGTTGGAAAGGCAGAAATATTTTAATAGCTTTTTAGAAAATTGTGAATATTCTTTGATACTCCACCAAATTCTACAAACATTAGTATCTTAGGTTAGTTCTAGTGTGGAATCTAAATTGCAACAGTAGACATTCCGTATTATGATTCATTAAAATTTATTCATCTGCTTTTCACTCTGGAAGGATCTTGTTACCCTGTGCTTCATTTTGTAATATCATGTATTGATCTTTGGGAAAATACTGATTCACTGAATTACAGAGATCTTCCGTAGGCTGATACCTTTCTTCATACAGTATCCAAAAGTCAGATTTTGTTAATATCATTACCAATCTCATCAGACAATCTTTAACTACTATGAGGCTGTCAAGCACATAGTAGCAGATATGGGTTTTCCAAAATTTTAATTTTTGCTTGAATGTTTAAATTTTATCACTGACAACAAATACTGTCAGTTATTTTGCTTAAAGTGACAGGATCACTTTCTTTAGTTTCAAGAAAATATCTGCCAAATACCCAAGGACACATAATCAGAGTTTGCCTGCCAGTCATTCTTTTGAGTAAAAATGGAATTCCAGGAGCAGCAAAGATGTGCCTAGCTGACTCAAGTGCATTTTCATAAATGCTTTTCCTCATGGTAACCATCATGCTTTGGTATGCAGCGAAAGTGCTTTATTCATACTTCCAATTCTGTCTCTCAGAATATTAGAAAGATTTTGTTGAGATTTAATAAAATTAATAATTTTAATAGCCTTTTCAGAGATTGGTGAAACTGTATGTGGCAAAAAGGAATCCAGTGACTACTAGCATGGTTTGATTCTTGGCGGCAATGCCAGCAGTTGTCCCCACCTGTGCTCTTGACAACCAGGGCAGATGTCATTACAGTGGAAAAAGCAAATAATAGCTTTTTACCATTATAGAAATAGTAATGGCCTCATGGATCTTGGAAACCATCTTGAAGGCGCTCCGAGTGGTGTGGACCACACTTTGAGAATCGCTGCCATGGAGTAGATTGACAGTTGAATATCTAAGTCTAAAATGTGTAAGGGCAACAGTTCTATTTTCCATGAAACTAGAACGTGATACTTAAACTCCACGTATGGTTTCTATGTCTGTTGCATTCTGATCTTTCAGTAGTCTGCAGTTTGTTCAGTAGCTTGGCGTTTAGTAAATATTGGTCATCTCACAGAATAATGTGGTTTCAGAGGACTTGACAGTAAAAATAACTTGAGTAGAATAGTGTTAAATGTAAGCAATTTCAGAGCCTAATTCTCTGGTTTACAAAGCTGAAATGTCTAATTCTCGGTTTCTAGTACTTGAAAGATGAAGATGATGATCTTGTGTCACCCCCTAACACAGAGGGAAACCAGTGGTATGACTTTCTTCAGAACAGCAGCCACCTTAAAGGTATTTCATGAACCAAGCAGATTTGGGCCATGTTCCTATTTATTTGAGACCAGTTGAAGTGACGCAGCAGCAGCAGCAGCAGCAATACCTCAGCAAATGTCCTTGCTGAATACTTATTTAAGTTCTTTGATTTTTGTGTCCATTTTATTTGATTAGAGAAACAGGAAAATAATAACAGTGTATGCTATTACCATGTTCAAAAACACAGTATGGTAACTGTGATGTAGTAAGATTGCTTATTTTAAGTATTGTCTGTTATAAAAAATAGGATATTGGGAAGAAAAAACACAGTATGGTAACTGTGATGTAGTAAGATTGCTTATTTTAAGTATTGTCTGTTATAAAAAATAGGATATTGGGAAGAAAACTATAGAGCCTATCAGAGAAGTCTGTTTAAGTCAGTTCCAGTTTATTAGCTTTGAAAAACATATGATGCTTTTAACTCCTGTAATGATGCATCACTGTATTCTCCTGAGGTGGCTTTTTTTTTTTTTTAACTTGTTACGCCTTTTGTTTTCTGGATTGTTGATACGATAAAATTTTATTAAGCCAACATTATTGGGGATGCCACACAAAATAGCAACCATTATGTATCAAAACTTCTCCATTTTAGATGAAAAGATGTTTAAAGCATCTATTTCTTTGCTTTCTCAAAGAGTAATTTAACCAAGGTTTAGCTGTTTCTTAGATCCTTGGGGTAATAGCCACCTGCTGCTGCCAAGTCGCTTCAGTCGTGTCCGACTCTGTGCGACCCCATAGACGGCTCCACCGTCCCTGGGATTCTCCAGGCAGGAACACTGGAGTGGTTTACTATTTCCTTCTCCAATGCATGAAAGTGAAAAGTGAAAGTGAGGTTGCTCAGTCGTGTCTGACTCTTCGCGACCCCATGGGCTGCAGCCCACCAGGTTTCTCCGTCCGTGGGATTTTCCAGGCAAGAGTACTGGAGTGGGTTGCCATTGCCTTCTCCCAATAGCCACTATATACATGTATTATCTGCTTTAATCCTCAGAAGAACCTAGAAGGTTATCTTCATTTTACTAAAGAGGAAACTGAAGGTTAGAGAAGGCCCATGATGATGAGGGTAGTAACCAATAGAGCTAGGACTCTGCTAACTTGCGAGCCCGTGTTTTTAACTGCAGTCAGTAATAATCTCTGCTTCTTTCTGTTTGCTGTTTATCTGAATGAGGAGTGAGTGGGAGAAGCAGAGAAATCTCAGGCCCAAAACTTTGCTTGTTACTCTTTTGATTTAGCCCTAGAAGTCCACATTCTTTTTCGGAGCAGAACATGTTTTATATTGCTTGAGAGTCTTCAGGATCACCAGAGAGATGTATTAACACAAGTTAGTATTGAATGGAGGGATAATAAAAGTACAGCTGACTCAGCTAATTTATTGTATTGAATGAGGATGTCGATGGAGTAAGGAATGATGCCTAGGGAGGGCTGATAGCAGTGTGTGAGCAGTGATGGCCCCAGGACCCTGTCACTGTGGGGCTCGTATCCATCCTGAGGACTTTGGAAAAAAACTGGTCCTACCCTTTTTTCTCCCCACATCTTCTGTAGCTGAATAGAAAGGCCTAACCTTAGTTACAGACCTCATATTTAACTTCAAATTAATTCCATCTCTTAAGATGTTAGAATGTGACTTCAGACCAGCTCATTAATCTCCCATCTTAGTAGGTTATGAAGTAGTACAAATTGTCACTATGGAGCTTTTAAGAAACCCTTGATGAAACTTCTTTCTAGAACTTTGCAAAAATCAAGTGCCGAATACTTAATGTACATACCTTCCCAGGGGAGGTGAGAGAGTTGGTGTCACATGTGGGTGAAAGTGGGTGTGCTGGAAGCAGGGCTGCCTGGGCTGGGGGCCTGCCCTGCCACTTGCGGGTGTGTGGCTGCGGGCACATTGCCTGACCTCTCTGTGCCCCAGTGTTTTCTTCTGTAAAGTGAGGTGATCATAGTGCCTCCCTCAAAAGCAGTTGGGAAGATTCAATAAATTAATCTAAATGGAGCACTTAGGATAGTGCCTGCCACATAGCACACAAGCAGTCAGTGTGCATTTGAAGTGTTTTTACTCAAACACTTCTGACTCCAAAGTGAGAGGATTCTTTTCCTCCTGAGATCATCTCAGGTCATACCCAGATCACCTGGGTATCCCACACTTGCGTTATGACACTAACTGCAGAGTTAGCTCAGACTCCTGGGTTCAGGCCTTAGTCCCACAAGACTGCCCCCACTTCAGAGTTCTGTCACCAGTACTGGGTTCCCAGGTTACCCACATTTCTGTTCCACTTTGCTATAAATTTGAGGGTTCCCATAGTTCAAGTTTAATAATTTGCTAAAATGGCTCACAAAACTAACAAACACTTGACTTATATTTACCAGTTTATTATCAAGGATGCGATTCTGGATTAGCCAAGTAGAGATGCACATGGGGTGAGGGAGTGGGGGACGTGGAGCTTCCATCCCCTCTTTAGATGCACAGCCCTCCCAGCCCCTTAATGCAGGCATCAATGCAGAGGCCCTAGCTCTGTCATCTAGGGGTTTTGTGGAGTTTTCATTATGTAGGTGTGGTTAACTTACTGGCCATTGGTGACACTTCATATTTTCCCTCCATTGTCCTTAGGATCCCACAGTGTATTGAGTTGTGTCTTCTTAGTCTTATCCAATCTGTGATAGCTCCTCAAGTCTTTCCTTATCTTTTTATGACCTGATTTGATGAGTACTCATTTTAGTTCAGTTTAGTCGCTCAGTCATGTCCAACTCTTTGCAACCCCGTGAATCGCAGCACGCCAGGCCTCCCTGTCCATCACCAACTCCCAGAGTTCACTCAGACTCACATCCATCGAGTCAGTGATGCCATCCAGCTGTCTCATCCTCTGTCGTCCCCTTCTCCTGCCCCCAATCCCTCCCAACATCAGAGTCTTTTCCAGTGAGTCAACTCTTCGCATGAGGTGGCCAAAGTACTGGAGTTTCAGCTTCAGCATCATTCCCTCCGAAGATATCCCAGGGCTGATCTCCTTCACAATGGACTGGTTGGATCTCCTTGCAGTCCAAGGGACTCTCAAGTGTCTTCTCCAACGCAGTTCAAAAGCATCAATTCTTCGGTGCTCAGCTTTCTTCACAGTCCAACTCTCACATCCATACGTGACTACTGGAGAAACCATAGCCTTGACTAGACGGACCTTTGTTAGCAAAGTAATGTCTCTGCTTTTGAGTATGCTGTCTAAGTTGGTCATAACTTTCCTTCCAAGGAGTAAGCATCTTTTAATTTCATGGCTGCAATCCACATCTGCAGTGATTTTGGAGCCCCCCCCCAAAATAAAGTCTGACACTGTTTCCACTGTTTCCCCATCTATTTCCCATGAAGTGATGGGACCAGATGCCATGATCTTCATTTTCTGAATGTTGAGCTTTAAGCCAACTTTTTCACCCTCCACTTTCACTTTCATCTTTCCTCTTCACTTTCTGCCGTAAGGGTGGTGTCATCTGCATATCTGAGGTTATTGACATTTCTCCCAGCAATCTTGATTCCAGCTTGTGCTTCTTCCAGCCCAGTGTTTCTCATGATGTACTCTGCATAGAAGTTAAATAAGCAGGGTGACAATATACAGCCTTGATGTACTCCTTTTCCTATTTGGAACCAGTCTGTTGTTCCATGTCCAGTTCTAACTGTTGCTTCCTGACCTGCATATAGGTTTCTCAAGAGGCAGGTCAGGTGATCTGGTATTCCCATCTCTTTCAGCATTGTCCACAGTTTATTGTGATCTACATAGTCAAAGTCTTTGGCATAGTCAATAAAGCAAAAATAGATGATTTTCTGGAACTCTCTTGGTTTTTTGATGATCCAGCGGATGTTGGCATTTTGAAATCTGGTTCCTCTGCCTTTTCTAGAGGGACTCAATGCCGGCTTCTCTCTTCTACCTGGTTGGGGGATGGGGCTGAATGTTCCAAGCTTCTAATCAGGGCTTGGTCTTTATGGTGACCGGCCTGCATCCTGAAGCTATCTAGGGGCTCTTTAAAACAGAGGATGCTCCTATCATCGTTATCACTCAGGAAATTCCAAAGGTTTTAAAGAGTTCTGTCCCAGGAACTGGCGACAGAGACCAAGTATCTTTCTGTGATACCACAGCATCTGTCACCTGTTGGGAGCTTCAAATGTTAACATGATTAAAAACTCCTTTATCCAGCATAGCTGGGGCAGGAGGTGCTATAAGGGAGGCCAGCAGAGCACAGTGGAAGAGGGTGGGCTTGGGAGTGGGACCTGGGCTTGATTCAGAGGTCTAGCTTCTTGGTCATTCTCACACTGGGTGATTGCCTAAACCTCCTAGGGTTCATTTATTTTAAAAAATCAGTAAAATAAACAGTATGATAGTTATTTTATACAGCTGTTGTAAACAATAGAAATAACAGATATAAAAAGAATCTAACATACTTGATGGCAGTAGTTGACAAATTATATATTACTTTCTACTGATAAAAGTGCCCTTTTCAGAAATGAAGAGCTTATTTTCATAGCACCAATTTCTTATCTCCTGTTTTTGTTTTCACCATCATACTCTTCCAAAATAATACTGGGTTGCTATTGTTACACCATTGTGGCAAAGAAGAGGGAAGAGTGAACTTGTTTCATTATATGTCTTCTGGTTCTCAAGTCATCCTTTGCTTCTTACAGCCAACGGAAGCATGTTGTTGGATTTTGGTGGGAAAGATAAAAGAATAGTAAACTGCCAGGACTCAGCTTGTGAGTGTGGTGGTTTTCAGTGGGCTGGCCGCCAAGGATGTTGCAAAGCAGGAGGCCTTGGTCGTTTTTCGTTGAGTTTGTGTGAAGGTACAGTAGAGTGCCCAGGGAGAATTCCACCATCAGATAAGCTGTGTGGGCTGGCTCTAACAGTACCTTAGTTTTGCCTAGCTCTCTGGTTTGTTACAGCTTTTTGTTTTTTGTTTTTGTTTTTGTTTTTGTTTGAAACCAGAAAGTCCTTTGCTGTTTCCTTATTATCCTCGAAAATCATTGCATTTTGTGAAAAGGCGGATGGAGAACATTATTGATCAGTGCTTGCAAAAGCCAGCAGTAAGTTTGAAAGAAATGCATGTTTTTGTATAGGAGCAAGAATATCTATAATATGTGGCTCATTTATGTAAATGATCATAATTATTAAGATGAACCGTATGAAAATGCTGGTACTCAACTGTTTTTGACTAACAGAAGTGGCAGTTTCATATTATTCACCCTAATATTTCCTCTTACTGTTGGTTTCTTACATAAATTAAAAAATATATACACGGTTATTGACTATGTTGGCATCTTTAGTATTTTATTGGTCCCCAGAACAAACTTATTATAAATGATCTTAGTTATAGAGCTGATGTGTCTGTTAACTGCTGAAGGATGGATGATTGATGCTGTGAAACTTAGAAGAGATGGTTTTTCACCTGCCATCACTTATCTCCAAGGTCCTTTGGCACTCAGAGTTTTCTCTCTTCTTTACTGTTGTGACTGTCATTAAAATTTCTTGCATGAAGGTTTGGTGACAGAGATGATTTTTCACTAGACTTAAACAGTGATGATCAGTCACTTTCTGTGGAGTATTTATTTCCGTGTATGTACATGCTTTAATTATATTTTTAAATCTTATTTAGGATGTAATTGGAAAATCAATGAATCAAGCAGTATGTATTCCATTATATAAAGATAGTAGAAGGTAATTCTGTTTACTTTTTGGGTGGTATAATTCAACAGCCGATTAAAATTTTTCTTACCTTTCTTTTCTTTTGTTTTAGTGAGGACTCCACACGTAGACTGTTCAAATTCCCCTTTCTGTAAGTGTGTGTTTCTTCCCTGTCTTCTGTGAACAGTACAGTTTTGTTGTATAAATTGATAGCTAAATGTCATGTTTTGACATTAACTTTTTTCCTTAGGTGGAATAATAAAACCTCAAATCTACATTATCTTCTTTTTACTATTTTAGAAGATTCACTTTACAAAATGTGCATCTTAAGGAGACATACTGATATTTCCCAGTGAGTATTAATCTGAAGTTTGAATCAAGGAGATAAGATTCTAATATTTTTAATAATAAAACATACTGCTTCCCTCTCCTCCATTTCAGCTTTTAGTTAAGCTACTTTGACTTTAGACTTGCTAACTCAACTCTTCTAAGTCTTAGTTTTCACATTATTAAGGTGGTAATGCCAAATTAGGAAGCTGTGCAATCCCTTTTAATTTTAGATTATTTAATTTTGTACTGGTATATCGCTATTACATATAGGGTTTCCTTAGGCTTAGGGAAAATATAACAGCAAAACAGTTGGCATTATATCTCATGAACTATGGAACTTCAGAATTGTATTTGGGCTTCCTTGTAGAAGGAAGGTTTAGTATTCAGTTCAGTCTCTCAGTCGTGTCCCACACTTTGTGACCCCATGGACTGCAGCACGCCGGGTTTAGTATGCCTTTCATTAAACAAGAGGCCTTGCCTA
This sequence comes from Capra hircus, assembly GCF_001704415.2. Lineage (NCBI taxonomy): Eukaryota > Metazoa > Chordata > Mammalia > Artiodactyla > Bovidae > Capra > Capra hircus. Next base: position 45,379,871 of record NC_030813.1, read on the forward strand.
TAGAGACTTCTTTTGAGAATGCAAATAAAAGTTTTGAAAGATAAATCATATTCAGAATGTCACTAGGATCTTAAGTGGTTTTAAATCTAAACCAAAGGAAACTTTTTGAACCCAAGATGTAGTCCAAGAGAAATAATTTGGGTCTGTGGCCATACCACCCTAAACGTACCCGATCTGGTCCGATCTCAGAAGCTAAGCAAGGTTGGGCCTGGTTAGTACTTGGACGGGAGAGATAATTTGGTTGTCCAGACATCCTCGTTTTGTAAGATATTTTGCTGCTTTGGTGACTGTGAGATTTTAAACCGAGTTGTAATTTTGATGTTAAGTTTGTCTGTCAGGGATTTGCGTTAGTTATCAGTATTCTAGAGTGAGTGTAGTAGTATTTTGGTCTGGGGTTTGGTGATTATGTAAATGTACGGACAGTCATTTTTTTTTGAGCATATATAGATTATTGCCTATCCAAGTTGTTCTACAAAGTCTCTCCCCACCCCTCTTCTTTCTTCAAGATCTGTAAGTAATGGACTAATTGCTGTTAAATTTGGGAGCTTCACATATGCCACAACTGAAAAAGTGAGAAGAAGGTAAATCTTGAACCTTGTCTGGATGAGCTGTATATACAGTAAATGCAAATACAGGAATATGGTTAGAATCAGTTACAGTGATGATATTCTCAGGCCTTCGTCACTTGCAACATAGAGGGGCTGGGTTCTTTATGTGTTTTATACTTAGAGGGTGATTTGAACCTTAGAGGGTGATTTGAAAAGAACCTTACTGGCCTGCGGGAATTCCTGTAGTATGGTTTCCTACAGTTAATACTTCTGAAGTCTCTGTCTCCTAAGAAAGTAATGTGATTGCAGGGGGCAGATGACTAAAGGTCTTCTTATGACCAACAGAGATGTGAGGTGGTGGTGTCCTTCTTACTGCTTTGGGGTTTTCTTAGGTTAAGTGTAACAGTACCGATATCATCTGGAGGCTTTGCAAGAGAAAGAACTGACACTAATCCTAAACTTACCTTTTTCTTACTGTTTTCCTTACATAAAGGAAGTTCTTTGAAGTTGTATCTTTTCATATGTAAATCTTATTTTTACTTTTCATTCTAGTTAACTTTGATTACTCAATATATTTGTATGGTGCCATTCATAGAATTTCCAGAGGCTTAAGTCCTGACCATTGATGTCAAGAATTTTCTGGAACTGTGAACCAACCTCACAGATTTTTTTTTTCCATGATTACCTGTTTTCAGGGCCTAGTTATATTTGTGAATAATCAGTACCATAGGTAACTGAGACTTTAGTGTAAACTAATGATATATTTTAAATGTTGCTGCATAGAATGTCAATTTGACATTTTCATTGTCAGTTTTTGGTTTGGTACCAGTATAATGCTATATATATAGTATTTTCTCAGTCATGATAACCTTGATATAACGGAACTTATTTAATTCTAGCACCTACAGTTGTTTAGATGCCCAGTTTTATGATGATGAAACAGTCACAGTAGTTCTTAAAGACACTGTAGGACGTGAAGGAAGAGATAGACTCTTGGTGCAGCTGCCATTGTCTTCAGTGTACAGCAGTGAGGATTCTGCAGAATATCAATTCACTGGGACTTACTCTACGAGGTAACTTATATTAGTAAGATTGTCAGTTAAGTATTTTTTTAATGTATATTGTACATTATAGTTCTTTAGGTATGATAAAATCAACTGAGTAGAAGTACTTCTATTTTTTTAATTGAAAAAATACTGGCTTCAACAGCTCTCTTGTCCTTTGCTTTGTTCGTAAATCAAGAATTATTTGCTGGAAGAAGGTGGGGAATTATTTTGTGTGGAGAACAGCACTTCTGTTTTCAAGGATGACATTAGCCCTAGTTTATAGTTGAATTATTTTAGATTTGTCTTTAATATTTTCCTTTCAGAATTAGGACCTCAATAGCCTCAGAAGGGGTTCAAGTTCACATCCAAGAGCTAGCTTTAGATTAAGATTTAAGTAAGCAGATTCATTAATAAAATGAGTTCATTTGCTTACCTTAAAAGTGAATCAAAAACGTTATTTTCTAAGGTTTCTGCTTTAATAAGATAATTTGATCTATTTGGAAGTGCGGTGTTTTCATAGAATATAGTATCACAGCTTTTTTATACAATAGCTGGGAGAATTATGTCGGAAATGGGAATATTAGTAGGAATCAAACCCTGATGCCATCCTTAGTAAATGAGGGGAAAGAGCCCGGTTTCACTCCTGGCTTGGCTTTCTTCCCTCTCTAGGCTAGATGAGCAGCGTAGTGCTATCCCCACCCGTACCATGCACTTTGAGAAGCACTGGAGATTACTGGAAAGTATGAAGGCACAGTATGTTGCTGGAAATGGTTTTCGAAAGGTGTCCTGTGTGGTAAGTGTTTACAAATTGGTACTAAGAGTAACAGAAGTGGCAGGATCTGTAAGGTCCTCTCAGTGCAAACATTCTGTGATAACGCTTTTATTCATTACGAGCATGTAGTGGTCTTAGCTATTTAGTTCTCTTGTTCTGAGAAAGCTTGCTAAGCAATTATTAACTGTTTTAGATTTTATTAATCTTGAAATTGTCACTGTATATGTGGAGTACAGAATGAAAGCTGAGTTGAGTGATTTTGTTGTAAGTTGATGGGAAAATAATTTTCCTATGAAACCACTCTTCAGATTTCTGATTTTTAATATACAATATATTAAGCCATTTAAAATTTCTGTATTTGGCCTTTTCTTTAGTTAAGCTCAAATCTCCGTCATGTGAGAGTGTTTGAAATGGACATAGATGATGAGTGGGAGCTTGATGAGTCTTCGGATGAAGAGGAGGAGGCTGGTAACAAGCCTGCGAAAGTGAAGGAAGAGGTGCTGTCCGAGTCGGAAGCAGAGGCCCAGCAAGCCGGTGCTGCCGCTGCAGCTCCAGAGATGGCTGCTGAAGTAGGAAGCGAGACCCCAAGCTAGACTCATGATGTGGCTTGCTGTTATTTTTATGTTCTCATGTCAGGAAGGACATAGACGGTGATCGAAGATGTGTTGAACCACTTAATTTTCTTTACAAAATAAACAGTGAATTTTCCTTGAGTTTTTTATTCTGCTTCTTCTCTTAATGGTATAACCACTGTGAGAGGCTTTCTCCTTTTACCGAGATTTCTTTTTAATACTGGGTGCAGAACTAGTGTTAAAGAAAATACATATTGAATGTGAAGAAAAAGTTTAGTCTTTTCTGTCGAAAGGTAGTATCAGGAATCATCCCTATATCAGGAAGAAGTTACCTTTAGTCATTCATCACTGGAAGTTTTGATGCATTTAGTACTTTTAAACTGCAGGCAACATTTATTTTTCTATCTTCCCTTTCTAGTTCCTTTTAGAGCTCCAGAATGCTTTCAAAATTACATTTGCTTTTTTAAAAATTAATTTATTTTTTATTGAAGGATAATTGCTTTACAGAATTTTGCTATTTTCTGTCAAATGTCAACATGAATCAGCCATAGGTATACATGTATCCCCTCCCTTTTGAGCCTCTCTCCCATCTCCCTCCCCATCCCACCCCTCTAGATTGATACAGAGCCCCTGTTTGAGTTTCCTGAGCCATACAGCAAATTCCCGTTGGCTATCTATTTTACATATGGTAATGTAAGTTTCCATGTTACTCTCCATACGTCTCACCCTCTCCTCCCCTCTCCCCATGTCCATAAGTCTATTCTCTATGTCTGATTCTCCATTGTTGCCCTGGAAATAAATTCTTCAGTACCATTTTTCTAGGTTCCATATATATGCATTAGAATATGATATTTATCTTTCTCTTTCTGACTTACTTCACTCTGTATGATAGGATCTGGGTTCATCCACCTCATTAGAACTGACTCAAATGTGTTCCGTTTTACGGCTGAGTAATATTCCATTGTAATAGACCACAACTTCTTTATCCAGGCATCTGTTGATGACATCTAGGTTGCTTCCATGTTCTACCTGTTGTAAATAGTGCTGCGTGAACAATGGGATGCATGTGTCTTTTCAGTTTTGGTTTTGGATAGAGATGGTATATTTGGAAAGGTGATTTTTAGTATAAAAGTGGTGACACAGTGTTTCAGAGGAGTGTTGGTAGCAGAGGCCCTGTTGGAATGGATATGAAATAGATGTGAAGTGAGGAAGTGGAGCCCACAGAAGTAGGCCAGTCTTGAAGAATTTTGCTGCAAGAGAGGAGAGAAAAGAGGCTAGAGACATGACTTTGGAGGCTTTTTTTAAAAAAAGATGGATTCTCTGAAGGCATATTTACATTACCAGAGGAGTGATCCACAAGAGAGACATTAACCATTCTAGAGGAAGGGGAAATACGTGAAAGTGAAACCCTCGAGAAGGCGAAGGGCCAAGACCCAACGGCCAGAGGAACGGTCAGCCTCGGGTTGGAGCATGGTGTTCCTTCCACGCTCGCAGGAGTGTGTGGGGACTGGTGCTCGTGGCTGGTGGAACTGTGGGTATGACAGTTTTCCCCAAGAGATACCGTCTCAGCAGAGAGAGATGACGAGAGGAAATGTGTGAAATCCTTGACCTCAGAGGAAAAGTGAATTCACCGAGGAAGTGTTAGCATTGAAGGTCCGCTGGAGATTTGTAGCCTAAGTTAATGAACCCAATTAATGGAATCATTTCCTCCTGCTGCTCAGATGTTGGGTGAATTAGGTGGAGCTTTGGCTTTAATCTGGGTTATGGTTTTGTTAAACCACTGCAACAAGAAAGGGATGAGGGGCTTGGAAAAGGTAGTAACACCGTGACAGGGTCAGTGGGTTAGAAGGTGGAGGATTGTGGGGTTTTAGATTCAGAGGGATGGAGAGATGGGTGTGGTTTGCAGTGAATGGTACAGAGGGCAAGGGAACTGGGGCCATGGTGTTAGGGAAGGAGAAAATCACTGGGGCTCAGTAGATCAAGAATTGCCTGGTGCTTTTGGATGACTCATCCATGTGGCTGTTCATGTAACAAAAATGACAGCAAGCAGGATGGAGAAAGTTACCCTGAGTGGGGTGCTGGGATCACCAGTGCAGGAGGAGGAGGAGCTGACAGCTTTTTGAAAAGCTGCCTGTGCTCAGAGCTTTGAGAGGCCCAGGGGAGGATCTGTGACTTAGGTTACTTAGGAAGTTGGAGGAAGCAGGGAATTGGACCCAGGCAGACTGAGGCAAGGCCGGGCTCCCAAGCCCCACACTGACCTCTGGAGAGATCGAAGCAAAGCCCAGGGTTATAGAGGACCCGGTGCAGAATAAACAATTACGAAGCCAGCTTGTGAGCACAGCAGTGTCTTCCAGTCCTGTATCAGCTATAGGTTGGCACTGTCTCCATCTGGGAGATATGATTAAAGGCCATGATGGGGAGGCGTGGGGAGGTCCTTAAAGCGGACTTGGCAGCTCTCCTCACTGGCTCTGGGAAACAGGTGCCCCTGTCTGGTCCTGTCTTAGCACAGCGCTGGTCACAGAGATAATCCTGTGGGGTGAGGAGGTGGCCCAATCCAATCGCCCGGGAGAGTGGACCAGAGTGAGCCCTGCTGAGAGGCCCAGGGCGGGACCAGGGATGGGCAGGCACTGAAGCACCCGTCTTTCCCCTGGTGTAGGGGTGCATTTCAGGGCCTCTCTGGTGCTAGGTGCTCTCCTGGGTCATCTGAAGCATTACCGGGAGGGGAGCTACCCTGTTTAGGGGCTCTGGCTGTTTGAAAAACCAGGCAGTTCCCAGGCCCCCAGGAGATGGCACTGGGCTGCTTAGCACACCCAGGAGGGCCTAGCCCCAGCTGGCCCATGGACCTCTGCATCTGCCAAAGTATACACAAAAATCCCAAGTGCTCAGGGCCAGATGTTCTGGGCCAGGCTGGGCCAGACCTGAGGCTGGTTGTAATCAGAAGGTCTCTACCTGCACCTGCTGCCGCCCATCCCCCTCCTCCTGTGTGCCTTTGGTTTTTCAAGGTTCTTCTGTGCAGAAGCCTGTCATGAAAGAGAAATAGTGTGGGAGAGGCTTTGTATACATTATCTCATATGGTTCTCTAAACAGATCTGCAACAAAGGAATTGCTCTCCTTGGTTCAGAGAAAAGAAAAATGTTCAGAGAGGTTCCATGTATCCCAGTTACACAACCAGTCAGTGTAACAGCCAGGATGCAAAACCCCAGGTAGCAATAATTGCTACAGCTGAGTACTTAGTAAGAGCCAGGTGCCATTCCAAGCACACTGCACAAATAACTCATTCAAGCCTCAGCCCAGTCCTATAAGGTGAGTGCTATTATTAGCATCATCTCCATTTCACAGATGGAGCAGCTGAGGCACAGGAAACATTTGCTTGTTCACAGGAATCACACCGGCCGCAGGGGCAGGATGGGGATGCCTGGTGCAGCACCCTGGCTGTTAACCACGACGCGTGCTGCCTTTCTGGGGTCTGTGTTACAAACCCCACTCCCTCCCGTGCCTTGGCTGCCTTGTGCCTAACCACGCGCTGGCCCGCAGTCTTCCTGCCATGGTGCAGCCGTGACGCCGTCTGCATGGCACAACTGACAGTGGTGCCAAGGCTTCATTCTCAGAGCTCCGTCCTTCATAATCACCATCAGGTCCGTGAGGAAACAGGCTGCGACCAGAAGCAGTGCTGCTTTCTCTGCCCATTTGGGAGTATGTGGGGGGCCCCAAATCCTGCCCCCCAAGGTCAGGATCGTTTCCTCCAAGACAGCACTGCTGCCCATGCCTGTGACCGTGGCCTCTCACCTTGCCTACTCAGCAGGCTCGTATGTGTGTATGTTCAGGACTCAGAGCCGTGCTCTCCCCAGAAAGGTGACAGTGGGGAAGCTACCCACTATATTTGTGCTGTCGACGTTCTCTGTCTCATTCCCAGTGCATCAAGATATTTTGCATTTTGTTGGTCTACAGACTTCCACTGGGTCAAGGCTTCCACGGAAGATGGGAAGCAGGTAAGAAGCAGAGATGATCTTCTGAATAAATACATGGGCCAGGCAGGGGGTGAATCTGCAGTTTGCAGCAGAGAAACCATTCAAAACAGGATGCTTGGTGGTGAACACTGAGAGGGACTGTGTGACTCTGGAATACAGACGAGAAAACACACTTGGCCCATTAGTTGTGGGCTAGAATCGATGATAATGCAGTGTCGAAAAAATAAGTTCCATCTTAACTTTTTCCACAAAATAGAGCATGACGTGTCAGTTATCCCATTTATTCATCCAACATGTAAAAGGGACTTGAGTTGACAGTCTTGGGATGGAGCAGGAACTGTAATAATGTAGTTTCCATTTGAGGAACAGAAGTTGGAGGAACAGATTTGCAAACTGGCTCAGCAACTCGGTGAAAATGTGAGCCTTAGACCTCTCAAATGGCTAACCCAGTACTTTTCACTGCCCTTAGTTCCAAAATTAGTATAAGGTTCTGTTTATGTTTAAACGCAAGACTATTTTACAGCTAGTTTTGCTGTGGGCTGCACACTAGGTGTGTGACACGCGCCACGTGGTCCACATTTCTGGAAGCCTGAGGGACGGATGATGGTTTGCTGCCAGAATGTGGTGAAGAAGACAGTAGGCAAAATCACTGGTAAAGGAGATGAAGACATGTTTTATGGGTTGAAGCAGAACAGAGAGGAGTGGTGTGGCTCTAAGGGGAGAAGGGTGCAAAATGTGCCCACCTAGTTTGGAAGAATAGACTTGCTGCCCCTCTGTTGGTCCCAGAGTCCAGTTCAAATGCTTTCCAAAGCCTCCTTTTACTCCTCCAGCCCTCACCATCCCAGTCCCAGGCTAGCTGTCATCTCTGCCTCAAATCCTCACCATACCCGTTGTGTTTCCTGAGCACCAAGTCCAGGAGAGGACCTGGACTAATTAACTGTGGGTATGAACTTGTCCAGCTGCCCCCACCCCAGAAAAAGGGAGCATTGTTAATTTCCCTTTGTACCAAGGAGGATGGAGAAGCCCAGAGAGGTTAGATAATTTGCCTAAGGTCACACAGTGGTGAGGGAAGGGTCAGCCAAGTTTCCTGTCACACACAGTACATCTCTGACATCAACCACTTCCTCCCTTTCTTGTGAACAACAAACCTTCCACTTCTGGCAGGCGAACTCCTCCAGGGCTGGGACCCGTGCTGAAGTGAAGTGAAGTCAAGTCGCTCAGTCGTGTCCGACTCTGCGACCCCATGGACTGTAGCCCACCAGGCTCCTCCGTCCATCGGATTCTCCAGGCAAGAGTACTGGAGTGAGCGGGTTGCCATTTCCTTCTCCAGGGGATCTTCCCGACCCAGGGATCGAACCCAGGTGTCCCACATCACAGGCAGACGCTTTAACCTCTGAGCCACCAGGGAAGTCCTGCTGCCTGGTGGTAAATCCTCACTGAAGGTCTGGGCGATATTGGAAGCCCTGCCCTTGAAATTGATGGGAGTCCAGCACTTTGAGTCCTATATTGGAAGCCACAGCGCCCCCTAGTGCCTGAGAAGTCTTAACTTTAGCGCCAAGCTGGCCAGCTCGGAAGGTTCCCAGCGCTCTGAGCCACTCAAGGTAGGAGGGGCTGCTCCCCACGGCTGCCCCATGCGGATTGCTGAGCCTGACCTGTGGGAATGCCTCAGTCCAGGAAGCTCAGGCACCACATGGCCTTTCTGACATGCTGGGTTGCCAGGCATGGTGGCCTCTTAGACCTGTCAAATGTCTCTGCCAGGACTGTAGCCCACTCTGCCAGGCCCAGTGGCCTAGGAGGAAGATATGTGGGAGGGTCCCCATCAGGAGACGGGGTTCCAGAGGTCGACGTGGCCTGCAAGTTGGAGGATGGCTGAAAGGCCCTGCAGAGGGCAGCAGTTTGCTTGGCTATGCTGTTCATGCTGGGCTGGTTTCCTGACACATGGGTATAACACAGGCCTCGTGCTCTGAAGGGCTCAGGCTCAGTTTAATGCTCTGTGGAACTAACCACATGAGAACAAGCAAAGGCTGTTTATTCTGAGCTTCCCTGAGCAAGGGAGGCAGGCTTGCCTTTGGGCAGACACTAGAGAGCAGGCCGAAGGGCGGGGAATGCTTTAGAGTGAAGAAGAGGGAAGGCTGCAAGCTTACGCTGACTAGAGGCAGTGGGCCCCGGGAGGCTGAAGGAGGCCTAATAGAAGCAGGACATCCTATGTGGCTGGTTAGGAGTGTGCATTTGGCCTTATTGGGTTGGTCCTGAGTTAGAAGCAAGGACAGAAATTAGGAAAGCTGTCGATTACCTCAATTCAGTTCAGTTCAGTTGCTCAGTCATGTCTGACTCTGCGACCCCATGGACTGCAGCACACCAGGCCTCCCTGTGCATCACCAACTCCCAGAGTTCACTCAAACTCATGTCCATTGAGTTGGTGACACGATCCAACCATCTCATCCTCTGTCGTCCCCTTCTCCTCTTGCCTTCAGTCTTTCCCAGCATCAGGATCTAGTCCAGTGAGTCAGTGCTTTGCATCAGATGGCCAAAGTGTTGGAGTTTCAGCTTCAACATCATTCCTTCCAATGAACACTCAGTACTGATCTCCTTTAGGATGGACTGGTTGGATCTCCTTGCAGCCTAAGGGACTCTCAAGAGTCTTCTCCAACACCACAGAGTTCAAAAGCATCAATTCTTTGGTGCTCAGCTTTCTTTAGTCCAACTCTCACATCCATACATGACTACTGGAAAAACCATAGCCCTGACTAGATGGACCTTTGTCGGCAAAGTAATGTCTCTGCTTTTTAATATGCCGTCTAGGTTGGTCATAGCTTTTCTTTCAAGGAGCAAGCGTCTTTTAATTTCATGGCTGCAGTTACCATCTGCAATGATTTTGGAGCCCCCAAAAATAGTCTGTCACTGTTTCCACTGTTTCCCCATCTATTTGCCATGGAGTGATAGTTACTGATCATTGGCTATTGAGGCCGATTGTTGCAAGAAGATTCTTTGGCTTCCTGGATTGCCACTGTTGAGGTGGCCATCTCCCTTCCCGCGTGAATGGCTTATAGGAAGCGGACAGTTTCCTGGGCTGGTTATCACAGATGAGTCGGTTTTCTGGGCAGGCTGCTGTAGGTTGCAGCTCAGAGTTCTATTTCATGCATGGTCTGGCTGGTGACTGTATATTCAGCTTCTCACTCTGCTGTCACCGTCTTGGAAGTTCTTGACAAGAGGCCCTGTATTTTCATTCCATATTGCGACCTGTAAATGATGTACCCATTCCTATGTTTTCTGGACTCATGACCAAGGAAGCTTTCATGATCTAGTTGCAGTTTTCAAACTTTTACTTAGAATTCAAGTTTGTGCTGTTCACAAGGACTGAGGGCCTCCTGGTGAAGCCGAGGCACAAACACCCTGGAGAATGTCTGCCTGTTGACGGGTCTGTTTCATGTCTGTTTCATTCTCAAGCCTGCAGATCTTCTGCTGTGTTTTTTGGGTTTTTTTTCCATCTTGGTATGGCAGGGGTCTTCTGGGCAGTGAGGTTAGTCAGTGAGCCTGGGCTGAAACAAACATCTAACTTCGGTCACAGGTCACTAATTTAGATCCTGTTCATTTTAAATAAAAAAGTTTTAATCAATATTTGATGAAAAGATTTGCTAAGCAAATGCACTGTGCAAAAAGTTTGCAAGGAGGAGGGCAATATTTAATCTGTCTAGAGCAAAATTTTCAAGGACCTAATCAGCACTGTGTTATACAAAACCAATGAATTACCTTGTAAGCATAAAATCTAGTTTTAATGCATTCTTTGCTGTTCGTGTGTTGGAGGAGGTCATTGAGAGGTTGTGACCACCAGTTGACCTGTGAGGGGACCCTGGCAATCAGAGGCTCCTACCCCATCCCCTGTCCTTGGAGTCTACATTCTTCCCACTGTTCCAACACTAGGAGCTGTCTCAGGAATGCAACCTTGAGATAATATGCTGTTGAGACCATCTGAACCCATTTAAGGCCTTTACATAAATTTTAAGACCAATGGACAAGTGTGGAAATCTGGGGCCACCCCAGACAAGCCTCATTTGTTAGCTTCCTTTGCTTGTTAAACTTTCCGCCTACCAATCTGCAGCAGCTTTCTCTTTTTTATTCTCTCCTTGTCCCCAGTAACCTATTAGGGACAGTTTCTGATTTCACCTGGGGGAAGATCCTGAGCTTATTATCATGAAAGTGGCTCTGAATCCTCCGGCCTCTGGACATAGCCTCATGAAGGCATCCTGAAACACTGAAAAGCAGGACAGTGAAATCCTTCTGCAGGGATTTGCTAATTTAGGCTTACTGCAAAAAAAGCACATCTTTTTCAGGTCCCTGCGCCCAAGTGCTGAGGCGTTTCTGTACCTCTGTTACCCTCACTGCTCCCCGTTTCAGGTTTCCTGGGGACACCAGCCCCACATGGGTTTCCCTGCAGTGCTTTGTCCTTCCCTTCCTTCCTCACGATGAGTCTTTCTGCCATTGTCTCTCCTTCCTGCACAAAGACTGCCTTCTCCAAGTGGTCCCTTCCTCCTGCTCCTCCCCTAACTAGTCCCACCGAAAAGCTCTGGAGGCAGACAGAGCAGCTCCCAGGCCACACTCTGCCACTTAGTCAGGATGAGAACTTAACCAGGCTACTTAACTACTTGGAGCCTCATCTTCTTTATCTGTGAAATGGGGACACTCATCCTAGCCTCCCTGGGTCTTGGTGAGGGCCAAGGGGATAACGTTCACGGAAAGGGATGAACTAGCGCTGACCCAGCCCTCTCAGTAAACTCAGCCGGTGGTGGTTAATTTCAGATGGTAATGCCATTCACCTCATTGCTTTGGTTACATTTGTCTTTCTGGTGAAGGAAAATTTCCTTATTTTTGTGTCACCTCAGACATCAGCTCTGGTTCCAATGCTCCCAAACTCAAAGGATGAAGACTTTTCTCCACTGAAGGCATTCAAGAGAAGATGCCGTGGGGGCTGGCAGCAGCTGCCAAGGAGGCCTGTCTTAACTTTTTGGGAAGACAGTATTATGGGCTGGAGCACAAGAGTAGCCTCTCAGGTGGCCATTTGCAAGGGGACGGGCTCGTTTGCACATAGTTTTGAAGGGTTGTTTTGGGGGGAGTCTCTTTGCTCTGCAATCACCCATCTAAAGGAGAGCGGTGGGGAATGGCATTGATTCGTAACCAGAGGCGTGGGCACCGCTGCCTCCCTCTCTCCCAGGTTCCTCCTGGGTCTGCCTTCTGACACTTTGGGTTTGAAGACTCCTGTGTTTTGCTGGTACCTGCATGGTACCTGCATGGGGCAATGCAATTGTTTGCAAATACCTGGTGCTTACCTTCGTTCTCAGTGGCTAGAGGCACATAGTAAGTGCTCACTAAAATGACTTACCTGGCCACATGCCCCACTGCCCGGGTTACTTGGCGACCTTCATTTATCCATCAGGCCTTCAATACTTTGCAGTCTTCACGAAAGTCTCTGGGAGGCCTGAGGAACACCTGAATTATGGATCAGAAAAAACAAGACTGAGGTGCACTTTTTTTTGGTTGAACAAAAATCAAGATCTTTGTTCCAGGGTTTTGCAAATGTGAGCACCAGGCTTCTTATAATTAAAGAGGGAGAGGTGGGACCGTAGACAACACAAAACAGGAGGAGACTGACTGGCCCTGAAGCCCTGCAGCTGTCGCCGCCGGCATCCCGCACTCCCTCCCACCCCCAGCGTCTCTGCACTTAGTTCCTAGGTCTATACCTTCCTCTCTCTCAGCCAAATCCCCATTTTAGGGGACCATGTTTCCTAGAAGCTTCCTGAGAGTGGGTACACAGGAATAAATTTCTAAAATGGCTGATCTCTGAAACTGTCTTTTCTCTGTTCTGATATCCACTGACAGTTTGGTTGGGTGCACACTTCAAGGTCAGAAATGGTTCCCCTCACAGTTTTGAAGGCATTGCTACCTTATCCCTTAGCTCTCCTGTTGCCAGTGACTCGTCCGTCATGTGTGATGACCTGTTTCTATTTTCTCTTGTTCTATTTTCTCTTCTGGGTGCATTTTGTACCCTCCCTTTTCCCCTAGTATGCTGAGGTTTCATGATAATGTGTTTAGGTGGGATGATTTTTATTCATTTATTGAGCTGTTAATGGACTTTCATCTGGAAAGTCATGCCCATCATTTACAAATGATAATAAAATATGCAGTACTTTCTGCTGTTAATTCAACCTGGCTGATGGGCTCTCAGAATGCTTTCATCGTTGTTGTTGTTGAACTCTTTATACCTTTAGTGGCAACTCAGGCATGATTTGACAGAACCAGAAAAAATGAAGCAATACCTGTTTACCATTCAGTTCAGGAGAGGTGTTCACGTCACTGCTGAACAAGTGTACGTCCCATATCCATGTTAGTGGGTATTTTTGTCTGTGTTAAAGAGTGAGATGACAGTTAGGCCACAAAGCTATTGGACCTCACAGATACAGATACATAGGCATTAATAACCTCGAAAGATATATAATAGTGACGTGTTGTAAAAGGTAGTAAAGTGTGGTAAAGTAATTAGGAAGTAATAGACTGAGTATTCATCACATTTGCTTTTAACACAATTTACTTAATTGTAAGTTTATATATCTGTGAATAGTGGCTTTGCTTAGCCAGCAGCTTAAGAAATTCCTGAAAATTTAAAAAATGCTCTCTCAAGTCAGAACGAGACAGTTACAGTTCACCACTAGAACTGAATGTCCTTCAGTTTGGGGACTTTAAAAAAATGTTTCTTAAATTTTTTCTGCTCTTCAGTTTCTCAGTTCTCCTTCTCTGGAATTCATGTGGACTGAGTCTCTTATTTTTTTATCTTTCTCTCATTATTTTTGAAAATCTTATTGACTTTTGTGTTATTTTTTGAAAGATTTCTTTCCTCAACTTTGTCTTCCAATCTTCTAATTATTTTTTATTTTTTCTAGCTTATTTTAATTTCCAAGAGTTCTTTCCTATTCCTTGATTGCTATTATAATTTTTTTTCCTCCACCTCCTCCTTCATATAGAACTGCAATATCTTGCCTAATGTCTCTGAAGATATATGTGAACATCGGGTGTGTATGTGTGTGTTTAGTTTTTATTTCCACGCATTGTCTGTCTTTAGCTTGACTTTGGACGCATAGAATTCAAGGTGCCCTTGATATATACAAGTGTGATTGTTAGCTCTCTGGGAATGTTCAGAAGAATGGACTAAATTGTAACATAAATTCAGACATTGGCCTGGGTGTGATGATGTCATCTAAGGACAGAGCAGAGAGTGGTCTTGGTAGGGCTCAACTTAGCACCCTGTCTATTGCCTGGGCACGCTGATCTCCCTATTCTGTGCTGTTATTCCCCACCTCTGAGGCACCCATCACCTTTGCCCATGATGCTATATTGAATCCATGCCTGACTGCCCTCTCCACTGAGAACAAGGGCTTCTGCTGTCCTGTTCTCTGATGCATGTGGTGGGTGCTCAGTAAACTTCCTGGCATAGAACAAGGTGCTCAAAATACAGTTATTGAATAATTGAATGAATGAATGAATGGCTATTTTCCCAATTTCCCTAGGGAAATTGTGTCATTTCCTTCTTACTTCTGTTGCCATTTGATTCTCAGTGAGTCGTAAAGCTGATTAGGACAGAAGTGGAGGCCGTATGTGGACTGTGAGTTTCCACCTGACCTTGGGTGGCGATGATGGTCAAGAACTCTTCCCCAGGCTGAGGGGCAGGAGGAAGAAATGGCTCCTCTAAGCCTGGTTCCTCTGCCCAGTGCCTTTAGTCTTACTCTGGTTTCTCGCCTGTCTAAGGCAGGTGGCGAGGAGGAGCCCAGGGAGGGGTTCAGAATTGATTTGCATTTCTTGGTAGGAATAGGGGCAGAAGGACCAAGACTTAGGCACCAGATTGATTTTTTTTTTTTTCAGTCTGAAGAAAGATGCTTTTCTGTCTCTCCCAACTTTAACTTCTGCTGCAGCCAGCATAGCAGGTAGGGATCAAAAATAGTTGACCCACAGTTTGGGAATAGAAACTAGAGACAGAATTAAAGTTTTAAAGATGGGACCGGGGGACTCAAGACCTCTTGGATCAAGAGCCCTGTTCCTCAGAGCCACATCACTTTTATTTAGTATCTTGGCAAGCAGAAAGTATCTGTTGTGCTGCCATAAAATCAGCCTCCTGTATCCTTAGCCATGTCTCCCATTTGATTGATTACTTTGAACTATCTTTGCTAGTTTCTTGTAGAAGGGGTATCACCCAGCTGGAGGTCATAGACCCGCATATGCTTTGGGAAAACATCTTAGTGTGTGTACAAGCAGTGTTCTGAACTTGTACTGACCCGGCTTTCCGAGGTCCACACTATGTTTTTCCTCAGCTTAGCAGAGCATGACGACCCCAACTAATCAACCTGACGTACTTTTGTTTAGATTGTACTGTATTGCTATATTTTCCTTTTGTTCTTTTCCCATGGTGATTTCCTCATGGCTTAGCCAGAGCAACAGGGAACTGATTATTAACCCCTGCAAACTTCTCTGCCTCTGGCTAGGTTTTCACACTCAACCCAGTCTGACAAGGGCACTATAAGAAGAGCTGAAAGGAAACTTTCTAGGGGCTTCCTAGGTGGGTGGTCCAGTGGTCAGGACTCCATACTTCCAGTGCAAGGGGTGTGGGTTCAGCCCCTGGTTGGAGAAATAAGATCTCACATGCCACATGGCAAGGCCAGAAATATATGATATAATATATGTGAAGTGTGTGTTAGTCGCTCAGGCGTGTCCGACTCTTCGCATCCCCATGGACTGTAGCCCGCCAGGTTCTTCTGTTCATTCTTGCCTGTCCATTCTCCAGGCAAGAATACTAGAGCAGGTAGCCTTTCCCTTCTCTAGGGGATCTTCCCTACCCAGGGATCTAACCCACGTCTCCTACATTGCAGGTGGATTCTTTACCTCTGAATCACCAGGGAAGACCATATAATCTATATTATTATATAATATATATAAAGAAAGCTTCCATTTTGGTGCTTTGTTGGTAAAGCTGGGCCTTCCTGGCCCCTTTTCTCCCCTGATCTGGACTCTGCATCTCCTTTCTCCTGTGCAGCTGCTCTGGAGCGACTGTCGGCTCCTATGCTAAGGAGGAAGTTCACACCCCAAGCGCTCAGCCCCCTTGGTGACAGGTCCTTCAGGCTGAGCCATGCCAAGATAGGAACATGGGTGACCTCGTTTCCAGCTGGCTTCTCCACCACCTGTCTTCACAGAGCTGTCATTTTCAGAAGCTATAACTCTGTGACCCTCATGCTTTTAGTGGAAATCCTAAAGGCTGTGAAAACCAAAAATTGTTTGCTATTTATTTTTGTAACTAGCTTGGCATCAAAATGTGACCTAAATTTGCTGGCAAAACCTCACCTGAATGGAGGCTATTAACAACTCCACTGAGTGTGAAGATTTGTATATTTTGGTGCAGAAATATTACTATATCTGATTTTGTCATGCTATGTTCATATGTTTAATTGTGTGCTGTCCTGGATCCCCTGGGTGTATCACAGATTGTGCCATACCAAACTGCATGAACATTCTTAAACTGGAGTTTCCTGGATTTCGACCCACAGCTGATCCAGGATTTGGATATGGGCCGTGAATCTGTGTGTGTCCTATGATAGGGAGACGTGGAGCAATGCCTCTCAGAGTCAGACAGCCTGGCTTCAGCCAGCACATACTGGTGTGGGGTCTTGGCAAGCCTCACATCCTCCTGGACCCTCTGTATCTTCCTCTGTAACGTGGCGGCCGGGACAGTGCTCTCACAGCACTGGGGCAAGGTCTGCCCTGGTTGCCTCACCACCTGCACCTCCCATCACATCCTTGCTGGTCCCTTTTCTTGGATTCATTCTCCCCCAGATGTCTCCACCTGGCTCCCACCCTGTGTTCTCTGAAGTCGCCTCCCCCCGGAGGCTTCCTGACCCTGCAAATGAGGCATGGTCTCTCCTACTTCCATGCAGTGCCTCTTTCTCTCACTTTGCTTCTCCACCTAGCACGTGTCTCCACCTGCAGGGACATTGTGTGACTGTTAGTTTACTTGTAAATTGCCTGTCACCCGCACTGGGAGGTAGGCTCCTTCAGGCATGACTTCTTGGCCTGTTCCATGGCCGCCTGCCCGGCAGGTCCAGCAGCCCTGCTGATGCCCAGTGAGGAGCAGAGAGGTGCCCAGAGAGAAAACAGAGGTGCCCAGAGAGAAGGGGAGTGGCTCCCCTGCATACACGCCCTCAGGGAGTGGGGTGATGATGGGTACAAGACCACGAGGGGGTCACCACCCCGTGCACTCTGGGGTGCTGCCGGTTCCTCCCTGGAGTTTCTGAGTTCTCCTTTTATATTTAGAAAGGATTGGAGGAGGCAGCAGAGGCTGCATGTGTGTGGGAGTTGGAGGTTCTGAGAGGAAAATGGAAGGCAATTTTGGTTTTTTGTCAGGACTCAAGTCGAAGCCGATTAGATATTTCTTTGAAGGCCTTTTTAGTATGGATTTCGGGAAATAATTCAGAGGGGCATTGCACTCTGCCCACGCTCTGAAATCCTTGAAACCCTGGAGTTGGTCTCTGCTTCTGGCAAAGGCAATCCCCAGAAGCCTCCTGAGGGTGTAGATGAGCCGAGGGCTCCGTGGGGAAGCCAAGCCTCTGGGTGCCACGGTTGCTGGAAGAGCCGTTCTCTCTGGACCTGTGTCCTTAGGTTTCCTGGTACCTGGACTGGGGAGGGTTCCCTGGGAGGGAGATTGTGTTTCCTGAGTCCTTTTGAAGGACTTGAAGCCTCTCCAGTGGTGAAGCAGAAGCAAGTCAAATGTGCTTGGTGCCAGCCTGCATGTCAGATGATTCTGAAAAAAACTGAAGCAAATACTGGACTTAACAAGAGAGCACTTGCCCAAATTTCAGGGCAGTGGGGTGAGAACTGAGCTCTCTTACACAACGGAAGGGCAGAGTTTTAGAGGAGGGTCAAAGTGTTTAGGAAACATGTGACTGAAATTGGTTAATTAGAGGTGTGATTTGAAATACTGAGCCCAAGGGTCCCAGAATGAAATATGTTAAATACTAGAGATTTTCAGAATGTATGCACAATGCCAGCGAGCAGAATAGCCTGGCAGCCATGCACCTGCTATCTGGGTTTATAAAATTTCACCATTTCGCCAGATTTCCAATAAAAGAACAGTGTTACAGACACAGTTGGAATCCCCTATGTACCCATGCATTTCCTCCCTCCCTCTAAATTTGGCTACTACTCATAGGCATGTTTTTATATTATTGATACAAATACTGTCTCCTTAAATCTATTATTATATGTTTCTAAAATTCTATTTATAATATAAAGTTTTCATTATGTAATAATATATACTATGTACATACATACATTATAAACTATTATGCCACTGCGTACAGCTTTCTGCAACTTACCTTTTATGTTGCTCAATATTATGCTTTGGAGATTTGCCCATGTTGGTCCACAGAGCTACAGTTCAGTCATTTCAACTCTAGAACATTCCATCATGTTAGTACATCACAAGTTATTTATCCATTTTTCTGTGGATGGCCATTCTGAGGCTGTCACAAGCTTCTGCCATTACAAACAATACTTCAATGAATATTTTCGTGCCGTATTCTTGTGCTCTTGCTTGAGTTTCTTCAAAGTATTTCTCTATGAGCGGAATTGCTAACTCAAGAAGTCTGCAAATATCCAGCCTTGTTTACTTTTGCCAGATTGGTCTCCAGTCGGTCAACACCAATCTAGCCTCCCATTAGCTGAGTAGAAGAGCTCCTGTTGCTCCACACCCTCAGCAGCTCTTCAGTGTTGCCCAAGTGCTTCTCCCAGAGAGCTGAGGGCTCTGGACCTTGAGCCCGTCATGAGGGCGGACAGCTGAGGGCAGTCTGCCAGCAACACCCCCGGCCCCTGGGAGCTGAGAAAAGCATCCTTCTCTTCTCGGAGGGAAACAGAGGCCACCCTCCGCCTTCCCCCAGCCCCATGGCTCACTCCAGTCTCGAGCTCTGTGTGGAGCTGGCTGATCTCTATGTATCGAATCACCCCAGCTCCCTCTCCTCTGCCTTCCCCTTGGGTCTGACCCGAGTGAGAGGCTGGGACAGGAGATCAGGAGATGAGAGTAAACAGAGGTCAAGGTGTTTATTCCTGCCACCCCATTCTTTGGCCTCAGTCCCTGCTGGGCCACCTCCAGCTCATCCTACTTCCAGGAGTGCTGTTCTCTCCTCTCAGCCCTCTGGGCTTTGGGTGTTACCTGTTCCCACTGTTACCTGTTACCAGTACCCACTGCTACTTGGCTCCCTTAATCAGCCTGCTTGTTACGAACAGTAACTAAACCCTTGGAAGTGTACCATCTCCATCTTTCTCTGAATGATATTCTTTTTGATTTATTAAAATAATTCCAATACTTATGAATACCATCCTCCATCAAGTTTCTCCACAAAAGGTGAAACAATGAGATATAACCAAGTGACACAGAGAGCTGAATCCAGCCTGTGAGCAACTGAGCCACCCCCCAGCCAGGTGACCTTCCCACAAGGATTTAGATTTAAGCCCCAGCAAAGTGACCAATGATGTCACACCACAGACCCAGTCTGGGGGTCTTGCAGATACCTGAACTTGTCAGTGTTAAATCTGTGAACTCAAGTCAGGCGAGGCTGGGGGAGGGGGGGTGCGGGGGCGGGGGGGGGGGTGCTGCTATACCTTCCTGAGAGGGTTATTGAGAAACAAGAGGAAATAGTCTAGGTCAATGGCTGAGAGGCCTGTGGCTGATCCAGCCCCTCTGGATGTCCCTCCCTTGAGTGCTCGCAGCCCTACAGGTAGTCTGGCAGGCAAAGCCCTTCCTGCCAGGGGAGGAGGAGGCCCTTGTACAATCCACAGCCTATGCAGCAGCATGCGATGGCCCTGCTGAAGCCCTCACCCGGCGTCCTTGCCAATGTGGTGGAGATACAGTGGCTCCTGGATTCAGACAGAGCTAGGCTCAAGTCCTGTTCCAGTCCTAGTCTACTCCAGGAAGTTCTGCGGCACATCCAGTGAGTCACCTGAACTCTTCTTGCGTTCAAAGGATACAAACACAGTCTCTACTTTGGAGAGCTGCAGCGAAGACGGAATGAAGAAGATGTCTGTAACATGTACGGACTTCCCAGGTGGCTCACTGGTAAAGAATCCACCTTCCAATGCAGGAGATGCAAGGGTCACAGATTCGATCCCTGGGTCGGGAAGATCCCCTGGAGAAGGAAATGACAACCCACTCTCGTATTCTTGCCTGGAAAATTCCATGGACAGAGGAGCCTGGCAAACTACAGTTCATGGGATTGTAAAGAGTCAGACATGACTGAGCAACTGAGCCCAGATTGCACACTGTAATATGTATAAAAATGTCAGGCACACAGAAGGTGCTCAGTGAATGCTACTATTCCGACTTAGCTGCTGTTATCTTTATGTGCAGTCAGTGTGGTCCTCATCTTTCCCTGCAGGTGGGATCTATAATTCTCACTGGGAAGGGGCTTCTGTTAGGGAAGGGGTGCTGCTGTCATTTGGAGTTGGTGCCCTGAGACAATTTTCCTTCTCTGAAATCCTCCTGCTGCAATATCCCCAAAGACAGTTTTTCATTCCGAAGACCAGCCTCAACACCATCACTTTTGCTTCTTGATGTCTGGCTCCTTCCTCTAAACTCTTCTGCAACCCTCCTCTCTCCCCCACTCTCCCCTCATTCCTCTCCAGTCCTTCCTTCTCTCTCTCCCCTCCCGCCTCTCTTCTGAGCAGCCTTCAAGCTGCACAGATGCAGTGCTGGGTCCAAGGGGAGAAGCAGCTTCCCTGGCTCCCAGGTCTCACGGTAACATTTGCTCTTCTGGAAGGAAATGATCACTCGGCTCCTAAAGGGAACCTGTGGCCTCCCCAGACCCATGCCCTGCCTCTGCTCTGGAGAGAGAGTTTGGTGTAGCAGGAAGGGATGGTGAGGAGGTCAGGAGTGTGTCCACTGCCCCACCCTACCTCTCAATACCCAGAATACACTTTCTCCTCCCAGAGAAGTCAGGTCAGGATTCCTATAGAGGGCAGTGGAAAGGACCAGGACTCTGGGAGCACATGAAGACCAACCAGGCCTAACCAGTCAGGATCCCCTTGACTGGGCAGCTGGTTTGGCTCCGGGTAGCATCTGGGAAGGTGAGGCCCCACAGTTTGTAATTGGTTCAAATTTTTATGATCCAGTAGATGACTTTGTTTCTTGATGAAGACTGTTTTAGAAAGATCATAGTCATGTGACTTTACTTAGAAAAAAGATTACTGTTTCCCTAAGCAGCCATGCTTGTGCGTGTGAATGTGTGCGTGTGTGCGTGTGTGTGTGCGTGTGTGTGTGTGGGGTGGGGTGGGGTGGGGGGAAGTTACTCCTTCTAGTGGGCAGCTGTGGTAACACTGTAAACATGAGCAGTTAGTGAGCTGTGGGTTGAGAAATGGAGAAACATATGGAAGGAGCTGCAAGTTGACTTATTTCTCCTCTTGGGATCCCCTCTCCACCTCCACGCCAACCTCCACCCCCACCCAAAATGGCCTCCCTAGCAAATAGGCTCCTCTGCCTCACAAGATACTCTATTTCTTTTCATTTTTATTTTATTTTGGAGTACAGTTGATTAACCATGTTGTATTAGTTTTGTATACAGCAAAGTGATTCAGTTATACATAGATCCATTCTTTTTCAGATTCTTTTCCCATGTAGGTTATAACAGAACGTTGAGTAGAGTTCCCTATGCTATTCAGTAGGTTCTTGCTGACCATCTATTTTCCAGTGCTCTTGCCTGGAAAATCCCATGGACGGAGGAGCTTGGTAGGCTGCAGTCCATATGGTCGCTGAGTTGGACACGACTGAGCGACTTCACTTTCACTTTTCGCTTTTCACTTTCATGCATTGGAAAAGGAAATGGCAACCCACTCCAGTGTTCTTGCCTGGAGAATCCCAGGGACGGTGGGGCCTGGTGGGCTGCCGTCTCTGGGGTCGCACAGAGTCGGACACGACTGAAGCGACTTAGCAGCAGCAGCAGCAGCAGCAGCAGTGTGTATATGTTAACTCCAAATTTCCAGTTTATCCATCCCCCATATCTTTTCCCTTTGATAACAATAAGCAGCTGTGCTTCCGCATGTTTTTGAAGTCTATGAGTCTGTTTCTGTTTTGTAAATAAGTTCATTTGTATCATTTTTTTGATTCCACATATAAGTGATATAATATTTGTCTTTGACTTCACCTAATCCATTCATATTTCTACATATGGCATCATTTCATTCTTTTTTATGGCAGGGTAATATTCCATTATATATATGTACACATCTGCTTTATCCATTTGTCTGTCAATGGACATTAAGGTTGCTTTCATCTCTCGGCTATTGTATGAACACTGAGATGCATGTATCTTTCTGAATTTATGGTTTTCTCCAGTTTTATGTCCAGTGGTGGGATTGTTGGACCACATGTTAGTTCTATTTTTAGTTTTTTTTTAAGAAAACTCCATACTGTTCTCCATAGAGGTTATACCAATTTGCATTCCCACCAACTGTGTAGGAGGGTTCCCTTTTCTCCATACCCTCTCTAGCATTTATTGTTTGTAGATTTTTTGATGGTGGCCATTCTGAGCAGTATGAGGTGATACCTCATTGGAGTTTTGATTTGCATTTCTCTAATAATTAGCGATGTTGAACTGTACAAAAAAGATCTTCATGACCAAGATAATCACAATGGTGTGATCACTCACCTAGCGCCAGACATCCTAGAATGTGAAGTCAAGTGGGCCTTAGAAAGCATCACTATGAACAAAGCTAGTGGAGGTGATGGAATTCCAGTGGAGCTATTTCCAATCCTGAAAGCTGATGCTGTGAAAGTGTTGCACTCAATATGCCAGCAAATTTGGAAAACTCAGCAGTGGCCACAGGACTGGAAAAGGTCAGTTTTCACTCCAATTCCAAAGAAAGGCAATGCAAAAGAATGCTCAAACTACTATACAATTGCACCCATCTCACATGCTAGTAAAGTAGTGCTCAAAATTCTCCAAGCCAGGATTCAGCAATACGCGAACTGTGAACTTCCTGATGTTCAAGCTGGTTTTAGAAAAGGCAGAGGAACCAGAGATCAAATTGCCAACATCCGTTGGATCATTGAAAAAGCAAGAGAGTTCCAGAAAAACATCTATTTCTGCTTTACTGACCATGCCAAAGCCTTTGACTGTGTGGATCACAATAAACTGTGGACAATTCTGAAAGAGATGGGAATATCAGACCACCTGACCTGCCTCTTGAGAAACCTATATGCAGGTCAGGAAGCAACAGTTAGAACTGAACATGGAACAACAGACTGGTTCCAAATAGGAAAAGGAGTATGTCAAGGCTGTATATTGTCACCCTGCTTATTTAAGTTATATGCAGAGTACACCATGAGAAACGCTGGGCTGGGACAAGCACAAGCTGGAATCAAGATTGCTGGGAGAAATATCAATAACCTCAGATATGCAGATGACACCACCCTTATGGCAGAAAGTGAAGAGGAACTAAAAAGCCTCTTGATGAAAGTGAAAGAGGAGAGTGAAAAAGTTGGCTTCAAGCTCAACATTCAGAAAACGAAGATCATGGCATCTGGTCCCATCACTTCATGGGAAATAGATGGGGAAACAGTGGAAACAGTGTCAGACTTTATTTTGGGGGGCTCCAAAATCACTGCAGATGATTATTGCAGCCATGAAATTAAAAGACGCTTACTCCTTGGAAGAAAAGTTATGACCAACCTAGATAGCATATTAAAAAGCAGAGACATTGCTTTGCCAACAAAGGTTCGTCTAGTCAAGGCTATGGTTTTTCCAGTGGTCATGTATGGATGTGAGAGTTGGACTGTGAATAAAGCTGAGTGCCAAAGAATTGATGCTTTTGAACTGTGATGTTGGAGAAGACTCTTGAGAGTCCCTTGGACTGCAAGGAGATCAACCAGTCCATTCTAAAGGAGATCAGTCCTGGGTGTTCTTTGGAGGGACTGATGCTGAAGCTGAAACTCCAATACTTTGGCCACCTCATGTGAAGAGCTGACTCATTGGAAAAGACTGTGATGCTGAGAAGAATTGCGGGCAGGAGGAGAAGGGGACAACTGAGGATGAGATGGCTGGATGGCATCACCAACTCTAGGGACATGAGTTTGGGTGAACTCCGGGAGCTGGTGATGGACAGGGAGGCCTGGGGTGCTGAATTCATGGGGTCGCAAAGAGTCGGACATGACTAAGTGACTGAACTGAACTGAACTATCATATTTTCATGTACTTATGGGCCATCAGTATGTCTTCTTTGGAAAAAAAGTATTTTTATATCTTCTGCTTATTTTTTGATTGGGCTGTTTGTTTTATTGTTATTGAGCTGCATGAGGTATTTGCAATCTCAGAGATTAATCTGTCGGTTGCTTTCTTTGCAAATATTTTCTCTCATTTTGGGGGTTGTCTTTTTATTTTATGGTTTCCTTTGCTGTGCAAAAGCTTTTAAGTTTGACAGATCTCATTTGTTTATTTTTGTTATTATTTTCATTACTCTAGGAGGTGGATCTAAAAAGATATTGCTGTGATTTATGTCAAAGAGTACTCCACTTATGTTTTCTTTTAAGAGTTTCATAGTATCTGATCTTCTATCTAGGTCTTTAATCCATTTTGAATTTATTTTTGTTTGTGGTATTAAAGAATGCTGACCTGCTGACGAAGTACTTCCCCACCACTGATGGCTAAGAGCAGGTCCTGAAGTTTCAGGTGTCAGCTCTGTGGGATCAGTGTTATCTGAAAGGTAAAGGGTGAGGAAGCCATAGAGAAAGTGATCTCAAGTGTTCCTGGTAGGTGATTCAAACCCCCTCATTTATTCTCACTAACCCCCAAGTCTCTGGTGGTTGCAGGAAAGATAGGTCCTGGTTCAGAGCTCTGTTGGATTCCCGGCTTTGTCCAAATCACACAGCTTTGTGACCTGGGGCAACCTAAACTTTCTAGGCTTTAGGTTCACTTGGTTCCTCATTGTGAGTGGGAAAAATAAAACATAAAACATAGTCACTAGACATTGCAGTGCTGCCTGCAATAGCCAACACATGAAAGCCACCTGAATGTCCAGCAGTGGGGGACCAGATAAAGGAGAAGTGGTACACACATAGAATGGAATATTACTCGGTCATTAAAAGAATGGAATCATGTGATTTGCAGCAATATGGGTGGACTTGGAGATGATCATACTACGCAAAGCAAGTCAGGCAGAAAAAGACAAACATTGTATGGCATCATTTATATGAGGAAGCTAAAAAACGTGATGCAAAGGGACTTATTTATGAAACAGAAACAGACTCCAGACTTAAAGAACAAACCTATGGTTACTGGGGGACGGATATATCGGGAGTTTGGGACGGACATGTACACACTGCTATACTGAAAATGGATAATCAACAAGGACTTTCTGTAGACAAGGAACTCTGCTTACTATTCTCTAACAACCTAAATGGGAAGAGAACCTGAAAAAGAATAGATACATGTCTAATTGAATCACTTTGCTATACACCTGAAACTGACACAGAACTGTTAATCAACTATACAAAGTAATATAAAATATAAAATTTACACATAATTTAAATAATTAAATAATTTACATATAATTATAAATAATTTAATTATACTTCAAATGATTCCAATATAAAATAAAAATTAAATAGGAATGAACAAATTGTATGAGAAAAATTACATTATCATTAGAGTTGCCATGAGTGAAGGAAATAATGCAGTGAGGCAGGAGGTAACTTGCTGGGCATCCAGAACGAATGACTTCCCCTTCCTCCTCTCTTCTCCGTCCTGCTGTTCCTCCTTTCCTTCCAGAAGGAAATGTGAGACATCGTGATCATGTTAAGGCACTCCACTGAGCGGGTGGCTCTTTCTCTCTGGGAAATCTTGCTGCGTGGATGTGTAGGAGGTGGGTCGATATGTAGTAACACACTAGCGGCAGCAACTAACATGAGATAGCTGTATCCATAGAGGCTCTTGACATGCTCCAAAAACTCTATAAGGCCATGATATTTGTTTCCCTTTTATAATGAGGAAACCGCAGCACACTTCCGTCACGCCCATCCTCATCCAGTTATTGGATGCCTGCCACATGCTGGCTTTCACTAGTTGAAGGGGACGATGGGAGAATACGCAGGAGAGGATGTGCGGGGCTAGCCTGGCTCCAAGTTCTTTGTACTTGCCCAAAGTGCTTCCAGCTCAAGTGTTAGTGGTTCCAATATTTGCAATTGGAAGTTATTGAATTCCTACTTATTATTGTTGAGAAACATCAATAAGTTATTAATCAAAAGATGAGATAACATAAATCTTGATTTGTAAATAAAATCGGAAGGACAAGGGCATATCCAGGTTGCTTTCAACCTCTCTCTTTGTTCTTTGCCAGGTTCCTCAGGGCTTCCCAGGTAAGGAATCTGCCTGCCACTACAGCAGATGCAAGAAACACAGGTTTGATCCCTGGGACAAGAAGATCCCCTGGAGTAAGAAATGGTAACCCGCTCCAGTATTCTTGCCTGGAAAATTCTAAATGGACAGAGAAGTCTGGTGGGCTGCAGTTCATGGGATCATAAAGAGTTGGAGACAACTGAGCGCGCATGCATGCAGGGTTCCTCAGGGTCATTGGTTTGGAATAAGCAGATACTTATGGCTCAGAGGTTAAAGCATCTGCCTGCAATTCAGGAGACCGGGGTTCGATCCCTGGGTCGGGAAGATCCCCTGGAGAAGGAAATGGCAACCCACTCCAGTACTCTTGCCTGGAGAATCCCATGGACAGAGGAACCTCGTGGGCTACAGTCCACGGGGTCGCAAAGAGTCGGACATGAGGGAGCGACTTCACTTATCCCAACACATTGCTTTGGAATACTCTTTCTGGAACCCCATGGGTGTGAAACTAGCTCCATTGACATAAGCATCTAGGTGCTTTGAGATCTTCCAAATACAGTGCAGCACAATGGTTGGTGGTAAAATCTTGAACTATTATACCAAAGGACAAGGCCACTGGATGGGAAGAAACCATCCCCTCCTGCCTCCTTTGTCAAATGATTTGGTTGCTGAGGAGGTGGGAGCTGGGAAGGCGATTGAGTACACATTGTCATATAGGAACTTTAAAACCTTTGTGGGAGTGTGACAGCTTCTCTTGTCACCAAGTCTATCTTGGCCTGGGACACGCCTGACCCTGGTAGATGCAGACCCCAGCAGAAGCAGAGTGGATGCTGTGTGAATGTGTGATTTGCCATATGTGTGGTTTGACCAGATGGATTCTGTGTGCCTTTAAGTTGCTCCCATGGTAACAAGCACAGAAGTGGGTCCTGGCAATTTGCTGGTCTGCACAGGTGTAACATTTCTCTTTTGATGTTCTAGTCTAATCTCTCTTGGTCCTTCCTTCCTCCTCCCAGGTCCTATCTTTAGACTGTTGTTTCCTCTTTGATCCTTCTGGGAGTTGAGGCTTCCTGCCTTGTCCCAAAAGGTCACTGTGAGTTTTTCCTATCATGGCACTATGTCTATTTCCTCATGCCCACCACCCTCCTGCCTTATCCTTCTTGCTGCGATCAGGCAGTTATTTCTGCCCAGAGCTGGAGACAGAGTAGAGAGAGCCGATGGACAGGATAGCTGGCTGTTTGGTCAGTGGCAACAGCAGGAAGATGGTATCGTGGGGACTCTTGAGTCCATTTTCATGCCAAAGCACATCCTTTATGCTAAACTCCAGTGTGGTTCTGCAGATGCCTGAGAAGCCAGCCCTGCCCACCCCAGTAGCTGCCTTTGACTTCATTCCTGGCTCCTATTTTCAATTAATCGAGAGAAGAAAGGCTGGTTAAAAACCTTTGGGGGTGGGCTGGTTTGAGACTGGGTGGTTGTGTTCGTCTGTCCTATCCTCTCTCAGAGAAGTTTCATACAGGAAGGCTGCTGGCCAGTAGTCACTGCTATCATCTGCAAGGTTCCTTTACTGAGCGCCTTCTATGCATTCCACTGTCCTACATATCGTGGGGGATGCAGACCTGATCTATGTACTCAAAGAGAAAAAAAGTTGTGTGCGAAAATAATGGCATATATAGATCAAAGACATACACCTGAGAGCTGAAACTATAAAACTGTTAGGGGGAAACAGAGGAAAAGCTTGATGACATTGGCTGTGGCAATGGTTTCTCAATATGACACCAAAGGCACAGGCAACAAAAGAGAAAACAGAAATATTGAACTGCATCAAAACAAAAAATTTCTATGTGTCAAACGACACAATTAGAGTGAATAGGCAACCTATGGAATGGGAGAAAATACTTGCAAATCACATATCTGATAGGGGGTTAACATCCAGAATACTCAAAGAACTCCTACAAAGCAACAGCAGGAAAAAAAAAAAATCAAACAGCCTGATAGAAAAAGTAGGCAAAGGAAATGTCTCTGATGGTGTAGTGGTTAAGATTCTGCACTTCAACTGCAGAGGGCACAGGTTCAATCCCTGATTGAGGAACTAAGATCCCACATGCCTCACAGCTCAGCTAAAAAAATTAAAAAGTAGGCAAAGGGCTTAAATAGATAGTCTCCAAAGTAGATATAGACATGTCCAATAACCACGTGAAAAGATGCTCAATATCACTAATCATTAGGGAAATGCAAACTAAAACCACAATGAGATACCACTTCACACCTATTGGGATGGCTACTATCAAAACACCAGAAAATATTCAGGGCAAGAATGTGAAGAAACTGGAAAACTTGTGCATTGCTGCTGGAAATGTCAAATGATGCAGTTGCTATGGAAAACAATTTGGTAATTCCTCCAAAAATTAAAAATAAAATCACAGTGTGATCCAACTATTCCACTTTGGGTATATAACTGAAAAGAATTG
Source organism: Capra hircus (assembly GCF_001704415.2). Lineage (NCBI taxonomy): Eukaryota > Metazoa > Chordata > Mammalia > Artiodactyla > Bovidae > Capra > Capra hircus. The sequence goes on from NC_030813.1 coordinate 45,408,648, forward strand.
ACAGCAGGAATTTGAAGAGACATTTGTCCACTCATGTTCATAGCAGCATATTCACAATAGCTAAAACACGGAAGAAATCCAAGTGTTCATCCATGGGTGAGTGTTACATATACATAGTGTGGTATATATATACACAGACCATGACATATGATTCAGCTTTATAAAGAAAGGAAATCCCAACACATGCTACAACATGAATGAACTGTGAGAAATTAAATAAGTGAAATAAGCCAGTCATGAAAGGACAGATAATATAAGATTCCATTTATATGAAGTACCTGGAGCTGTCAAATTCATAGAGACAGAAAGTAGGATGGCAGTTGCCTGGAGCTGGGAAGGGGAATGAGAAGTTATCGTTTAATGGGAACAGAGTTCCAGTTTTACATCATGGAAAGAGTTCTAGAGATAGATGGTGGTGATGGTTGCATAACAATGTGAGCACACTTAATGCCATTGAAAAGTACACTTAAAAATAGCTAAGGTGATACATTTAATTGACGTGTATTCTGTCACAATTAAAAAAAACAGACCTCTTAATTCTATGAACTAGGCAGTATTCCCATTTTACAGATGGCGAAACTGAGGCGTAAAGAAGTTAGGAGACTTCCTTAAACTTACACAGGTAATAACTGATAGATCTGGGAGTTGAATCCAGTCAGCCTGCTTCCTGTAAATATCCATATGGCCCATCCTCACTTGCTTCAGGGCTCTGCTCAATGTCCCCCCAGTGCCCCACCTCCACTCCCCACTCTGCATAAACACCTGTCCCTTCCCTAATGTAATCCCATCCTTGTTTTTCTGCTTTAGTTTATCTTCCTGGCATTTGCCATGACTTGAGTTATAATATACTTATATGGTTAATTTGTTTTAATTGTCTGTCTCCTGGCTTCATGATGACAGGGAGTTGGCCGTTTTGTTTACTGTGGTGTTGGTGTGCCAGGCACATAGCATGTACTCAATAAATATTTGTTGAATGAATAAATCAGACATGTATTAGGTGTCTTCCATGTGCCAGGCACTGGGAATGTTAATATATCAGTGAAATCTGGTCCCTAGCCCCAGGCCTCCTGGCCTGGTGGTAAGATGGGCAAACAGGTAGATGTTCACAGTAGATAGGAAATACCCAGCCCAGCCTGGGAGGAGGCCAGGAAGGCTTCCTGGAGGAGGAACAACTCCTTGAGCTTAGTTATGAAGAATAGGTTGGGGGTGTCCAGGTGAAGAAGAGGAAGAAGGGCTTTCTAGGTAGTGGGAATAGCATGTGCAGAGTCCCCAAGCCCTGAAAGAGTGCTGACATTTAGGAGAACCGAGTTAGTGAGTGAGTGGAGGGAAGGAAGAGGTTTGAGTGCTGAGAGGATCTGCCCAGGCAGATCTTAGGTTTCTGGGGCCCTGTTAAGAAGGGAGAGCTTAAGTCTGGAGAGCTCTTCCTCTTTTTGTCTCCTTTCCTGTTTCCTATGTTCTAAGGGATGCCTTACAGTAAACCTATTCCAGCTTGATGTTTAGAATCACCATAAAAGGAATTCCCTGGGAGCCTAGTGAACTAAGGTCCCTCAAGCTGTGTCAGGTCAGTAGCTCAGTAGTGTCTGACTCTTGCGACCCCGTGGACTGCAGCACGCCAGGCCTCCCTGTCCATCACCAACTCCCGGAGTCTACTCAAACTCATGTCCATTAAGTCGGTGATGCCATCCAACCATTTCATCCTCTGTCATCCCCTTTTCCTCCCACCTTCAATCTTTCCCAGTACCAGGGGCTTTTCAAATGAGTCAGCTCCTTGTGTCAGGTGGCCAAAGTATTGGCGTTTCAGCTTCAGCATCAGTCCTTCCAGTGAATATTCAGGACTGATTTTCTTTGGGATGGACTGGTTGGATCTCCTTGCAGTCCAAGGGACTCTCAAGTCTTCTCCAAGATTTTGAACCACGGTTCAAAAGCATCAATTCTTCGGCGCTCAGCTTTCTTTATTGTCCCATTCTCACATCCATACATGACTACTGGAAAAACCATAGCCTTGATTAGATGGACCTTTGTTGGCAAAGTAATGTCTCTGCTTTTTAATATGCTGTCTAGGTTGGTCATAACTTTTCTTCCAAGGAGTAAGCGTCTTTTAATTTCATGGCTGCAATCACCATCTGCAGTGATTTTGGAGCCCCCCCACCACAAATGAAATCTGTCACTGTTTCCACTGTTTCCCCATATGTTTGCCATGATGTGACGGGACGAGATGCCATGATCTTAGTTTTCTGAATGTTGAGTTTTAAACCAACTTTTTCACGCTCCTCTCTTACTTTCATCAAGAGGCTCTCTAGTTCTTCTTTGCTTTCTGTCATAAAGGTGGTATCATCTGCATAAAAAGTCGTCATAAGTACAAACCTCACTGGGAAAGGGATGGAAACTGGCCTTGCTGGAGCAGCGCTCCTTGGGGTCTGAAACTTGGCTTGCCTTAGCCATGGAATCTGCACACCCGCCCTGAGTGGCAGGTAGGGGAGTGCGGCCAGCCTGCCCACCTTGGCAGCCTGGAACTACTGCTCAGTATTAAGATCACACAGGTGGCAGAATCAGGACTCGAACTCAAGGCCATGGTTCCGGAGCCTGAGTGTTCTTTGCAGCATGGAGGACAATGGACCTCCCTGTTCTTGCTCTTCTTGACTCCTCTGAGCCCTCTACTGGCTTATGTCACTTGATTGGCCTCACCCTGCTGAGCAGGGCAGCAACAGAGGAACCTTGCTGAAGTCTTGGGTGCAGACTACCACCTGGAAGTTCTTTCCAAAGCCTCTCAAAAGGTTGTGAACCAGGCTCACACTCTTCCTGGCTTCCATCATTGAGCCAAGCAGCAATAGGACACTGGGTTTAGCGGATACAACAGGATTCAGGTAGCTACCCTGCAGTGCAACCTGGGGAGGAATCGCTGTTTCTCTTGGGATGCCTGTGTGTGTCTCCTCTGCCAGAGAAGGCTGTACCATGCTCCTGGCACTCACAGCAAAGCCAGGAGGGTGTGAGTGGCCCCAGGGTCTTGGTGGTTTCAATAAAGGTGGTGGATGCAAATAAGCTCTGAACCCTGACAATCGCTGGCTCTAGAGCAGAGACAAAAGGTGGGGGTTGGGCATTTAAAACTCAGCAATAGATGGAAGAGTAAATCCCATCTTGATGCCCGATGGGCTGATGGAAATAGCCCTTATTGTGTTTTCTGCCAGGGAGTGTTGGTGCCCCTTGTGTGTGTGTGTGTGTGGCAGGGTGGATCAACGTCACATCACTGGCAGATACATTTCTGCCTTCCAGAAAGTGGGTGAACCAGATGTTGGTTTCCCTGGGGAGGGAGCCATCAGAGCTTTGTGGTTTATTGAGAGATGAACTCTTTCACTGTTTGAGGAGGGAAAAGGTTGCTGGATGACGTAGGATGACCCGGGTCTCACTGCTATCACACACATCTGCTTCCTAGAGGCTTCCATTTTGCATAAGTGTTCACCTGCATTTGTTTTTTCCCCTCTAGACCACAGCCTTTCATCTTTGTGCCCCCAGAGCCAGTTGTGGCTTGGCCCAAGTAGATAATAAATCAATATGTGTTGAAAGGATGGATGATTGAATGGTAAATGATGGAGGCACTTCAGTAATCGGGACCCTAGTGTCTGAGACATTGTTCTCAATGTTTCCATGTGGCCCACGCAGGAATAATGTTGATTCTGAGGAGTTTAGTTGAGAGTTTTGAACAGGCTCCCCAAATCAATGAGGATGCTATTGGAGCTTTCTTGTTTTCCTACTAGACTGCCAATTTTCTGCTCTTCTCCCATCAGTCTTCATGGAGGGACAGAGCCTGGCCTCCTGTAGAGTGAGAGGAGGCTGTCTGACTCCATCTGATCAAAGTCCTCAACAATGGACAGCCCAAGAGCCAAGGGGAGTGTGGTTGCTGGGAGTTCTGCATGGAGTCGGGCTGAGCCCTGGGCTTAGTTTGCAAGTCAGTGGGACAAGAAGATATCCATGAATCCACAGATTCTCATGAGCCTGTATACAGTGAATTTAGCATTCCAGACATCCAGCACCCTGCACTCTTAAAAATTCAAGCCAACAAATTCCAGGCTTCCTCTGTGACCCTGCAGAGTCTGTGCAGGTTAATAGTTGTCACTCTGGGTTATAATTATTGTGGATGCATGCATTCTCCATGCAGTGAGCATGGGGGACCCTTTAAGGCAGGGCCCATGCCTGGCTTTACTTTCTGGGACCTCACTGAGGTGACAGTGCTCCTGCACCCCCCAGTAAAGGTTAGTTGAATGAATGATGGAGCACTAGTTGCCCATTACCAGTGACTGAATAGATACTATGAGGATATTAAAAATTACAGGAAATAGTCAGTTCCTTCAAAAACACTATGATCTATTGGCATAATTGTTGGTTTGAATTTTAAAAAGCCCATGGAAGAAAGTTTTCACAATGTGATTCAGAATCAGACCAAGCAAAGGTGAAGTCCTCTTTAGACGTTAATTTATTGTTTCTTCCTTCCCCAGACAATGAAAGAGAGAAGAGAGAGGGAAATTAAAGAATCTCTTAGTTTCTGCTCAGGTTTGGAGGCAGAGGTGGGATATTCCACATGTGATGAAGTGGGTGGAGGGAGACCATGAGACAGAACTAGCTTTTTTCTCTTTCTTATATAAGGAATAGTTTTTCATGGCTGACGTCAGAGATGAGCGAAAAGAAAAAAAAAAATCTTATCATTCAGAAATAACCACTGTTTCTATTTTCTCTTTTTTTTAAAAAATATTTGTTTTTATTTATGTATGTGGCTGAGCCAGGTTTTAGTTGCATCCAGGATTTAGCTTAGTCCTGCACTTCAGTCGCTCAGTCGTGTCTGACTCTTTGCAACCCCGTGGACTGCAGCACACCAGGCTTTCCTGTCCATCACCAACTCCTGGAGCTTCCTCAGACTCATGTCCATTTAGTTGGTGATGCGATCCAACCATCTCATTGGCGTTCACATGTAAATGGGTTCACATTTACTAGCTGTGTGGTATGCGGTATCTATGGTTGCAGCACATGGGATCTAGTGCCCTGATCAGGGATTGAACCCAGGTCCCTGGCATAAGCATGGGGTCTTATCTGCTGGACTGCCAGGGAAGTCCCACCACTGTTTCTATTTTCATGTAGTTTATTCTGTTTCACTTTTTTCTCTCAGCTACTTTTTTAAAAATGTATTAATCTATACAGTTGCTTTACAAGATTGTGTTAGCTTCAGGTGCACAGCTTCAGATTCTTTTCCATTATAGGTTATTCTAAGATATTGAATAGAGTTCCAGATGCTATACAGTAAATCCTTGTTGTTTTGTCTTTTTCACTTTTTAAAAACAAGGCAGAATCCTTATTGTTTTTTGTTTTATGTGTAGGAATTCTTGTTGTTGTTATTAGCAGAAAGAGAAGAAAATGTAAATAAGAAAAAGCAAGAGAAGAGCGATTGCCTTTGGGCTCTGAGGGAACTCCAGTGTTGGTAGTTTGTTGAATTTCCCTTGAGTCTTCCTTGCTATTCCCCTTCCTTGTTTGGCTTCTGTCACACACACACACACACACACACACACACACACACAGACACAAATAATAAAACCCTGAAGGTTCCCCCCCCGTTTTGTACCAAATTAGAGGACACAAATAAACAAATAAAAAGAAAGCAGACATTAGTGATCCAGGATCACCAGGTGTGTTTCAGAGCCCATGTATCTGAGTAGGGATTTCCTTCCCTCCCCTACTCCGTCCCTTTCCTTTCTTCTTTTATTTTTAAGGCGAAATGGGAACAAAATATTGGGTTATGTTGAGGCAAGTCAGAGGAAGATACAGATAACCCCCCTGCTTTGCAACTTGTTTTCTACTTGGTGGTCACATTTGCTAGCTGAGGGGAACAGAGTCACACTTAGGCTTGTCACTCACTTGAAGAACACTCTTCACTTTTAAAAAAAATCCTGAGAGAAGGGGGTGGGTTTATCAACAAAAGGTATGCTTAACTTGCCCTGGGAAAGTAGGGAGGAGGGAACATTTTGTCACTGTCTTAAATGAGAATATAAACAAATTCTTTCAACAACCTTCACTCATCCATCCAGGAGGGCTTGAAAGAAAAAAAGTGTTAGTCACTCAGTCATGTCTGACTCTTTGCAACCCCAAGGACTATAGCCTGCCAGGCTCCTCTGTCCATGGCATTATCCAGGCAAGAAGACTGGAGTGGGTTGCCATGCCCCCCTCCAGGGGATCTTCCCAACCCAGGAATCAAACCCAGGTCTCCTGCATTATAGGTGGATTCTTTACCAGCTGAGCCACAATGAAAGCCCAAGAATCTTGGAGTGGGGAGATGATCCCATCTCCAGGGGATCTTTGCAACCCAGAAATTGAACTGGGGTCTCCTGTATTGCAAGTGGACTCTTTACCAAGGGAGCTATCAGAGAAAACCCACCAGAGGGCTTGGGTAGGGGGAAAGCAGGGAAGGGCTTACAAATGGGAAACACCCAGAATGTCCACAGGGGCTCTGGGCTGATTGAACAGAAAGGTTCTCAGCCATTAATGAAGACCTACTATGTGCTATGCAGACACTGTACTGTGCTGTGCTGTAAGACACCTAGGAAAGGTTCACGTGTCTCCATCCTCCAGAACTAAAACATTGCATATTCATTGCCTTTATTTCACCCTACATCTCTTCTGTTTGGAGCCAGCTATTGTTTTAATTTACAACAAGAGCCGCTATTGCTTCTGGAAGTATTAAATATTTTTAGTTCACTTCAGTTACTCAGTTGCTCAGTCCAACTCTGCAACCCCATGGACTGCAGCATGCCAGGCTTCCCTGTCCATCACCAACTCTTGAAGTTTACTCAATCTCATGTCCAGTTAGTTGGTAATGCCATCCAACCATCATCCTCTGTCGTCCCCTTCTCCTCCTGCCATCAATATTTCCCAGAATTAGGGTCTTTTCAAATGAGTCAGCTCCTTGTGTCAGGTGGCCAAAGTATTGGAGTTTCAGCTTCAGCATCAGTCCTTCCAATGAATATTCAAGACTGATTTCCTTTAGGATTGACTGCTTAGATCTCCTTGCAGTCCAAGGGACTCTCAAGAGTCTTCTCCAACACCACAGTTCAAAAGCATCAATTGTTTCGCACTCAGCTTTCTTTATAGTCCAACTCTCAGATCCATACATGACCACTGGAAAAACCAAAGCTTTGACTAGATGGACCTTTGTTGGCAAAGTAATCTCTCTGCTTTTTAATATGCTGTCTAGGTTTGTCAGAGCTTTTCTTCCAAGGAGCAAGCATCTTTTAATTTCATTGCTGCAGTCACTATCTGCGGTGATTTTGGAGCCCATAAAAATAAAGTCTCTCACTCTTTCCATTGTTTCCCCATCTATTTGCTGTGAAGTGATGGGACTGGATGCCATGATCTTAGGTTTCTGAATGTTGAGTTTTAAGCCAACTTTTTCACTCTCTTCTTTCACTTTCATCAAGAGGCTCTTTAGTTCTTCTTCACTTTCTGCCATAAGGGTAGTGTCATCTGCATATCTGAGGTTATTGATATTTCTCCCGGCAATCTTGATTCCAGCTTGTGCTTCATCGAGCCCAGCATTTCTCATGGTGTACTCTGCATATAAGTTAAATAAGCAGGGTGACAATAGGTTTTTGCCTTTATGTATTCCTTTCCCAATTTGGAATTAGTCTGTTGTTCCATGTCCAGTTCTAACTGTTACTTCCTGACCTGCATACAGGTTTCTCAAGAGACAGGTGAGGTGGTCTGGTATTCCCATGTCTTTAAGAATTTTCCACAGTTTGTTGTGACTCACACAGTCAAAGGCTTTGGCATAGTCAATAAAACAGAAATAGATGTTTTTCTGGAACTCTCTTGTTTTTTCAATGATGCAACAGATGTTGGCAATTTGATCTCTGGTTCCTCTGCCTTTCCTAAAACCAGCTTGAACATCTGGAAGTTCTTGATTCAAGTACTGCTGAAGCCTGGCTTGGAGAATTTTGAGAATTACTTTGCTAGCGTGTTGAGATGAGTGCAATTGTGCAGTAGTTTGAACATTCTTTGGCGTTGCCTTTCTTTGAGATTGGAATGAAAACTGACCTTTTCCAGTCCTGTGACCACTGCTGAGTTTTCCAAATTTGCTGGCATATTGAGTGCAGCACTTTCACAGCATCAGCTTTTAGGACTTGAAATAGCTCAACTGGAATGCCATCACCTCCGCTACCTTTGTTCGTAGTGATGCTTCCTAAGGCCCACTTGACTTCTCATTCCAGGATGTCTGCCTTTAGGTGAGTGATCACACCGTCGTGGTTATCTGGGTCATGAAGATACCTTTTTTGTATAGTTCTTCTGTGTATTCTTGCCAACTCTTCTTAATATCTTCTGCTTCTTTTAAGTCCATACCATTTCTGTCCTTTATTGAGCCCATCTTTGCATGAAATCTTCCCTTGGTATCTCTAATTTTCTTGAAGAGATCTCTAGTCTTTCCCATTCTATTGTTTTCCTCTATTTCTTTGCACTGATCACTGGTGAAGGCTTTCTTATCTCTTCTTGCTATTCTTTGGAACTCTGCATTCAAATGGGTATATCTTTCCTTTTCTCCTTTGCTTTTTGCTTCTCTTCTTTTCTCAGCTATTTGTAAAGCCTCCTCAGACAACCATTTTGCTTTTTTGCATTTATTTTTCTTGGGGATGTTCTTGATCACTGCCTCTTGTACAATGTCATGAACCTCTGTCCAAAGTTCTTTAGGCACTCTGTTTATCAGATCTAATCCCTTGAATCTATTTGTCACTTCCACTGTATAATCATAAGGAATTTGATTTAGATCATACCTGAATGATCTAGTGGTTTTCCCTACTTTCTTCAATTTAATTCTGAATTTGGCAATAAAGATTTCATGATCTGAGTCACAGTCAGCTCCCAGCCTTGTTTTTGCTGACTGTATAGAGCTTCCCCATCTTAGGCTGCAAAGAACATAATCAATCTGATTTTGGTATTGACCATCTGGTGATGTCCATGGGTAGAGTCTTCTCTTGTGTTGTTGGAAGAGGGTATTTGCTATGATCAGTGTGTTCTCTTGGCAAAACTCTATTAGCCTTTGCCCTGCTTCATTCTGTATTCCAAGGCCGAATTTGCCTGTTACTCCAGGTACCTTTTGACTTCCTACTTTTGCATTCTAATCCACTACAATGAAAAGGACATCTTTTGGCTGGTTAGTACTAGAAGGTCTTGTAGGTCTTCGTGGAACCATTCAATTTCAGGTTCTTCAGCATTACTGGTTAGGGCATAGACTTAGATTACTGTGATATTGAATGGTTTGCCTTGGAAATGAACAGAGATCATTCTGTCAGTTTTGAGATTGCACCCAAGAACTGCATTTCGGACTCTTTTTGTTGACTATGGTTGCTACTCCATTTCTTCTAAGGGATAAGGGATTCTTGCCCACAGTAGTAGATTTAATGGTCATTTGAATTAAATTCAGCCATTCCAGTTCAAGTTCACTGATTCCTAAAATGTTGTTGTTCACTCTTGTTGTCTCCTGAGTGACCATATCCAATTGCCTTGTTTCATGGACCTAACATTCCAGGTTCCTATGCAACATTGTTCTTTACAGCATTGGACTTTATTTCCATCATTGGTCACGTCCACATCTGGGCATTGTTTTTCTTTGGCTCCATCTCTTCATTCTTTCTGGAGTTATTTCTCTACTGATCTCCAGTAGCATATTGGGCCCCTATCGACCTGGGGCATTCATCTTTCAAGGTCCTATCTTTTTGCCTTTTCATACTGTTCATGGGGTTCTCAGGAGAAGGCAATGGCACCCCATTCCAGTACTCTTGCCTGGAAAATCCCATGGGCGGAGGAGCCTGGTAGGCTGCAGTCCATGGGGTCACTAAGAGTTGGACCCGACTGAGCGACTTCACTTTCATTTTTCACTTTCATGCATTGGAGAAGGAAATGGCAACCCACTCCAGTGTTCTTGCCTGGAGAATCCCAGGGACAGCAGAGCCTGGTAGGCTGCCATTTATGGGGTCGCCCAGAGTCGGACACGACTGAAGTGACTTACTAGTAGCAGCAGCATGGGGTTCTCAAGGCAAGAATACTGAAGTGGTTTGCCATTCCCTTCTCCAGTGGTTGACGTTTTGTCAGAACTCTCCACCATGATCCGTCCATCTTGGTTGGCCCTACATGGCATGGCGCATAGTTCCATTGAGTTAGACAAGGCTGTGGTCCATGTGATCAGTTTGATTAGTTTTCCGTGATTGTGGTTTTCATTCTGAGGGTGTGGGGGAGCTTGGGGTGGAAGAGAAAGATGGTCTCACTGTTCAATAAGCAGATTTTCACTTACTGCCTCTTTTTTCAATTGTACAAGGTTCTTCAACTCTGCCTGCTGCACCCCAGGCCAGGGTACTTCTCTACTTAACTCAATTTAATTAAATATTTTAATTTAATTAAATATTTTAATTAAATTTTAAAAATGTTTCTCATTGCAATATAAAGTACAAAGCTTGTGAAGCCCAAGTAGGGCTGCCGCATTCTCCTCCCATTATTAACAGAAGAAATTTAACCAGGAGGATCACTGTATAAGTGATGGAAGAGCTAAGAGGTCAGGCAGGATTGTGAGGCAACCCAGGGGTCAGCAATAACAAGATGCTGTTGCCACCTCCAGTCTGAAGAGACAAAAGGGAGCCTGCACAACTCTAGCCCTGGGGCTGTGTGGTACCCGCATAAGCTGATTCAAGGTAAGGATGTGGCCACTGCCAGGGATGCTGCCTAGGAGAGAGGAGAGAGGCAGAGGAGAGAAAGGGCTTCCGACTCCAGTGGCGTCTCGCCCTAGTGCCCCAGTGTCTTCCGCTGTCTAACCTAGTGTTTCTCAACCTTTTCGTCATTATCACCCACCACCTCCTCCCCACACAGCAAGACTTTACAGACATTTTTGTTCTTAATTGCCTCTACCTCGTACAGTTTTCATATCTTAAATATACATCTGTTTAGGTACTGTATGTATGTATAAATGAGCTTTGAAAGTTTAAGTGAAACTCGCTCAGTCATGTCCAACTCCGCAACCCCATGGACTATACAGTCCATGGAATTCTCCAGACCAGAGAACTGAAGTGGGTAGCCTTTCTCTTCTCCAGGGGATCTTCCCAACCCAGGGATGGAACCCAGGTCTCCTGCACTGCAGGCAGATTCTCTACCAGCTGAGCCGCAAGGGAAGCCCTGGAATACTGGAGTGGGTAGCCTGTCCCTTCTCCAGGGGATCTTTCTGACCCAGGAATCGAACTGGGGCCTCCTGCATTGCAGGTAGATTCTTTACCAGCTGAGCCATGAGCTTTACACCAAAAGAATAAAATTTTTTCACCTGACTGCCCACGTCCTGGAAGCTGAGCGTATGGGGGAGCTTGGGGGTGGAAGACAAGGATGGTCTCATTGTTCAATAGGTAGATTTTCACTCACTGCCTCTGTTTTCAATTGTACGTGGTTCTTCAACTCTGCCTGCTGCACCCGAGGCCAGGGCACTTCTCTATTTAACTCAATTTCTTACTCTATCTTAATTCATGATGTGTGATCAAAACAGAGTTCCCACTTGTGAGAGCTCACAGACTAGTGCGAGGAATGGACACACAAATAAGCAGTACATATTTATCAAACTTTAACTACATTTTGAGGCACTGGGTTGGCACTGTATAAATAGAAAAGGCCAGTACCTGCCCTCAAGAAGGTCACTGCCTAGAGACAAAGGAAGACCAAGAGACAGGTGGTTACTATCTAGCAGGCCCAGGGCAGGACTGAGCTAATCACAGGGTGGGGTCCTGTGGGAGCACAGCGAATGGGCAGCCAGACTGGGAGAGGTGGCCAACAGGAAACGAGTCTGAACTTAGCCTTGATGGAGGACGTTCACCAGATGGAGGGGAGGTGGGCAGGTGGGGACATGGTGATGCCAGTGGGAGGTGGAAGGATCTTCTAGAAAAGGAAGGAGCGTGTGTAGAAGCAGAGTGACCTGTTACCAGATTCACACTCTAGGCCAACACCACCCTGTACCTTGAGGTTTGGGAGAAATATGTCTTGGATGGATAAATGATCAAATACAGATTTTATTTGATTTGATTTGAAGGCTGACATCCCTCCTCCCCCACCCCTGCTTCCTGCCACCAGCAAGTGTTCACTGCTCCTTGAGTTCTGCATGTGATGTTGTTGGGGTGGGCTGCATGTGAGCTCAACTGATCCAGGGAGACCCAGGGGTTGCCCAAGCCCAGTCAAATCTGGGGCAGGAAGGGCTTGACCAAACTTCTTCAGCTGAACATTAGTGTTAATTGATATTTGAATGTTGGAGGAAAAATTCCCTCAAAACAGTCCTAGGTGTTTCATGAATATGAGTGGGGGTTGGTGGGGGCGTGTGTGGGTTGTTGCCTAGCTGTTACTTTTGACTGGTGTCAGGCCCAGGACGGGGCAGGAGTATAGGTCACAAGTTGTTGTTCAGTTGCTCAGTCGTGTCTGACTCTTTGAGACCCCGTGAACTGCAGCACAACAGGCTTTCCTGTCCTTCCCTATCTCCTGGAGTTTGGCTTCTTACTATGCCTCTATCCTGGCTTCCCCGCCACCTCGACTCAGGACTGGCTTGCCTGTTTCCTTAGGGACTTTCTTCTTTCTGCTTCCCTCTCTATTTCCAACTCACATAATCATCACAGCTGCGCCATGCAGTAAGCCCAGCAGGTGAGAAGCTTGGTCTTAAGAGAGGTGAGCTGACCGCACCAGGCCACTAAGCTGGTGAAAGGGAGCGCTGGCTTTCAAGCCTTGGCCTTTTGCTTTCCAGAGTCTCTTCTCTCAGTAACTACCCTGTACCTCTCTCTTTCAAACACCAGTTGAGTGCCTGTCATGCCCTGGGCTAGCCAAAGCTGTCATCTTAGTAATGATTTCATTTGTTTCTTTGCTTGCTGAGGCCTCTTTGCCTTGTTCATTGTCTTGTCCCCAGGGCCTAGCTTGGTTCCTGGCACAAAAAAACACCTCCAGTAAACCTTGGCTGAAATGCTAGCACCATGAGGCCAAGGCTTTTTGCCTGTTTTATTTTCTTGCTATATCCTTCAGGCCTGTGCCTGACCCATAAAAAATATTTGTTGACTAAACTAAGGAATTGAAGGAACAAATGCTGGAATTTGGGGGATACAAAGATGCATCAGCTTAGTCTTTGCCTGGGGAACCTCACCACTGAATGGGGGAGACAGGCATTAGCAGCCCACAAATCTGAGATCGTGACCATCAGGCTGCATGTTGTCAGCAGTAAGAAGTATACTGATGCTTTTCCAGGGGCTTGGAAAGTGGCAGGTGACAAGGCAGACAAAGACTCTGCCTTCTGAGAGCTTATATTCTACTGGAATCATGTATTTTCACATTTTGAGTGGTGGCTTGTGGTGGGACCAGCCTCCCTGCCCATGACAGCACCCAGGCCACCAGCAAGTGATTGGGCAGAGGCCTGCTGTGGGCTCCTGGGGACAGGGCTTTGCTTCCATAGGTGGAAGGCAACAACACTTGTCCAGCTGCAAAGATGAGAGACTCACACTCTGGAAGACACGGGGGCACTCACAGTCCCCGAGAGGAAGAACAGATAAGAAGTGACCAGGGTTAGGACCCACTGGCAAATGGAGGGGAGCCCCAGATACAGCTCATGGGCTTGGCCGCGGGCCCTGGATTTGAGATACTTCTTCACTTGGTGACCTTGGCTCCACGTCTCTGAGCCTCAGCTTCTTCATCTAAAAATGTGGGGGCCACAGTACCTCTGGGGCTATGGGACAGGTTAATTGCAGTAAGGGGTCAAGCCCTTGACACGGGGCAGCACAGGGGGTCAGTGAGTGGTTGCTTGGGTTCAGAAGTTAGGGATCAAGGTGGATTGTCTTCATGGCTGCTGCAGGAAGGTGTGTTCTCTGCTAGAACAGGTCTAGGGAGCTAGTGGGGACAAGACAGGCAATCAGTCTCACCACCTGCACCATTCAGTCACAAATTTACTCTTTCTTACTACATATATATTCACATGTGGCACTTTAACTACTGGGGCTTCCAGGTGGCTCAGTGGTAAAGAAAGAATCTGCCTGCAATACAAGAGATGTAAGAAACTTGAGCTCCATCCCTTGGTTGGGAAAATCCCCTGGAGGAGGGCATGGCAACCCACTCTACTGTTCTTGCCTGGAGAATCCCATGGACAGAGGAACCTGGCAGGCTGTAGTCCATAGAGTTGCTAAGAGTTGGAATGACTGAAGCAACTTAGTAAGTATGCATGCATGCACTGTTACTATTAAATTCCAGATTAATCAGAAAATTACTGATTAAGTAAGCATTTAACAATCTATTCAATTTTAGCCTTGCCTTTTTCTAGGAAGGCTTGTCATAACACAGTGTTAGGTAGGTCACTGCTCATCTGAAGAGAGATTTTGACTTAAGCAGGGTCCCCAACCTCTAGGATTTAATGCCTGAAGATCTTAGGTGGGGCTGATGTAATAATAATTGAAATAAAGTGCACAATAAATGTAATGTGCTTGAATTATCCCCAAACCATCCTCCACCCAATCCCTGGTTCTGTGGAAAAATTGTCTTCCATGAAACTGGTCTCTGGTGCCAGAAAGGTTGGGGACTGTTGGTAAATGTCATTTCAGATTCTAGGACAGTGAATGTTCCCTTGGGAAGCCCACTTAATCTAGAGTATCAGCTACATGCTAGGCACTGACCTGGGCATCTGGGTACCTGTCCTCCAGGAGCTTGTTTTCTAAAAGAAACATCAAGTAACAGATAAACAAACAACTCTGCAGTTGGTGATAAGTGCTTGGAAGAAAAACTAGGCAGTGCAGGAGAAGGATGGCAAAGATGTACTGCCAGGATGGCCAGAAAAGGCTTCTCTGAGCAGGTGGCATTTGAGCAGTGACCTGAATCCAGGGAGGGAGGGAGTCAAGCAGATGCCCAGCTCACAGGTACCCCGGTGCACAGGAGATGTCAGGCCATGCGTGCAACAGCAGTGACTCAGCAAACGCTAGTGCCCTGGGCCTCGATGGTGTCAGCGAAACTGAGAGCCTTTGGGGACGTGAGCAGCTCTAGATCCCCAGCATAGGGCTTCTTGTAGGAAGGAAGAAGACTAGAGGAGTAAGATGGTGCAGTCATGTGGATGGGAGGAGAAGCTGGCTCCTGCACAGTGAGAACAGCAGGTGAAAGGTCATGAAATGGGAATGTGCTCAGCATGGTCAAGGGGCCAGTAGGCAAGGGGTGTGCCAGGATGGCCGGGAGGAAGGAGGCACAGCAAGGGCATGGTCGGAGGCTCAGATCTCATTACATCTTTTAGATCACAGGCAGGACGTGGGGTTTGTTCTAATTAGGATGGAAGCCACTGGAGGGTTTTATTAGTGGGTTGCGCAAGGCTCATTCTGTCTGCTGCGTGGAAAGTAGGTGGGGTGCAGGATGGGCTGCGATGAGAGAGGAAGCAAGGAGGCCGATTAGGAGGTATTGCAGTGGTCCCCAAGGGCTCATGGTGGCGGGCAGCAGGTGGTAGCTGTAACATAGGTGAGAGGAGGGAAGTCTGCTCAGACAAGCACCTGAGTGGTCATAGAGTGAGGGCTGGGCAGGCAGGGCTGGGCAGGCCGCCTGTCACCATGTTGGTGATGGGAGTGGGGGAAGGGGCTGGCTGTCGCAGATCATTAGGGTTGTATGGATGCAAACTCCAGACTCAGATGCTTTGCTCCTGTTGTCTGAGCCACTTGCTCTTCTGTGACTTTGTGACCCAACTTGGAGGTCAACAGTTTGTTGCATTTCCTCCAAGAGATAACTATTGTTGGGTAAAGCCTGCCACAAGCAGGTGCCACTCACTGGGGGCTCAAGCAGCAGAAATGGGTCGCCTCACAGTTCTGGAAGCAGGAAATCTGAGATCAAGGTATCAGCAGGGTTACCTCCCTCTGAGGCGTGACAGAAGGCTCTGCCCCAGCCCCTCGCCTTGGCTTGTCTTCGCCCTCTGTCCTCACACCATCTCCCCTGTTTGTGTCTCTGTGTCCAGATTGCCTCTGCTTATTAGGACCCCAGTGATACTGGGATTGCTGTTGTCGTTTAGTCGCTAAGTCACATCCGACTCTTTTGTGACCCCATGGACTGTAGACCACCAGGCTCCTCTATCCATGGGATTTCCCGGGCAAGAACGCTGGAGCGGGTTGCCATTTCCTTCTCCAGGGGATCTTCCTGACCCAGGGATCAAACTCATGTCTGCTGCATTGACAGGTGAGAGTTCTTTACCACTGAGTTACTAGGGAGACCTCCTGTATACATCACGTTGTGTAAACAGATAGCTAGTGGGAAGCTGCTATATAACACAGGGAGCTCAACCTGGTGCTCTACGATGACATAGAGGGGGTGGGGTGGATGGGAAGGAGGGAATAGATGTATACTTATGTCTGATTGACATTGTTGTATGGCAGAAACTAACATATCATTGTAATGTAATTATCCTCCAACTTAAAACAAAGAAACAAACAAAAAACCCTGTCTCTAAATTTGGCTGTATTTTGAGGTACCTGGGAGAAGGGAGTAGTTTACACTTTTTAACATAAGAATTTTTGCTGGGACACAATTTAGTCTGTAAAAAATGACCCATGAGCCCAGGATGCTGTTTGGTGCTGGTTAGCTGGTTCACCTTAAGCTCTGGACAACTGAGAGGATATTCCTTTTACCTGGGGCCCTTTCCTACAGGCTTGCTCCTGGTCTTCCATTCTACCTCCTTCTCCCCATTGAGCCTAGAAACCCCTCACAGGACCAGCCTGAGTTGCTGGTTGTGGTCTGTGACTGGACTGTGACGAGACCATTGTTTATATGTTCTGCTGTCCTTCCTTATTCATTAGCCAAGCAGCCCAGTGAGTGGCACTTTTCCTGGCATGGATGGACCTGAGGCGTCTATGGGGCTTTGTCCGCAGGTACTTACCCAAGATGTCAAGGCAGATCCCATGGCAAAGCTGGGCTTAGGGAGCATGAGAAGCATGTGTGCTGGGTGGTTTTCCAGTGTTTGATCATCTCGGGACCAATATCATCCTCATCTTTTGTTGATTTTGGCTTTAGATGATCGAAAATTCTATTGTGACAAGGCAAAGTGTATGAAATAGTTCACACCATACCTGGTGAGTAATAGACCTGAAATACATAGTACTGCTATTGTTACAATCTGCCTTCACCTTCTTTTCTTTAGAGAAGGACTTAGAGATGGTCACATCCTCAGAAGCTACCAATTATGCTGATGCCACTGAGTCCCAGGATATTAGCATTTGTTGAATCATCACTGTATTGTACCTGTCAGAGGATTCACTACCATCCATAACTGTACGAAGCGGACACTTTTATCCTCATTTAACATATGAAAAATTGGAAACTCTGAAAGGTGCACTGACTTGCTCAAATCCACACAGTTACTAAGGGGAAGAGGAGAGATTTGAACTTAGGCATTGGAGCTGGAACCTAAAATGTTTTCACTGTATCCTTTTCTCTCCTTGTCTAATATAAGGTGCTCATATCTTGGGTCTCAGCATTGTAGCACCAGCCCAGATTATGAGGTTGCAAAGAAGAAAAGGCTCTTTGGATGGCTGAAAGGAAAAATAATTTGGAAGACTTCCACTATGATCATTGGCTATGTAAGCCAGAGTCTCCTACTTTTTCCTCCTAGAAATTCACAAAAGTAAGATGACCAATAAAAATCCCTCTCTTTATCTCAAATCTCTCCCACAATTTACATTTTCAGAAAAACAAAAAGTAGAAATAATCCACAAACTCTGAAATACCTGTAAGGACTGCCCCAAACATCTGAGGTGAAGAGTTGCATAGAAGGAAGTGCAAAAGGAGCCCTTGACATAGAGAGATGGCTCAGTGGTGGTGCATCTCAGAAAGTGCCAGCAGAGTATGCCTCCTGAAGGCAAGCAGCTTGTCCTAAAGAGCATAAGCCGCAGCCTTTGTTTGCAACCCCTTGTGAGGGAACTGGGATATGTTAGGAACAGAAGCTCTTCTAGAAGCAGCTGTATTCAGAAAAGCAGTGGAGGTAATGTTGTGAAATACAGTGTGGAGCCATTTTTGCAGGAAGCAGTTTGTCTTTGTGGCAGCCGAGACCTTTTGTGCTTTGAGCTATGCTGACCCCTTCCTGGCCCTTCCCAGTGGATAGTCTGGGAAAATTCAATCCATAAAGTGATCAGATTTAAAAAAAAAAATGGGAGGGGGGACTGGCATGCCATTT
The DNA here is from genome assembly GCF_001704415.2 of Capra hircus. Classification (NCBI taxonomy): domain Eukaryota; kingdom Metazoa; phylum Chordata; class Mammalia; order Artiodactyla; family Bovidae; genus Capra; species Capra hircus. Next base: position 45,426,853 of record NC_030813.1, read on the forward strand.
ATACAAAGATCATATAAGAAAAAAATCTGGAAAAGAGGAATAAAATTAATATTAGGCAAAGTGCACTTATCAGAAAACTATACCAGGAAAAATCCCAAAGAGATCAAAGATTTTGTTGTACAAAAATAAAACCATAAAAATGTAGAAGAAAATATAGAGACATTTATTTCTAATTTTTAAAAGTTGTTAATGTGATTAACAAAAGGAAATATGAGCTAGGCAGAATTTTAGCATAGATGAACAGCTAATCTCCCTAATGAATATAAACCCCCCCCCCCCCGAGACTGATGATGACAACAACAGCAAAACCAAGTTCATAAGAAAAAAAGGAGAAAACCCTTAATAAACAGAAGAACAGGTAGTTCAAAGCAAAAGCAGCACAGATGGTTCTTGGTGGTGGTGGTTTACTCACTAAGTTGTGTCCGACCCTTGCGACGCCATGGACTGTAGCCTGCCAGGCTCCTCTGTCGGTGGGATTCTTCTGGGAGGAATATTGGAATGGGTTGCCATTTACTTTGGCTGGGGATCTTCCTGACCCAGGGATCAAACCTGGGTCTCCTGCATTGCAGGCAGATTCTTTATCTATGAAAGATGCTCATCCTCACTTATGATAAAGTAAAATGAGTGAAAATCATATTGAGCTATCATTTTCATCTCTCAGATTGGCAAGGCTAACAAATTTGGTAACATACTCTGCTGGTGAGACTGGGGAAAGGCAGACACTCTCACATGTTGCTGCTGGGAAGATTCAGTCCCTGAATGGGGACTGTGAACAATGGGGATGTGAACAACTAATGCTTGTGTCATTTGACTCAGCACTTCTACTTCTAGGAATTTATGCTGGAGATACTCACATGCATATAGAATGCTCTATACGCAAGGTCATTCATTGTGGCAGTGTTTAAACTTCAAGAGACAGGGAACAACAAAATTGTCTATAGAGTCTGTTGTCTGGTTGAAAAAATGTATGAGAACACTATGTAATGACATGGAAAAATTCTAAAATATATTAAACAAAAAAAAGATGCAGAAGATAATCTTTGGGAAAGTGCTACCATTGGTTAAGGAAATGGGGGTAATAAGAATATATGTTCACATGTGCATATATTTTCATGTATACAAATATGATACATATTATATGTGTATGTATTTGCATATATGTACATATACATCCATGTGGAGAGAGAGAGGGAGGGAGGGAGAGAGCTGGTGTCTCTTCTTAAAACAGCGTCAGTGCCTTAGGATCAGGGTTCTACCCTTGTGACCTCATAAAACCTTAATTACCTCCTTATCCCAAATACATCCACACTGAGGGAGTTAGAGCTTCAGCTTATGAATTTAGGAGGACACAGTTCAATCCATAGCAGGTATTTTATTTTTAATTAATTTTATTTATTTATTTATTTTAGTTTTTTATTTTTAAAATTTTAAAATCTTTAATTCTTACATGCGTTCCCAAACATGAACCCCCCTCCCACCTCCCTCCCCATAACATCTCTCTGGGTCATCCCCATGCACCAGCCCCAAGCATGCTGTATCCTGCGTCAGACATAGACTGGCGATTCAATTCTTACATGATAGTATACATGTTAGAATGCCATTCTCCCAAATCATCCCACCCTCTCCCTCTCCTTTTAATTGGAGAGTAATTGCTTTACAGTATTGTGCTGGTTTCTGCCATCCATCAACATAAACCGGCCACAGGTATACACATGTCACCTCCCTTTTGAAACTTTCTCCCCTCTCCCGCCCCATCCCACCCCTCTCGGTTATCACAGAGCACTGGGTGGAGCGCCCTGCGTCATACAGCCAATTCCCACTGCCCATCTAGTATACATACGGCAGTGTATGTATCTCGGGGCCACTTTCCCAGTTCCTATCCTCTTCTTCCCTACTGCTGTGTCTGCAAGTCTGTTCTCCATGTCTGTGTCTCTATTGCTGCCCTACAAATTGACTAGTCAGTGCCATCTTTCTAGATTCCATATATATGTGTTAATATACCATATTTGTGTTTTTCTTGCCATAGCAGGTATTTGAAATCAACCTGAGCATTTCCAACATTGATAAACTTAAGAGGCAAGTTTTAAAACTCAATTATTGATTATGAATCTGGTGGAATTTAAGATATTTTAGACACAATCATGGAAAACCCTAGTTTATTGTTACACAAACCATGTTCTGGTTTGAGTGCTGGAGATGAACATCAAGGTATTCATGTGAATAGGAAGTACTTCTTAAAGTCTTTGAGATCTCTCTCTCTCTGTGTATCTGTATCCATATCATCCATATCCATCTCTTTAAGAAAGACACTGAGGACTTAAGGGAGTTGGAGTCGGGCAGATCTGGCTTCCAATCCCAGTTCTAGCACTTGGCAGCTGTGGAATTTTGGGGAAGCTTTGAGTCTGTTTTCTCAGTTGTTAAATGACAGTGTAACAGCCCTCCTTGTGTTATTATGAGATGAGATCTAGGCTATTAGTATTAACAATAGTGAAAAAAATCATACATGGAGAAAATTTTGCCAAATGCCTAGCTGAAGTCTAGAAAGAATTATAAAGCAGGTGATTCTTAGTGGCATGGAAAACGGAAAGTGGGGTTTACCTGAAGGCAGAACTGCTTGATTTAGGAACAATAACTAACTTGTTCTGACTGAGTTTGGAGGGTAAAAATTTTCCCACTTAACAAACAATCAAAATTTATATTCCAAGAACAGCAGAATTTAGAGGAGGCGACATCCATTTAAAAACGTGATAAATAACGTTTCACTATGATGAAGAAGAAACAAAACCTTGACTTGGAATTTGTGCCCCAGAGCTTACAGCTTCATTTGTCTAACACTTGGCTGAACCCCACTCCTGACCTGGAAGGAATGTTCCTTAGCTCTGGGGCTCAGAAGTGCCCAGTTTAATTTTGTTCACACGCAAGTAGTCTTCCATTGTGGGCCCCCTTATGAGAACTTTTGTGTATTTTCTCGTAATTAGCGTGTAGTACGTATCACGTTAGGACTGATTAAGGAATCATAGTAGAAAAGACAAGGGGAATGAGAGAAAGAGTTGTAATACCCATTTTCTTAGTCAGCTTATACAGTCACAGAGAATAGCCTTTAAGACATACATCTTCACCAGGAGGAAAAATATTACTGAATTTTGGCTCAGAATGTCCTTGTGTTGGGGAAAATAATAGCTCTTCCATTTAATGTCTTTTTGACCTCCTTCCCCTCTCTCCATGTTTTTTCTTAGATCGTGCACAGGCTATTAAGCAGGTACTCAGTGAGAGGTGGCATTATAAAGGTTGGTTGGGACAAGTTTCCCTCTAATTTTGTTCTCAACGGAAAACATGGAATTTTTCTGAACAGAGGACAGCATAACTCCAGGGGAAGGAGCCTGGGTCTCATTTGCAGTGGAGTCTTTGTCTGACAGCAGACTTCTTTGTAGAAGGGGAACACTAAACCTTTTTACAGGCTGTTGGGGAGCCCTGTGGGCTGTAGTACTTGGTAAATTGCAAAGCTGTTTTTTTGGTGCTCTTACCCATGAGAGTTCCCTTTGGTAAAGATTAACCAGGCCGAGGGGTGTAGGCTTGTTGAAGGAAAGAGAGTGGGGCATGAAAGGATGGTCACATCCCAGGTCACCTCCAAGGTCTTGGGATGACCACCAAGTGTGAGTTCTTGGCTTCACACAGGAAAAAATTCAAGAGCAAGCCATAAGAAAGTGAAAGGAGGTTTATTCAGGAAGGAAACACATTCCATAGTCAGAGTGTGGGTCATCTCAGAAGGCAAGAGAGGCACCAGGGTTTGAGCTTGTCAGTTTTTATAGGGGTGGGTAGTTTCATAGGATAATGAATGGGAGGAATATTCCAGCTATTTGGTGGAGAGGGTGGGGGTTTCCAGGAACTGGGCCACAACCACTTTTTGACCTTTATGGTCAGGCCAGACCTCTCCTGGCACCTGTGTGTGTGTCGCTTAGCTTGCTGATGTTACAGTGAGTGTATACTGAGGCTCAAGGTCTAGTGGAAATTGACTTGTCTGCCATCTTGGGCCTAGCTGGTTCTAATCAGTTTATGTCACATCCTCAGGCTATGTCATTCTTTTAAAGGTTGTGCCCTGCCCCTTTCTGTCTCAAGCTGAGTTGGAGCAGGGACCCAGGGGAGTCCAGGGTCAAATGCTGAAGGTCACTTCTATGGTTATAGACAAGGACTGCTGGAGGCCAGGGGCACAAGGTGAAAGGTGGGGTGTTTAGAAGTGATGTCCCAGTAGAGATATGGTCCATATGATTTCACATCATATGAGATGAAGAGAAGAAAACAACCCCTGCAGGTTTGGAGCTGGGCAACAGGGGACTGTAAACCACATTGCATGGGACAAAGAGAAACAGTAGGTCTGGAGGTGAAGGTGACATGTTCATTTTGGGCTCTGTTGAGTTGAAGATGCCTTGAGATGCCAGTCAGGGAGATGGATAGAAGGGAAATGCTTGGGGAGAAATTAGTTTGGGGAAGGAGATGATGATAATGACTAGTGTCGAAAGAATTCTGTGAAAGAAGTTTCATGGAATTCGTGAAAAAGAGAAGGACACACCCACACTTTTGGAGAGTCAGTCTTTGAATGCAGTGTTTAAACCATGGACTGTGCCCTTAGATAATTTGATCTTGAATCTATTTATGTTGGGCTGTTGCTTCATCTCTCTGGGCCTCAGTTTTCTCCTCCGTAAAAATAGGGATAAAAAAAACAGAATCTCCTTCATTAGATTGTAACCATGAAACTCTTAGAATTGTGCCTGGCACACAATGAACACTCAATAAATAGCCATTCTTAAAAGTCACCCATCAGTGGATTTGTTTACTTGGTGGCTCATTATAGAAGCTTTCCTCCACTTATTTATTGGGCTTTCTAAAAAGAGATGCACAGTGTGAGAGCTGACAGTTAAGTTTTATTTGGGGCAAAATGAGGACAGCAGCCCGGGAGACTGTAGCACCTCAGATAGCTCCAAGAGACTGCCCCAAGAGGAAGTGGGGGAAGTTCAACATATAAGATTTTGGTGAAAGGGGGAGTTCAGTGCGATTAAACACTTATTTTGCAAAAGGTTTTCTGCTAGTCATGAGAAGCTGATGTCATGACTAGAAGCTATATGAAGAGATGCAAGGATTGGGATCATGAAATCATTCCTGAAAATATCTACCTGAAGGTCTGTCCCATCTGTTTTCCTGGAGCACAGAGTGCCTGGCTCTCCACCCTGAATTCCCCTCAGCGGGTGCTGAAGGTCAGTGGTTGCAGCAGCAGAGGGCTCAGTCTCCGCAGAGGCAGAGGGCGAATGCTCGCGTTGTTGTTCACTTGCTGGCAAGTGCTCTGGGCAAATGCCGATTTGTAGCTGACACTCCACATATAGTTTACAACCAAACTACTAAAAAACATGGGCTTCTGTAATATCAAGGAAGGCAGAATAGCATTCAAATGTGTAAAGGTTCCTTTAGAAGTTAAGCTCTCTGGCATTAATTACAGGTTTCAGTACACAAAAGTGTTGTCTAAATCTAAGAATCCCTGCTTTGAAATGCAAGATCTGTGAAACTGAAGACTGCAAATGAAAAAGCAAATGGCTCAAAGATTTGCATTTACCTATGACTCACGGCTTTAATCAAGATCCATTCTTTCCCTTGAGAAAACACACAAAGCATTGGCTTTGGCTGTGGTCAGACAGACCAGTCATGGTGAATGATTTTGGCCAAAGCCCTTCCTTTCTAAGATTGCCTCTGAAAGGAGCTCTGATCTTTCTCCAGTGTAAATGGACGAATGTGCATATTAAAATACTGACATTCATAGGATACCAGCAAAGTGACTGAGCCTCTGGTGACCCGCTGTCTTTATTTATTGCTTTAATAATTGAATATAACTGGAAGGTCTTTTCATATCTACTAAGTATTTATGAAGATTGGCAATAAGCTAATAAAACAGATTTTTAAAAAAAGTTTAAATAAATAACTATTCCAGAGACAGGCATTCAAATAAATGAGCCATTTGGAAGAGACACTTGGACATCCTTAGGGATGCTCTGAATGCTTTAGAACATCTTTTTCAAGAAATGCCTTTCTAAGTCTTGGAAACTGCCTTTAGATATCCTTATTCTTGAAGAATCTTTAAAGGGTTTGTAAGTTTTTGAAAAAACATGAAAGTGATTCAGATTTCATTGAGGTAGTACCAGTTCTGTTCAAAATCAAGGTATTACTAAAATACCAAGATTATGCCTGGGTTATAAGCTAGCTTGGAAGCCAATCTTTAGAGATGGATTCTAAAGCACGCTCACTGAAGTGACCACTAATTTTTTCCAAAAACAAATAGAGGGTCTTCTATGCAGGGAACCAACTTGTCCAGGCTTCCTGGGGATGTTTTCTGTTTTAACACTGGAGTCCTAAGCAAACCAAGTCATCCTATTGTGAGGCAGGCATATTCCTGCAACTGACAAGACTTTAATCTTGTTCCTATGACTCAACAGTACAGGGGTTTCTATTTATAGCTTCCTTCCCATGGGTATAGCCTCCTAACATTGCTGCGGGAGGTCAGCTCAGATTTCGGTGCTTCTTTGTTTTTATGTTGGTACCTTTTCACTGTTACTTGGGGCCATATTTGGAATTCTCTTGTGGTTTGAAGCTCTTGCCTCTTGGCAAAGGTTTTTGAGCCAGCCTATGTGGTCCAAGAACTGGATTCAGTTTTCTAGACTGAGCTCTACACTTACTAGCCATGAATCCCTTAGCCTATCTGACCCTCAGTTTCCTTAACTGACAAATAGCAAAATACATGCCTTTATTGTTTTGTAGGGTTAAGGTAAGGATGAAAAGGGATAATATATGTGAGCTGCATAATTTTTCAGTTCAGTTCAGTCACTCAGTTGTGTCTGACTCTTTGCAACCCCATGGACTGCAGCTCACCAGGCCTCCCTGTCCATCACCACTTCCTGGAGTTTACTCAAACTCATGTCCATCGAGTCCGTGGTGCCATCCAACGATCTCATCCTCTGTCGTCCCCTTCTCCTCCTGCCTTCAATCTTTCCCAGCAAAAGGGTCTTTTCTAATAAGTCAGCTCCTAGGATCACGTGGCCAAAGTATTGGAGTTTCAGCTTCAGCATCAGTCCTTCCAATGAACACTCAGGACTAATCTCTTTAAGATGGACTGGCTGGATCTCCTTGCAGTCCAAGGGACTCTCAAGAGTCTTCCCCAACACCACAATTGAAAAGCATCAATTCTTCACTGCTCAGCTTTCTTTATCATCCCATTCTCACATCCATATATGATCACTGGAAAAACCATAGCCTTGACTAGACGGACCTTTGTTAGCAAAGTAATGTCTCTGCTTTTGAATATGCTGTCTAGGTTGGTCATAACTTTCCTTCCAAGGAGTAAGTGTCTTTTAATTTCACGGCTACAGTCACAATCTATAATGATTCTGGAGCCCATAAAAATAAAGTCTGTCACTGTTTCCACTGTTTCCCCATCTATTTCCCATGAAATGATGAGACAGGATGCCATGATCTTCGTTTTCTGAATGTTGAACTTTAAGCCAACTTTTTCACTCTCCTCTTTCACTTTCATCAAGAGGCTTTTTAGTTCTTCACTTTCTGCCATAAGGGTGCTGTCATCTGCATATCTGAGGTTATTGATATTTCTCCCGGCAATCTTGATTCCAGCTTGTGCTTCATCCAGCCCAGCGTTTCTCATGATGTACTCTACATATAAGATAAATAAGCAGGGTGACAATATACAGCCTTGATGTACTCCTTTTCCTATTTGGAACCAGTCTGTTGTTCCATGTCCAGTTCTAACTGTTACTTCCTGACCTGCATACAGATTTCTCAAGAGGCAGGTCAGGTGGTCTGGTATTCCCATGTCTTTAAGAATTTTCCACAGTTTGTTTTGATCCGCACAGTCAAAGGCATTGGCATAGTCAATAAAGCAGAAGTAGATGTTTTTCTGGAACTCTCTTGATTTTTTGATGATGCAACAGATGTTGGCAATTTGATCTCTGGTTCCTCTGCCTTTTCTAAAACCAGCTTGAACATCTGGAATATCACAATTCATGTATTCTTGAAGCCTGGCTTGGAGAATTTTGAGCATTACTTTACTAGTATGTGAGATGAGTACAATTGTGCAGTAGTTTGAGCATTCTTTAGCATTGCTTTTCTTAGGGATTGGAATGAAAACTGACCTTTTCCAGTCCTATGGCCACTGCTGAGTTTTCCAAATTTGCTGGCATATTGAGTGCAACACTTTCACAACATCAGCTTTCAGGATTGGAAATAGCACAACTGGAATTCCATCACCTCCACTAGCTTTGTTCATAATGATGCTTTCTAAGGCCAACTTGACTTCACATTCCAGGATGTCTGGCTCTAGGTGAGTGATCACACCATCGTGATCATCTGGGTCGTGAAGATCTTTTTTGTATAGTTCTTCTGTGTATTCTTGCCACCTCTTCTTAATATTTTCTGCTTCTGTTAGGTCCATACCATTTCTGTCCTTTATTGTGCCCATCTTGGCATGAAATATTCCCTTGGTATTTCTCGAAGGGATCTCTAGTCTTTCCCATATTGTTTTCCTCTATTTCTTTGCATTGATCACTGAGGAAGACTTTCTTATCCCTCCATGCTGTTCTTTGGAACTCTGCATTCAGATGGGTTTATCTTTCCTTTTCTCCTTTGCTTTTTGCTTCTCTTCTTTTCATAGCTATTTGTAAGGCCTCCTCAGACAACCATTTGCCTTCTTTGCATTTCTTTTTCTTGGGGATGGTCTTGATGCCTGTCTCCTGTACAATGTAATGAACCTCCATCCATAGTTCTTCAGGTACTCTATCAGATCTAGTCCTTTAAATCTATTTCTCATTTCCACTGTATAATCATAAGGGATTTGATTTAGGTCATACCGGAATGGTCTAGTGGTTTTCTCTACTTTCTTCAGTTTAAGTCTGAATTTGGCAATAAGGAGTTCATAATCTGAGCCACAGTCAGCTTCCAGTCTTATTTTTGCTGATTGTATAGAGCTTCCCCATCTTCAGCTGCAAAGAATATAATCAATCTAATTTCAGTATTGACCATCTGGTGATGTCCATGTGTAGAGTCTTCTCTTGTGTTTTTGGAAGAGGGTGTTCGCTATGACCAGTGCGTTCTCTTGGCAAAACTCTATTAGCCTTTGCCCTGCTTCATTCTGTACTCCAAGGCCAAATTTGCATTGCCAGGTGTTTCTTGACTTCCTACTTTTGCATTCCAGTTCCCTGTAATGAAAAGGACATTTTTTGGGGGTATTAGTTCTAAAAGGTCTTGTAGGTCTTCATAGAACTGTTCAACTTCACCCTCTTCAGCATTACTGGTCAGGGCATAGACTTGGATTACCATGATATAGAATGGTTTGCCAAATGAATAGAGATCATTCTGTCGTTTTTGAGATTGCATCCAAGTACTGCATTTCAGACTCCTTTGTTGATTACAATGGCTACTCCATTTCTTCTAAGGGATTCTTTCCCATGGTAGTAGATATAATGGTCATCTGAGTTGAATTCACCCATTCCAGCCCATTTTATAATTTTTATTGAGATATAATTAACATGTAACATTATATTAGTTTCAAATGTACAACATGATTTGGTATATGATTATATGGTGAAATGACTGCCAAAGTAAGTCTAGTTAACATCCATCACCACACATAGTTGCAAACTTTTTTCTTTGTGATGAGAAATGTTAAGGTCTATTCTTTTGGTAACTTTCAAATATATAATATGGTATTATTAATTCACCATGCTAACTATACACTCCATCTGCAGGACTTATTTTATTTTGATCACTTTATCCATTTTGCCCATCCCCACACCCCCTACCTCTGGTAACCACCAATGTGTTCTCTGCATCAGTTAATTTGTTTCTGTTTTGTTTTGCTATTCCACATGGAAGTGAAACCATAAAGTATTTGTCTTTCTCCAACAAAATCACTGCAGATGGTGATTGCAACCATGAAATTAAAAGACGCATACCCCTTGGAAGGAAGGTTATGACCAACCTAGATAGTATATTGAAAAGCAGAGATATTACTTTGCCAACAAAGGTCCGTCTAGTCAAGGCTATGGTTTTTCCAGTGGTCACGGATGGATGTGAAAGTTGGATTGTGAAGAAAGCTGAGCACCAAAGAATTGATGCTTTTGAACTGGTGTTGGAGAAGACTCTTGAGAGTCCCTTGGACTGCAAGGAGATCTAACCAGTCCATCCTAAAGGAGATCAGTCCTGGGTGTACATTGGAAGGATTGAGGTTGAAGCTGAAACTCCAGTACTTTGGCCACCTCATGTGAAGAGTTGACTCACTGGAAAAGACTGATGTTTGGAGGAATTGGAGGCAGGAGGCGAAGGGGACAACAGAGGATGAGATGGCTGGATGGCATCACCGACTTGATAGATGTCGGTTTGGGTGAACTCTGGGAGTTGGTGATGGACAGGGAAGCCTGGCGTCTGTGATTCATGGGGTCACAAAGAGTCAGACACCACTGAGCGACTGAACTGAACTGAACTGAACTGAACTGAACATTTCACTTAAGGTAACACCTCCTCTTGAGAAACCTATATGCAGGTCAGGAAGCAACAGTTAGAACTGGACATGGAACAACAGACTGGTTCCAAATAAGAAAAGGAGTACATCAAGGCTTTATTGTCACCATGTTTATTTAACTTCTATGCAGAGTACATCATGAGAAATGCTGGGCTGGAAGAAGCACAAGCTGGAATCAAGATTGCCAGGAGAAATATCAATAACTTCAGATATGCAGATGACACCACCCTTATGGCAGAAAGTGAAGAGGAACTAAAAAGCCTCTTGATGAAAGTGAAAGAGGAGAGTGAAAAAGTTGGCTTAAAGCCCAACATTCAGAAAACGAAGATCATGGCATCTGGTCCCATCACTTTATGGCAAACAGATGGGGAAACAGTGGAAACAGTGTCAGACTGTATTTTGGGGGGGCTCCAAAATCACTGCAGATGGTGACTGCAGCCAGGAAATTAAAAGATGCTTACTCCTTGGAAGGAAAGTTATGACCAACCTAGACAGCATATTAAAAAGGAGAGAGATTACTTTGCCAACAGAGGTCCATCTAGTCAAAGCTATGGTTTTTCCAGTGGTCATGTATGGATCTGAGAGTTGGACTATAAAGAAAGCTGAGTGCGAAACAATTGATGCTTTTGAACTGTGGTGTTGGAGAAGACTCTTGAGAGTCCCTTG